>NC_135499.1:140550706-140852173 GCF_052857255.1 Amblyomma americanum | reverse complement strand
GTCAAATTTTAATTGCCGTGCGTGTTGGCATGCGCAAGCCCAGGAACGCTGGGTAGCAGGTTCAGACGCTGGATGCTTGTCCTGATCATAGGAGAAAAAATGAAATGCGACGACGACAATAATAATAAAAAAAAAACCTGGAGGGGGCACTTCAGCTCTGCCTTAAAGGTTCGACGCGATGGGTTAATGCTCATGTTTGCGGAATTGGTCAATCATATATCACTGGAGTCCTCATACCACTCCTGGCGCAGTGATGCAAGGGCACGTGGCATATTTGGCAGGCGCCACATTCCATCTGCTTGCTCCGGTTGCGAGGCTTCAAACGGTCGCCGACGCCGGACAATTTTTTTCCGACATGGGGGTACTAACGCTCTCGCGTTAAAATGTTTCTGCAAAACAGGATTGAACCGAAGGGATGGAAATACTGGCGTGTTGCCATGGCATGCCAACACGGCAATGATCGAAGCACCTGCCTGGAATAACAGGAAAACCAGTCATGTTCCTGGCCAAGGCGAGTTAAATGCGAGCAATGGGAATAAAAACTTGACGACGTGCTGTTGCACATAAAAAAGGAACAAAATAAGGTACGTGGAAGTAAATGCGTTTATAAGGTCACTGAGGACTAATAGAAGTTAGCCTGTTTCGATAGGGTACCTCGGCGTAATCACAAAGGGACCTCAACAAAAACAAAGCTAGCTATAGAAAGTAAAAAAAAAAACGGAATACAGGTGGCGCCATGAGCGGCTGATTTCGCAAGTAAAATGTGTGCGTCGACGCCGAGGTTTTTAACGCGGATCCCGGAGGCTACGTTTCACCGTCATTACTTCGAAACGGTCGGAAACTCACGCCTTTCGGTAAGGACGTCGCAAGTTTGAATCGATCGACTGGCAGGAAAAAATTTTAAATCACGTTTTCTCGGCGATGAATGCGTCTTTTGAAGCCAGACAAATGGGAGCACACCCAGAAAGAGAGCCAAATAATTCATTTCACTCATGCCAGTAGTTGCATGAAGTTGTCCTTGGACTATAAGGGACGTTATGGTGGTGGGCTTTGGGTAATTTAGACCACCCGAGGTTCTTGAGCGTGCTCTGACATCGCATTGCCACGTCTCAGACACACAGATTACTCAAGGCAGGACGCGTGCAACCTTTCTGAAGCGATACTTCCCGTGGACGAACCAAACTAGAACACAGTCGAACCTCGTTATAACGAAACGGTTTATAACGAAACAATAGTATATAACGAAGGAATGAAGATTCTCCTTGGAAGCTCGGCCAGCACGGGCTATAACGAAGCTACGGCTATAACGAAGTAATCGCCGGGCACCTTCAACTTCGTTGTAACGAGGTTCAGCTGTGTATTCTTGTTCTCAACCGCATCCGAACGAATCTTTCCTGCTCCTGTGAAGTCCCACACACACTACAGGGAGAAACATTTCTGTGTTGCCCCACAGGACTGTGCGACCATAGCGTCCAACCGGCGCCGGATGACGCAACTTTCCCACGTTATTATGCCCGCATCAGCACTCGTGTCTCTTCTTCCTCCCCCGCTCCTTTCAACGAGGCCGTCCAGTGCGAGAGACAAAAGGCAGCCCCCGCGCGACCTCTTCGCTCTCCGTGAATGCTCCGAAGGGTCGCCGCGTAGATGCACCACTCCTTCCTCGGCATCGGCGGGGAGAGGGAAGGGGGGGGGGGGGGGGGGCTGCACGCAAGCTTGGGCAAATGGGGCCGCTGCAGTCAGTCTGACGGCAGACCTCTGGGCGCCGCCATCTTGGATCTTGCGTTGCTAGTTCGAACAGAAGTTGGTATTTGGTGACATTTTTGGGTACCGCGGACCCCAGAATCACCGGCGGAAAGAACGGGAACCAAGATGAGAGAAGAAAAAAATTTTATGCTCGTGACCAAAACCACCACTGTAGTCGGATGCAACTCAAGCACGAAGAGACAAATGCCCCTCAAAAGGACGCCCTACAGCCAATCGCGTCGACCGATTCTCATGACACGTGGTTGATCCCCTTGTACCTGCTAGCGTGACATCGCAGGGGGTGGCAGATGAAAAGGAATTAGATACAGGTAAATCGAACTATTCGTGTTATAATCGTGGCGTTATGAAAATTGGTTGAAACCATTGGCTGGGGTTCTCCTTTGAAGGGCATCTGCGGATTCGTTCTTGAGTTGTATCCGACTATGGTGAGGTGAACAGGCAAAAGGGCATATCCGCCGTTCATCGGCATCAGGTTCCTAAATAGGCTGACATCGACCAAGAGCCCTGTTTGTATACACTCAGTTTGCCAAGCCTATTCCACTGACGCGTCACAGGCAAGGCTAAACTAGAGTTCCACTGCCGGCATCCTTTCCACGGATAGCTCTTGTTCTTAGCTGCCCTTTCTCACATGTCACTAGCTGCGACCGGACACAAATTCACGCGCCAACAGCGATCGAAGTTTGCTTACTTATTCCTGAGGCCATATTGGCACATTTCGAATCTGGTGGCTTTTCACTGCTTTTAAATTATTCCTCTCTTCGAGTATTATTCAAGCGGTGATTGTTGGTGAGACTGTGTTAAGGTCTGTTTCACACAAACTTTGTAGAGCGGGCATTTATTTTTATTTATTTACTTAATTTTATTTCAGTAGCAGATGATATACAAAGCCTCATGCAGGGGCGCATTTCGTGTGTATATTTCGCATGCATATTTCGTACGTATATATATTTCATATGTACAGTTTTCGTCATTCTTGCCTAGAGCGCCTGAAGCAGAGTTCGCCAGTACATAAACGCTGAAATTAGACAGGAGCGTGCAGTTATCGTGCAAGCTGCTCGTGCCAGCCTGATTGCGGGCGAATGCGGCTCCACATCCACGCAAACGTGCCTCAACAACTGAGCAGCGGCGGCGAGGCGTCACTCACTCAGTTTGGAGGGCAGTGCGCATCTCGAGAGCTCCCCCAAAGCGTGGAGGTGGCGTGCTCGAGCAGAGAACTGCCCTCCAAACTAAATGTGGCACTGTCTACGTTTCACGCATTTCGTATGTAGAGGCTCTAGTGTACAGCACAGCTAAACGAACTATTACTGCAAACAAAGAGGACTGCGTCGAAGGGAGCGCAGTGGCGTCCGCGAGAAACACTCCCACACCCGGACACCAATGAACCCCGTAGAAGCTACTTGTACAGCGAGGCGTCGTAAAGGGCACGTCGCGAAGCTGCCCGTTTTATCGCGAAATTGGCGCAATCTTTACGGCTTTTCCGAGCAGTTGCGACCGTGAAGGTGACGTTTTCGGCGACGCCCACTCGTATATCTTAGAGCCTGTCGCCACGTTTGTCGCCGGCGCTGACAAGCCATGGGCCAATGTATACACAGCCTTTGCTACTTGATTAGTCTTTACTCCGCCATTGCGCTGAGCCTGACCAGTTCATTGTATATTCTATATGGGAGGCATATGTACGCGCTATGCTTCCGATCCTCGCCGGTGTGAGAAGTGTCAGTCTGACTGTTTGATGCAGTATAGCAACCGTTTGAGCAGGCTCACTGCTAAGAAAGCGATATATATGAAGCACGCGCGCCTGAAATTATATATCTTAGAGAGGCGAGAAGAATATGTTCAGAAGTGACAGCTTAGCTATGAGAACACGGCTGAGGTTTAATATGGCACGATACTTCAACAAGCAGAAATTATAGCCTGATTTAGTCCCGCCTATATATCTTTCTCACTTAAAGGTATCGGGGTAAGCGAACAATATATTTGGGCGAATGAGTTAGCTGTTCAGTCTGATCTAGATAGTTATCTTTTCGTAACCCTCTACTTCTTAAAAAAGTTGGATGGGGAAGCAAACAAGGCGAAGTGCCTTTCCTGCATCTTCTGTGTTTGAACTCTGAGCCAAGGTTACGTTCCAAAAAATGCACAGATTTGCTTCGGGTATTTATATTATCTCGCGTTGCAATGCTGCCAGTTGAACAGAGAGGATAAGGACTAAATACCCACAGCACGTAAACCTGCGCAGAGCCCATCACAGTCGACATCGTTCACAACTTAGATTTTATAGACCGGTTGACTAAGGGTCTCAGGCTTCTATTTTCTTAGCGCCAGCCAGTCATCACAAAAACGAAAAAGCTCGCTCAGAAAACCGTAAAAAAAGCAAAAAGAAATGTTCAGCCTACAACTTTGTAAACGTCACACGTGATCGTCGAAGAACAATACAAATGATCGGGCGTGCCAATCACAAATTGCAATTTTCGTGCTTGACGGAAGTTAATGAGGTCGTGCCCATGCCTGCGCGGTGAAAACCAGCAAGCCTCAAGAGCGTCGCGCGCAATCTGCCATAAGCATCGTTTCTGTGTCGAGAAGGTGACATCTTCACTATAGCTGCAAAGTAAACAAAAAATATCACGGGCAGTGATCATGAAGCGCTCCGTCATGGCCGAAAAGGAGACCATGAGAGAGAGCTAACCTCGAGCATCGGTTCGACGGTTCATTAAGCTCAGAGATCCAAACGTCACCTGCGGGCACCGGTGGAATGTAGGCCATCAAAATCAAAGACTGGGCCCAGCGTATAAGATATATGTGCATAACAAGCGCTGGTGAACGCCCAGGTCAGGACGGAGACGTAAGTGCCGAGCACAGGCCGCCGAAGAGGAAGACCGTGTATCCACTTGCGCGTCTTCTACGAGGTCGTGGGCGCTCGTAGGCCCTCCGGTGTCGTCACGGTGGCCATTTATCCTGGTCCCAATAACGAGGTCGGTGTGTGTCGGGGATACTTCAAACCTCGGACGGCGCGCGCCGCTCGATGCCAGCGCGAAAGAGAATTAAAAAACAAAACAAAACAGAGAGGTGCGGCGGCGCGGGCAACTAAAGAGCGGTTTTTGATCATCAACTGTGATGACTCTGTTTTTTTTTTCAGTTTCTTTTCGATGCTTTGTTTATCCCTTAATGCACTTCGTTGTGAAATGGCTGGCGACTGCGCGTGACCCTGAATCCCCAGCGGGGTACATAGTTCGGCCCACACTGCATACTTCGAAATCATTTGGCGCAGACAGTTGATCCTTAGCCTTAAGCTTTTTCAAATAGGAGTGCGTGAATACTCAAAACTTGCGACAAACGAATCGAATATTTTTTTTATCCGAATCGCTGAATCAATCAAATAGGACGTTTTAAATATTGCTCAAACCCTGATTTCATGGACGATACCGGAGCCCTTGACTCGTACGCAGCTCTCGCCACTATCGATGTGGCATGCTTATTCGCTGCCGTCAGCAGCAACAAAAGGTGATTTTCTCATACGCATGGCATGAAGGTCTTCGAGTTAATGCACTGACTTCGAGTTGCATACCCCCCCCCCCCCCCCCCCCTTAGTGCAGATCAGTGTCGTGCCTTTTGAGAGCTATAGTTAGCTCGATAAATTATAGCGCCGAACAGAAGTGACGCCGCAGGGCTCAGTGGTATCGCACGAGTATTCATTTTGTACGAATGTTAGCAGAGGTATCGCATATTCGTAAAAATATTCGATTTGCATTCGATTCGGTTTACAGCCATGCTATTCGCTTTCTATTGGGTAGAAATTGCTACAATATAGTCGTATTCCATTCGTTTTTGAAAGAAAGCTCTTGCATATGCACACTCCCAGTGCCCGAATCTGATGCAACGGCGCTGACGTGATTTTATGCAGAGCGTGGTCCTGGAAAATGACAGTAAATTCGCTTGCATGCTCGAAGTGGTTAGCAATTCACATTCTAGACAAGAGCACCGAGAAATCCCCAGCTTCAAAGTCATCTCAACCGGGAATTTTGAAAATGATACACGGTATATGTATATGTATATGCATATGCCAGTTTTTTTTTTTTTGAAAAATGCGCTCTAGTCGAGAATCACGTCATTCAAATCCGGCACTCACGCAGCAACCAAGGTTTAAAGGTCTGACGTTTTCGCAATGGATGAGACGTGCATTGTTCGCCTTTCAGAGGGATTCTTCATCATCGCACCTCTCAAGCAGCGAGAACTTTCTTGTGGAGCCTGCGCGCTCACTTTGTTCGTAGTTGCGGTAGCTGTATAGCAGCGATTCGGACTACACTTACACAAAAGAAAATACGCCATGAAATTCGAGCGAAGAATTTCAACATTACAACAAGGGCCTTACCGGCGTTAGGAGTTCTTTCCCCCTAACTCGCTTGCCGCACTAAGATGAAATGAATATGAAAGTGGTGGTAGAACTGGGAGACATGGTCACGTGCTCTGGGCTCCTGGCTGAAGAAAGAGAACAAGGTGGTCACGTGTCGCTATAACGGTTCAGTATCAGCAATTCTTCATGCTGCCTCGATCAAGTGTTCACTAGACATAAGGACAACCTTCACTGGAGGGAGTTGTGAAAGTGGGAGACATGGTCACGTGATCTGGTATCCTGGCTGAAGAAAGCGTGGCGAGGCGGTCACGTGTCACTATAACGATTCAGTATCAGTAATGCTTCATGCTGCCTCGAAAGAATAGTTCACTAGATATAAGGACAGCCTTAACTACAAGGATTGAGTTAACTGAGAGACGTAGTTCGTATTGCCAGAAGTGTACATGCTGCCTCAAACTGCCCCGAGGAGTGACTTCAATGCAAGTATGACTACATTCACCCCTACAAATCGTTAAGCATGCACATCATAGCAACACCTTTATTCGCCCTTTTGTGCTCAGTTTCTCTATTTCATATTTCCTCTGAAACTTGTGAAAAGGCAAGCAAAACCCAAAGTTACATTTAGCACCACTGCTATACTTTCTTTGTTGTGATACTTCATCGTTTAAAGACGGACTCGAAGGTAAATACGCAATAAGTAACGCAGCCAGTTTCATCGCAGAGGCGAATGCATTTCCTGTGCGTAGAACGCGGCGTTCCCGACCGGACTTGTTCAGCGGGCCGAACAGCGCTATAGCCTCAAGAGACAAAGTTGGGGGAGCGAAAACTAGAGATCAGTTCCGGAAACGTCCCAACGGGTGGAGGGACCGAGTGCTGAATAGCGCTCCACTTCCTTCAAACGATTCGCTTTTCGTACAAGCGTATATACTGTATGCAGCCACCGACACGTAAGACATAACTTGTTTCTTATCCGCGCAACTCACGCCTCGCATACTGGATCTCGCCGCTAGGGCCATTCCTTAGATGACGGCATAGCAGGGGGCCGGTGGTGAGGAGTGAATGAACGAGGTGCATTCAACGGAATTATACCATAGGAACGTGCTGCGGTGGAGCTAGGGGCTTCAGGAAAACCATAAACGAAACAAAACAAAACAAAGAAACCCACGAAGGAGCCGCGCGAACAAATGCGACGGCGGATGAAGCAAAAAGATAAATAAACCGAAAGGGCTGCTCGCCGTTAAGCGGCGAAACCTCGCTCAGGACCCGTGGAACGCTCCACCGCGCTATAGGAGACGTGAAAATAGAAAGAGGGTGAGAGGGAGAAAAAGTAGGCCTCGCTCGTCGCCGTAACCCGGCTCGTTCGCTGAAAACGAGGCCCGCACGAGAAGATTCTTTTTTTTTGCTTTAGCTTTCCTTTCCTTTTTCGTCTTTTTCTCTTTCTGAAGAGTGGAGGAGAAAATAGAGAGAACGGGCAAATCGGGCAGATGCGCGGCACCGCTGCGGCAAATACCGTATTTTCCGGAATGCAACCTGCGAAATATCTGTAGGAGCGGATTGTATGCGGTACGATTTTGTTTCTGAAATGGTAGCGTATGTTATTCCCAACATGACTCTCAGCATCACTATTACGACGTTTTATGGTAATACCTGCTCTGTGCTTCCATCGCAACCGCGCAGGTGGCTGATTTCGCCTGAACTCGCTGCAGCGAACTTACTATAATGAATAAACAGCGCTAAAGACTTACTAGTTACTATATCATCTTGATTTCGAATAATATCGACACGCAAATTGTTTCCGTATTAAAATTTAAACAGTGTCTGGTAGTAAGCGCCTGGCTTGCGTAAGATACAAACTGCTGAGTGTTAACACACCTCTTTCATCCCGTGGGCTGGGAACTTAGTGAAGTCAGTGCAGCAGCGACATGGTCGCGAAGCCTTCAAAAAAAATAAAAAATAAAGAGTGGTCACCTCGTTGTGCCTTTCTTGTAACTAACGAACGTATCGCTGTAGGCGACTCCTATGGTCTATATACCGGGCGCGGGAAATGTAGTACAACAATTAATTTCTAAGCGAAAGTTCAGTGGGAGACGTGCACGGATGCGGACTGCAGACCGCAAATTACGGTATTCTCTTTGGCGAGGGAGGTGCTCTGCTCGAGATGATCTCGGAAGAAAGAACGAGGAAAAATCGTCGAGAAACGAGCTGGAATTGGGCTGGGAAGAGAGAGAAATCCCTTCGCTGCGAAGACCTGTTCGAGGGCTTACGGGGACGCTGATACGTAATCGCGTGCCGTAACTTCCACTCCGCATGAGAGCAGCGCCGCGGTGGCTGGAATGAATTAACATCGAAGATGAGAGATTGCCTCTTTTCTCGAAATGTTTTTTTTTCTTCTTTGAGTCACAGTTTGGGTTGGGGTAGGAGCGACGAATCGCTATAATCCTTGTCATACGGCAACATACAAAATGAATGAGTATTCATGAGATGACGCTATTATTGAGGCTATATGATCAAAATGCGAACTATCAACTTATACAGACTCAGCTGAAAACTACACGGCATGTGGGGTGGCGGCAACAGAACGTAAAAACAACCGAAAAGTCTATTTCGCTTCAATTTTTTTTAAATCGTAATCGAACAAGTGCTGAATATCGCAAATAAAACTGAAGGGCCAAATACACCTTCCATTTCCGCCTCCGAAATATTTATAGCCGCCACATTCTCTTTCCCGTTCTTCTCATTCTTCGTGGCATCGTCAGTTTCTCCGAGCTTATAGCTCAATGAAAAAAAAAAATGATTATACTCCATCTTGCGAGTACAGTTCTCAGCGGAGTAGCTCGCTAGCGCTAGTTCTGTCGAAAGCTTGTGCAAATGCCTCATTCTTCGTGCGTCGCGATCTTTTTGCAGCTATACATGAAGTGGCTTTCACCAGGCACCTAAATGCCATCAACATTGTCAAAAACGCCGTCTAATCCAGTACGTATACGTCCACGTAGGCCATCCTTAGATAGGGAAAGACAATATTAGACTGGGGATATAAAATAAATATTAGTCTCTATCTCTTTCACTCCGTGTTCACCGTTCTATCAGGCAGGCGCCAAGCAATCTCAGACAATAACGCCACCCCCTTTTTTTCCCGCGATAAAACAGAGTAATTATCGTGGCAAACGCAGTTACTTAAGAGAGTCAGCCTTCGTACTTAGCTTAGAAGCTATTGCAATATTAACATGAAGCTCATTTCGCGAATAGAGTCATAGAAACATTTGCGCGAATAGAGGAGCCCGGACAGTCTGAGGCACCGTTTAAACTGTGTGAGTGGCATACCATGAGGATCAAACTTACCAATCGAATACGCAACCTCCCCTTCCTTATGCCATTTCGTTATTCCCGTAGCTTCGCTTCGAGGACTAATGATCGGCACCTAGAAGGCACAGTTCCTGTATAGTGCGGCGTCGACACCGATGGCACCCACTATAACGAATCGCGGCATCCCCACCCGACGCTTTGTGCGAACTGGCCATCCGCGTACACAAACGCATTGCTCCGCCTGAGTGCTCACAGCACACCACGAATAGCAACATCGCTAGCAGTGCACAAAAGCAACCAGGACATTCTCCCTTCGTCCTGCGGGCGTCACATTAAATGACTATCAGCAACTACCGCCTCGAGCCGCTTTTAAGTGCGGCGCTTGCGGTCAGGGTTTTTCTCACACTTCGCCGTGTAGCCACCGCCGCTCGCGGACATTCGCGCCATTTGGTTCATGGTCCGCTTATTCTCGCGTCGATTGCAGTAGAGCTATACAGCCTTCCAAGCTGTCGTCGTCACATTCTCCACGCCGCGTGAAACGCGTCGACGTTGACTGCTGCCGTGGCCGAGGGCGTCAATTAAAGCAAGAAATCCTCCAGGCGTCGCATTCGAGGACGTCAGTCACGGTGTGCCGCAGCTCACGAAGAGAAAAGCGCGCGGGCACTATACCTTGCAACGCTTTTACGCTATAAGGTCGATCGATCGATCGGTGACTCCGTCAGCGGAATCGCTTATTGAAAGCGATGCGAATTTGCCGTTCCATAAAGGCACTCACAGTTAGCGCTGCTGCGGCCTCTTTAAGAGAGATTGCGGTCAACGATGACGTCAGCGATCGCGCCGTGTAATGACCGCTCGAAGGACTGCCGGAAGAGTTCGCAGTTCTTGAGAGTCTACGCATCGAGAAAAAAAAAAAAAAGGTGTGTGTGTGTGGGGGGGGGGATGCTGACATAAGAAATCGATAGAGCCTCCGGGTCAGTTATTTTCTTTCCCTGGACGCGAGTGCACCGGTCCTTCTTTATATATTTCACCTTTGTTTTCCCCGCTCCTCTCGCTTCCGGAAACAAGGTCAGTCGACGTGCCGAAGCCGAGCTAATGCCAGGAGTCACCTGCCGCAATATTACCGCCGTCGCTTACGCCTGCAAATGAAAAGAAAAAAAACGTCTCGACTCTATTGTTCTCCGGAGAGCTGAATTGATTGACGCATTACAGCGGCGGCTGCTCAAACTTTTGCCCCGGTGAACGTGAGTCGTGCACAGTACGGTGATAGAAGGCGCAAAATTATTCCCCATGGAAATGTCCGTCACTTGCGCTCTGCACCCACACAATCGGTGTGCGCTGTCAGGAAGAAGGGACATTTACAAACAAAGAACTCACCCATCCGCCAAAAGAGAAAGTTATCTACACCGATGGGGCTTGCAGGTGTTGGAAAATACGTTAGATTTCTCACCGTTGATTTTCTAGAGACCCACCGCGGTGGCTCAGTGGTTAGAGCGCTCGGCTACTGAACCGGAGTTCCCGGGTTCGAACGCGACCGCGGCGGCTGCGTTTTTATGGAGGCAAAACGCTAAGGCGCCCGTGTGCTGTGCGATGTCAGTGCGCGTTAAAGATCCCCAGGTGGTCGAAATTATTCCGGAGCTTTCCACTACGGCACCTCTTCCTTCCTGTCTTCTTTCACTCCCTCCTTTATCCCTTCCCTTGCGGCGCGGTTCAGGTGTCCAACGATATATGACACAGATACTGCGCCATTTCCTTTTCCCCAAAAAACCAATTATTATTATTATTTATTTTCTAGAGTGTTGCAGTTTACAAAGGTTCACGCTGTTTCTATTCATGGCCGCAATATGTAACGCGTTTCCGCTAAAGAGCTTCAGGAAAAAATAAACGCAATGAAAGGTCGGTCCCCGACAATGATACGTTCAGGGCAATGATTTCGCCGTCGCGGCTAGCTGAGCAGCGCCTTATATGGCAACCAAATGGGTAAATATGAAAAGTCCAGCGCCCTCGAATATTGGCAATAATGCATTTCTGTGACTCTGAGTGGAAATATTATGCTCACAAACAGGGCTTTGCCGCTTTGGTCTATAGAAAAAGAATTGTGGAAATCAGGGTGAAAATATTCGCCCGGTGCTCCGCCAAAGATTCAATAATCGACAAATTATATGTTAGTGCTATTATAAGCTTAAAAATGGCGATACTCAGAGCGCTATCGCCGGTGGAATTCCACTTAACCACCGATAAACTCAAGAGGTTCAGATGTGATAAAGCATGCAATGCCCCATTCACTACAGTTCATGTTATATTGTCTAATATGTTCTTCGCGCATAACTATTTTGCTGCCCGTCATTTTTATCAATAAACAAGCTACTTTACTCACCGTACACGGAAGTAACCAAACCACTGCTCTCTTAAAGAACAATCTTGCTTTATTACCGCTTCAGTGGTACGCACCAAGTACTGGTGGGGAAGATTCGTAATATTAGGAAAATAATTTTGTTTACTTTTTACTTGAATAACATAGACAATCAAATAGAACTGAACATATCTCCCATGGTATAAATTATTCTGTGGACGTTGCCTTTTATCAGTATACGCCTACGGCTACGGTACCACATCGTCTGCACGTGAATGAAATTAAAAAGAAAAAAAATCACTGAAGTTGAAAACCTCGCGCCATCTTTCGTTACCCGCCATTCTGTAACTGCTAAATTTATTTCGAAAATCATACTGTATGTGCTTAGTATTAATTGCACTTAACCACGAGCTGGCGTCGACGGGAACAGGGAGTTTCAGAGCAACGGAATGCCAAGCACTCGGTGGGCAAGAGCCCGAACATTTTCCTTCGTGTCACGCTTGAGGGCCTATGCAGTTATCATCCCAGTGAAGATAGGGGCTTTTATTAATTGTGCGCAAACACGTGCTTCAACCTCAACGCTATTGTTATTTGCACCTGCTCCTTTAAGAGAAAAATTTTCTTTGGATAACCGCATTGGCACCATGCATTGTTTCGAAGAAGGAGGTTGTTGAAATAGCACTGCACTAATCTAGGAGTGCTTGTTCTCAAGGACAGGCAGGCTGACTGTATGGACAGCAGCGTTCATGCGCCGGGGATCCCATCGAACGAACTTCTAGGAGGTAAGAAGGCTCTTAGAAAACTGCTCAAAAATAACTGCGAGCAGTGGAAGAATCACCTTACCAGCTCATGCCTAGACCGGCATGGCCGAAAGGGCCCGACGGTCGGCAAGAACTAACGGGTTCCTGAACTGAGGGCACCACCCACATGCCCTCATTGTACTAAGTTCTTCCTCCTCCTCCTTCTCAGGCACCACACTTGTATGCGGCCCGCAGCCTCCGCTGAATAAAATTCAAACACTATGCAACAGAGAAAACAATCACCCGTTGAGTCGACTGCTATAAGGCGTACGCATGAAGTACACGACCAAAACTGGAAGATACTCTTTTGAAACCTCTTCCTTCCCATACGAACAACTGCCAACGCTTCGTTATTTGTTCTTGGCTGAGATGCACTTTTAGCAGGAACGGATTCGCGGGCGTACGAGCTCGTCTGAAAAGTTTATATTTGTACATAGTTGCATACAACCCGTGTTTTCCCCCACTACCTTCTGGGCTTCCGGTCTCTCTTTTTTTTTTCATCCTACCTAACCATCCTCACTCTGACCCCCCCCCCCCTTTTTTTTTTCATTTTCTTCCGGTCGACGGACAGGGCTTAGATATACACCCTTTGTCAGAAGTAAAAGCCCAAGTTGTTTCCATTCTGAGAAATGCCGCGTGGCTCATTATGCACACCCATCGTCCCAAATCTCTTGAACGTGAGTGAAACGTTCGTCCTATAGCCCTTCCGAAATTTCGGACTTACACGGATGATGCAAGAGCCCCACCACACGACTTACCAGCAAACCACACTGGGCTCTTCACTTTTGACTAACGCTGCGCGCGTCATCAATTTTTTTCTTGTTTTTTTTTCTTTTCCCCTATAAAACTACTGCCGCTACACAGTACACAAGGGAAAAAAGAAGTACAGGTCACTAGCCGAAGTGATGGAGGAGGAGAAGCGTAGAAAAGAGACGTTCGCTCGTATAGCAGCCGAACGTGCGGTACAAAAAAAAAAAAAACGACTCGAACTATGGCGCGCCCTCTACGCGCAAATGCGATGGAGAAACGAGCGTCAGTTCGGCGTCGTCTGCAAAGTGGCCCAAAATACAGGAGCAGCGGTCTCCGTCCAAGAGGAGGAATGGAGTACTACATGTAACGGCGTCGTCGTGTGTGGACCGGCCTGGGAACCCTCGTTCCCACTGCCTGCTCGTGCGTGGCGTGCGCTGCTGCTGAGACGGCCGTTTCCGGGTTAGCAGCAGCGTGCTCGTTTTTCCCGCCGTGCTTGTCGGTGAACTGTGCGGCCGCCTCGTCTGCGCCCCGCCGGAGTTGTATGGTGCCGTATACAGAATGGCCGGTGGGGTGCGGTGTGAGAGAGGGGGGTGCATTTGCGCGCGGGGTGACCAGCTTTTCAGGAAAGCACGCGGAAACAACGCGGATGTGAAAATGAGACCTAGTGAAGTACATGGAGTCTTTCTTTTGGGCAAGTGTGAAATGCGCCGTTCGACGACTTGCGCTGGGCGATTTGAGCCTGCTATACAGCTTGTTGTCAGGTAACTTTCGTTGGCAGAAGGGTGCGAGTTGCTTTCGCACTGTGTCTTTTTAACGCGACAGCGTTAAGGGCCCCGCGTCGCAGAAAAGCCGGTGTCGCCGGCGTCGGCGGCGTTGGCCGTGAGCGAAAAATCCCTCCTCCTCGTCGCAATGTACGCCACTGCCCCAACAGATGGCGCGCGACGGCAGCGCCTCCCGCTCGTCTCGTTCGGGCGCAGTGGGGCCATGCGGGCACGCAGTGATCACGCGGTGAGCGGCGAACAACGCAGCGCACATCCAAAGCCTGTTCTCCACGAAGCTTGCTGCTTGCTGCCCGTTCGTTCGGCGCGGAAGCTATGCTGGCGTTCGTGGCATCGGGCTTGTCGAGAACGATGTGCCGACGAACTACGACTGCAACCTGAGTCGCGCACGTTTCGGCAAGGTGCCTGGCAGCGCTTCTACGTGGTTTGCCGCTCCGCGCGTCCGTGTCACCGTACGTAGCAGAGCGATTCGTCTAACGGGCAAGGCGTCGCGGCGAACGGGCGATGGCGTTCCATAGACTCCTTGGCAGTGCTGCAACACGCTGTCGCGTTCCACACTTCAAGGCGAAGCTTAAGCGTCCTCCAATTTTTTTGTAACTTTGACGGCGTCGTGTATTCGAATGATCGACCCGTTGGAGAGCGTTGTCTCTTCACAAAGAGAACTATTTCGAACTTTCTCACAGGACCCAAACATGGTAAACAGTTTTGAAAGCGTATGTTTGCGTTGTGCGCGTGTAACACATTACATTCACATGGAACAGCGTACTAGATCCATGGTCAAGCCGGCCTCTCCAATACACGCCACGTTTTACAAATTTTAAAAGTTGAGTGGTGAGACCAGTAATTGCTCTTTCGCTTAGATTAGAGATCTTGCGAAAAAGTAATTTTCGCTTCTAACGAAATGAGTGGTCTCCCTATCGGATTTCGCCCAAATATGTCCGCCATCGCGATCGACGCACAATTACGGAACCACAATGAGCAGCATAGCTCACTTCTGTAGCGGTCAAGAGGTATCAGTTTCTTGAAAGACAATAACATTTTCAAACGTCATGACTGATATGGTAAGGAGTTATCATGACATTAGCACAGAAACTTCGAAAGTTGTACATCCAAACGATGACGATTGCGCAGCTGCAAAAAAAAAAAGGTGTACACTTAGTTTTATTATGTGTTGGCAGTGCGAGAGCATTAGCAGAGGGTGATGCCTTTACCAATAGTGATGTCACTTCCGGTCAGGCGACGCCAGTTCCCTACAGCCAGTGGGATGTTCCGGTATGTTGACGTCACTTTTCTCTAGCCAGTCAGCCAATGGGAATGCTCAGATCTGGTGACTTCATTTCTCTCCAGCCAATCAGAGAATTTAGCTTCCGACCAAACATTCTCGTCCCGATGAAGTTTCTAATGCACTCACATTAAAATCTTCGCGCTCACGCACTGAACACCCCAGAACCGAATCACATTGTGTCTGTAGCCCGACATCCAGAACGAGTCCCCGAAAGCAGTAGCGAAACGGTAGCTTCCGAGCTTGTTCGCGAGATTGCTGTAATATCCATAACACTTATTATGCAGCGAAAACGCCTCCGACATTTCCGCAAGCACGGCCGTTCAGAGAATCACGCCCTGCACATATTGCGCCACTTCGCGCAAGAAGTATTTTCTCCTTGATTCCTTCCCCCTTCATTAGCCTATCAGCTGACAGTGTCCGTGAACGGCGATACTGTAAAGGACGTCGCGGGCCGCCCAAGTTCTGGGTCACGCAGGGCGGGGCGGCGCCCAGTCATGGACTCGCAGAGCGGCCACTCTGACCGCCACTTTACGCTTTGTTCGACTAAAACCGTGCAGCTTGAGCGCATAGGAGCTGCAACCACGGCGTCATCCGATTAAAAATGGCCGCATTCGCAAAACCATCCGTACAAGGTCTCCCAATGATTGCCGCACGTGAGTACGTACCACAGACACAAAAGGCAAAATCTGTTGACCAATCACAAGCCGACCTTACTTGCGACCAGCTCTGCGAGATCCACTCTGATTGGTCAGCGACAGCTGTTAAAGATCGCCGAGCGACGTTAAAGATCCCCAGGTGGTCGAAATTACTCCGGAGCCCTCCACTACGGCACCTATTTCTTCCTTTCTTCTTTCACTCCCTCTCTTATCCCTTCCCATGCGGCGCGGTTCAGGTGTCCGCCGATATATGAGACAGATACTGCGCCATTTCCTTTCCCCAAAAACCAATTATTATTATTATTATTATTAGCTATAGCTACCACACACTGTACCGTTTCACTGAGGTAGAGTATGCATCGCAAGAGAGAGGGAAGAGAGGGAGAAGGACACCACTTTGTGTGTACACCGCAGTGTCGGGCAACTCGGATATTATCGGCGTGCGAATAGCACGCCTGCCAGCCGCAGGAAGGAAGTAACAAAAAAAAACGCAAAGTACGCGAACAGAGAACGGCGTAAGTGCCGGGCTCCAACGCCGCGGCGCCACCGCCCTGCTCCGCGGAAACATGGCCGAGAATCGAGGTTAGCCGCTCAACAACAGAAACTGGACTGCGACCAGCGGCAAGGCTGTCCACACCCTTTCGCCGGCCGCTCGCGCAGGCCTGCTGCAAGCAAAGCGCTCTCTGTCGGGCTGCTTTCTCTCTTCGTGGCAGGGCTGCGTCTTGCACTTGCGCGGTGCCGTGCGACTGGTTCGTGTAATGCAAGCCGGTGACTGCGCGTCGAGTTCTCGCGGGAGACTTTCCCCTCAGCGTGCACTCAGGAATTTGTGTCGTTACACAACGGCCGAGGCAGGTCATGGGCCACGTTGCGTGTTTCTTCTATGTTACAGTGACTCACTGGCACGTGGTTGACTTGAACACGGGTTGCACTGTAAAGCCCGACGGTATACTGGACGCTTCTACTCATCTACTCACCAAGGTGTTATTTTTATACATCGACGAGGAGTTTTCCGCGTTTATAAAATTGAGCTAGATATATGTTTCATGAGCTCAGTATATCTTTCATGTTCGTTATTTTCCATTTTCTCCCTTTGAGTCAATTTGTTGAAGTGTTTGCAAGCTTGCTATAGTGGCTAATAATAAGACAGTCAAAAGTCAGAGCACTGTGTCAGCAAACCGCGATGTATTTATCTCAAATAACGTGCTACTGAGAATTATTTATTATTAAACGTTCCAACTTGAAGACCACTTGTTACCGAGATAAATACGTCAACTTCAAGTTTCACATACAACCTGGGGCAGCTTTTGTGGTGCGCTGATAAAAAGTAAACTGCAGAGTTCCTCCCGCAAAACAGCGCGAACTGTTTTCCCCCTCAACAGCCCAGGCTTCGTACGCGTGAGAAGCATGTCCTCTTGGACAAATCCGAACGAAGATGCGGTTGAGATGACCTCGGCGAGTCGCAGCCTACCGGCACGACTGCCTTTGCCTGCTTCAGCAAACGCATACAAACTAACCAACCTGTGCAACGCTTCCGAACTACAGGTTCTAGCTTAGAACGAGACTTAGTGCTTCGCTGTCTTGTAGCGATGCAGCTGGCTCTGTAGTGACTGCCTACACGCGCTATACGTCGACAAGGACACACCACTCTCACGAGCCTGACCCGCATGCGCAACTACGGTCGCTCAAAAGTCCGCGCAGTTAGCAGTACATGCCGTCTGCAAGGTTGCAACGCGAGACTCCTGCAGCGCTTGGCCTCCCGGTGGGATTTCCTCTCCTCCTCGCCATCCATACTCTCTCACAACCCTGCGCGGAGTAGGCTAAGCTGTTCGCTACTTCTCCGCCGCCGCTGCAGGCTCGAAGGACTTCTCCCAGTACACGTCGCTGTCCGACAAGGCCCAGGCGCGTTTTATTCTACTCGAGTGCTTTTCTTTTTGTCTCCTCCCGAACAGTTTCCTTTGTCTGGAGCGGCGCAGAAACTCCGTTCCATTCCGCAGGTGGCGGTGCGATAGCTGCGTGTCTAGAATGCGTTTTTGCTCCGTTTCCTCTCGTTTTCTATACGCGAGAGCGGGAAGAAAACAAAAATAAACGCCACGCTTAAAACTCGGATCTAAAAGGAAAAGAATCAACTGCGTTCGTTTTCTGGCTGATGCATTCGCTGTTACCGCGTAGAGGCGGCCCAACGAGGTGAGCGAAAGTGTTGCGAGGTGGTTCTTCTGATGGGCGTGTGTTGCCCTCGCTGCTTTTTGTTCCACGCGTTGAAGGAGTGCTGGGAAAGAATATGGGCGTTTTTTATGGTTCGGGCTCACTCATACTTACGGCCGATGGGGCCGCAGAATATGCCGTTCTTACGCTGACGAGAATTTGTGCTTCCATCCGTGGCTCGGCACACGAGAATAAAGGTAGACCTTGCGTCTCTTGCGTCGACTGCTCTTGTGAAATATTACGTGTGCACGCATACCATCAGCAACACATGAAACGCGAACAAGACATTTGAATCACGGACCGCAAAATTAGAAACTCTTAACTGAGGGAACCTCAACACTAGCGGAGGAGGGTGATTTCACTTAGAAGACGCTAAGGCTTTCCTTTAGAAGCGTTAATGAGCCACAGTCCGCAACCTCAATCAGCAGGTTACCTGCTGATGAAGCATGCACGTTCTCACATACCTTCAGACATTTCAGGCGATTGGCATGCGTGATTGAGTCGAGCTAAAAATTTTCTCTCACATCTGCATCCCGTAAAATTTTGTGGCCGATAGTACGTGGCCCGCGTGGCCTTTATGGCACTCTATGATAAAACAAAAATTGTACTGGACAACGAACATGGCTGTAAAAATTTCCTATCCGACTTTGTTTTGTGCACACGTGCTGAGGGGAGCAGTGTCACGAGTCGACGTTACTTTTCAACGCTTACATGCCGCGCATCTTCGGAGTACGTTATCTTCTTGTATACGCAATCTTGAAGCTCCATAACGCACAATGCAAAGATAGCACTACTTTAATTATCACCACGAAAAAGGAAATAACGACAAAGCGAGCTTTCGTCATCTCAATATGTGCAAGTCGAGCGCGAACTCCATAGTTTCCCGAATCCAGCCTTCCTGTGAATGTGATCTGATGTTATGAAGCGCACTCTGCAGTATCGCCAAGAAAAAAAAAGGAGAATGTATCAAGTGTTGATAAAGGATGTCAACGCCTGCCCATACGCATTTTCTTATCCAAATAAGTAGCGGTACGAGCTATTCCTGAGACAAAGAGAACACTACCATATCGTGGCGTCTGGCGAGAAATTTCCTTGGTGAAATGTGCAGTGGCGTGCAATGTATACGGAACACCGTGGTTAACGACCATCGTGCATTGCTTTGGCTCGTGCAGCGGGAGGCGGCAAGATCACGTGATGCGGTGACGTCGGCACGGGTCAAGGGGCGCCGGACCCCAGATTAAGGACGCAGAGCGGAGGAGGGGGCGACCAGGTCGCGGCGCCATGAAGACCGGCACCAAGGACGGCCTGCTCTCGGACGAGGACAACTCCTTCGATGAAGACGATGAGACGACGCCGCTCAACGCCGCCTACAGCAGGTACGTTAATTCGCACTTGGTCACCGCGCGGTCTGTTTTTGCGCCGTTGTTGCTGTTTTTACCTCTGTCTGCGTACGTTTAAAGCGGAATATCGTTTAGTACGGACTTCCGTTTTATCCGAACAAACACATTTGTCCCGTTGACGGCGAATGTGTTAAAGAGGCTTCCTTTATTTCGAAATCCACACTATTAAACTTTCGGTCCTCTTCGATTATGCATTATGGAGATCTCTACTTTGAAAAAGACTGGACACCGTCGCACTGCAGGTTATATGAATTATTAATAAGGCATGATGTTAAAGAAAACCAAAAGAAACTGCTTAGCCTCTACAGGCACCCTGGTTGAGATACATACCACCCTTCCTGCCCCTCCATAATAATAATAATAATAATTGGTTTTTTGGGGAAAGGAAATGGCGCAGTATCTGTCTCATATATCGTTGGACACCTGAACCGCGCCGTAAGGAAAGGGATAAAGGAGGGAGGGAAAGAAGAAAGAGGCGCCGTAGTGGAGGGCTCCGGAATAATTTCGACCACCTGGGGATCTTTAACGTGCACTGACATCGCACAGCACACGGGCGCCTTAGCGTTTTTCCTCCATAAAAACGCAGCCGCCGCGGTCGGGTTCGAACCCGGGAACTCCGGATCAGTAGTCGAGCGCCCTAACCACTGAGCCACCGCGGCGGGGCTCCTGCCCCTCCAAGGTTTCGAAAACAGTGATGAAGCACCTAGCAACAATTCCCGGAGAGCGAGCAAATTTTGTCACAGCTGGAAATACTTCACCACAAACTACACTACGAACTCGCTCGCAAAAATAAGAAATGTAGCAACATGAACTTGAATCTTTAACCAACGATTAAAATTACTCGAGCACTCTCACACCTTCATCTACTTCGAAACAAGAAAAAAAGAACACGCGCAAAAAAAGACAGGACAATGCGCTGACAGTACTTGTTCGCGACAACCGGCAGTGACAAGACAAAAAAAAAAGAACTAAAAATCCAGTAGTTAGTGACAGCATGCATAAGTGAGGACTTAAGCACTTCCCCCTGCTGTGAATCCAGCTGCGAGGAGGGCTCATCGGGGAAGCGCCTGCAGCTCGGCGTCTAACGCGAGAAAACCTACCTCGTTAATTCTGGGACGCTGCGTCGAATACGCGTCACACACATCTCTCATGCTGTCCACATGCAGTGCATTATCACTGGCGCATGCACACTTGAGCCGCGGAAAAGACAGCCCACACACCGCTCTGGAGGAGCGGTGCGGGAAGCATCGCAATGTGCAGCTTGAGTCGTGCGTTACATCAGCTTGTACGCGTCGTCTCTTTCCGGCACAGACAAGCTGCTGTCCTCTCCGGTTCTGTCGACTCGACGACCTGTGACCTCAACGTACGTCTGTGCCTCATGTGCGGAATTTCGCTCCTTTCTACGAGGACCGTGGACATAGATGGAACTCGTGAAAGACGCAAACCCTGGAGGCAGATGCGCCGCTGCGTCTGTAGACATAGTGCACGCGTCGCCTCAAGTAACACAGAACAGTAGCACATTTGCAACGCAACAGAGGCTGTGGCTGCTCCCGGAGGGAGCAGGGCTTCGCACATGGTGCCTAAGGCGCAGGACAGAGCTTGACAAAATGTTGCTAAAAGCCCTTTCGATCTTGAGCAGCTATCTGAGATTAAGAAGAAATGCGCCAATAAACAAGTGACGCGCGGGGAGATGATAATGTTAACGAAACAGCATGCAACGGTAAAGCGAAAGGTTATTTGCTTACGCGACGACTGACCGTATTCCCACGAAGAAATAGAAAATTGCATATCAAGCACACAGTTTTCATCGAATGAAATACGTTATTGTATGCCAAAAGGCACGCTGTCCTAATAATAAAAAGAAAGCGTGATACATGACATGTTAAAACACTGTTTTGGCTAACACGGTACTTGTGAAAATGTCATCCTGAAGGAACTACAAGTTTTGCACCTCCAGTAGAAGAAGTCTTGTTGATTCTAAATAACCACAAATGCTGCTATCAGTATACTACACTAACGTTCGCGATTGCCTACCTCCTTTATTTACTTACGTTTTTTTTATCTTATTACACCCATTCAAGAGTGCTGCTAAACATGGCTTGAATTTTCTAAAACGTTTTCGAATTGTTTAATGAAATCCTCATGTGCCCATTGTTACATAAATTCTTCAGCATCCTAAAGGGAGACGGCAGTAAACATGGAGCTGGGCAACCACAGTAAGATAATTAGCGTTAATGTGACGCTCCTTTGTATCTTAATGAATGCAGTAGGCGAATGGTCGATGAATTCTGCACACTTAGATCATTTAAGAAACGGAACAGATGTCCTAACGAGGATTTATCTGGACCAAAGATCTGGACAGAAGAGGTTTATCTGGAGAAGGGTTAAATGCGCCATTATAAGGGGAAGAAATAAGCTGCAGAAATATATAGCAATCACATTTGTTCACCTTAGAGGACAGTTTGTAGCTTTAAATGACTTGGTGTATACCGCTAAGCCCTTGCGTGCCTTGGTTTCGCATCAGACATGATATATAGTCGTGATGATGTGCCGAGAAGTTCCCTGAGTCTGTGACAGAGACTGAGCAAGGCAGAGTCCACGCTCAAACAAGTGGCTGATATGAAGGGTCAGCTCGCTGCACAGACAACTAAACGCGGTACAACACTGCATGAAAAGAGATAGCACTGAGCAAGGCAGCGCTACGCAACATGCCTTGACACACTACAATAGAATACCGCACCGCACCGCGCTACGCCATGAAACGCCGCGCAGTACACTGCAATTCTGTCGTACAGGTGAAAAATTTGAAATACTTTTTAGCATACAAGAAAAAAGAAGGTATAAAACTTCAGCATTGCCAAAGAAGCTGAAACGCCACAGCAGGTCGCTGTCCGACAATGGTCTGTGCTAGCATACCAGCGGCTGCATTGCGATCCACCGACGATAGGAAAGCCCGAACAGCAGATCGACGAAATAAACAGCCACCTGGAATACAGAGAGAGGCGACGCGGAGCGGCGCGAGAGATTCCGCGAAAGCGCAGCGCAACGGCAGAGGAGCGCCGGTCGGGGGCCCCTCAATCGTTTCGGAGGAGGTCATCACACTTGACACGACGATCGCAGACAGAAAGCCTTCGCTCGGGTCCCGCCGGTCTCGCCCTGTTCATCGAGTCGCAACACAATTTCTCGCGCTGCTGAATAATGACAACGCTGGGGCGTCCGTCCACGGACGTAATAACCTCTCAGCGACCCATCGTTCCTTCGACTGACAGTCACTACTCGTCTGCGGTTCGCGGCGCGCGCGACGCGCCACACCTGAAAGGGTTAAAGCAGTGACCCTTTCAGAACAGCAGAAAGACAGGGGCAGGCAAGAGCGTGGATGACAAGGCAGGATGTGGAGGAGGGGAATTGCGATGGGAGGGCATCGGAGAAAGTGGCTGAGCAGCGGCGGCGCCGCCTCGAAAGACAAGACGGCAACCCCTCCAAAGCGCACTTAGCCGCTCCATCTTACGCGGTCATTTCAATAACCCCATCGCTGCCGACGAGTGATGGACGCAGGGCTGCACCGGCGGCGACGGATGCTCTGCGCAACGTTCCGAACGCTAGAGCTGTGCAGCATTCTGAACGCTCGAGCGTTGCGTCAGCTACTCACAGAGACTGAATTTTAGAGCGCTGTTCGCGCAATAAAAAAAAAGATAAAAAGAAACACGACTCGCGCCTAACTTGACGCCTCCGCTATCACTTCGTTTTGCTATAGCGGTTTTACGGCGCATAAATGCGCCGATCGTCAAGCCATTATATGGTTTTTTGGTACTGCCTCGCTTTGTGAATTCGGCGTCGCTGACGTCAGCTCTAGGTTCCACAGCGCTGCACAATTTTAACTGAGACAGAGGGGTCGTTCGCACGCGGCGTGGTTTTCGCGGAGAAAGCTGTAAAAGCTCCGCAGCGCGCCGCGACCCGGTCGGTGGCGATGCCGGCCGAGAAACATATGCGTGGGGCCGAGCGCGGGTTTTCCCCTCCAGCGCATAAAAAAACGCGCGCCGGAGGAGCTGCAGCAGCTGCGGACAGCCCGCCAACGCTGGTGCGTGCGTGTACGCGCTAATTGGGAGACATCTTCTCGTAAAGCCGGTGATTTACTCCTCGCCTCCCTGGCCTCTTGTACGCGGGTTCTTACATACGATCTTGGAGGGAACGCCTGCTTGGACAGTCTCTACTGCGGCAGCAAATTAGCTGCGGTTCACTTTCCGACCCGCCTTGCTCGCGAAGGGGGCTTGGAGGAGGTCAAATGTATACACTTGTGACCGGCTTAACGAGGTTCATATACGCGAATGCACTGCGGTGGGTCGTTTCTGGCTGAACCTCGCGATCTTCCTGGGGATGTCGGTGTTTGAAAGCAAGTAAGAATGAATGCAAGGAAAAAAAAGTCCTTCCTCAGAGTCGAGAATAAGCCTCCGGCGTTATCTGCGCCTCATCCCTAAAGAGGGCGCCCATATTTCCAAACGCGCATTTAATGCCGCACATGGTTAACACACATCATGCATATCCCTACCCTAAATCTCAGAATCATAGATTTGGATAACGAACCGACGCTTGCGGGAACGAACGCAAATGTGCTTGATAAGTGAGGCGCGGCTTTAGCGTGATAACTGTTGGCCTGGTGAACTTCTGTCGAATGACCGTAGGATGTCCTTCGACTCAGAGAGCGGATCCATTATTGCAGCAAGGTTCGAAGGGCCCAGGTCTCTTGACACGAGTGACACCAAAAGTTGACTCGAGAGAGCTGAGGACGAGAGTACAGGTTGTGTTATCACCTGCGGAGACTTCATAGTATCGCCGTGATCGCCCGGAGAGTGTCAGCGCAATTCGGTTTTCAACAGCATGTTTGTACGAAGAGTAATAAACAAAATTACAAATTCAATGCGTCAACAAATAGTTCAAATCAGTTTAAAACTGACATTTTCTCGCTTATGAGAGTCTTGACCTTAAACATGGCGCAGGGATCACGTCGCTTCGATTCGGCTTCATCCGTAACAGCGGCCATGATGGTGTTTTTGTGCGTAAGGGATTTGAGAAGACTGACGTCGTCATATTAGTACGCGGTACACTTGCTCTGAAAGTGCTGCGCGCAATGGCTGCTGGCTATCAAGAGGAGCCGTACCTTATAATGGCTACCACTAGGTTTAGTAGAAATGTGAAGGGAGCCTGCGTGGGAGGGCGACTGTAGCTTTGGATATAAGCAGCATATTAACTCCATGTTAGAGGCCATATGCGAATAAAGCGACTAATGTTTTCGAACGCTCTGCCGAAACCAACACCGAAGTTTCAAACTCAATTCAGAATACCTCAGCCTGTGGTCGGAACAGTTCCGCGTCATATTGAAGCCTACAGGGGTGGTCTCTGTGGTAACTGCATGGCACCGTTACAGTGGAAGCAGAAATCACCGAAATCGCGAACAGTCGCGTACTCGGTGAGCTTCATATGTAAGTCGCTTTTACGAAGCTTACGTAAGGCCGCAGGCAGTGTCGCCAGTGACTTTGGCTCGTAATAAATGGCGTTAAATCGGCGAGATATCTCCAAAACGCCGGTCCTCATCCACAATAGCGACGCAGCATATGCGAAAGTAAAGAACTGAAAATTTGATACAGACGCTATACGCTGCGTGTACAACCACTGCAGAAATACTTCCTCACCGTTTGGCCATGGAAGTACATTTCGTTGTTGTTGTTGTTGCTGTTGCCTTGGTGGCATGACAAAATCTGTCGAGGTCTATATTTGTCTTCGTCTTCCTCTTCTATGCCTACCTGAATAACTTCGATAACCTGCCCTTCTTCCTACGCGCTTATGCATGCAGTGAGTGTAGTACGCTTTTAAAGCAATGACCCTCCTTTACTGCCATCCCTGTGTGCGCTTTGTGTATGCAGCCCAGGCGCAAAAGTTTATCCCCCCAAAATATGGCGCAAACGTGACAACGCATTTCTGCATTAAAAATGAAACTGCCGCAGTGGGACCTCTTGCTCCAACCAACACGACCACCTTCGCTTTCAACCCGTGCTCCCAATCGACCCCCCGATGGCAACAGCCTCGCGCGTACAGGCACACAACCATCACCACGGGGCAGCTCCGGCGCGCAGCCGAGGCCTCCTTCCCCGCACACGCGATTAAAACTCTTCAAGAGTTGATCCCCGCACACAGGTGTAGCCTCCTTTCCGGCTAACCGCGTTCCTCGACCCCTCCAATCGAGACTCGCCCCCTGCTTCTCCCTGTTGCCGCCGCACACTCCTCGCGCGAGCCCATCGGACTCAGAGGTGAAAGGGAGGGCGGGCAATTCACGCGCCGTCCGAGCTCTCCCGCGTTCCGCGGTCGGTCGTTGGCGATATCGCCATCTTGATTCGGAGGGCCGTTGCGCTCGGCGTCGTGACGGCGCGCGCACGTCCGTCACTCTCCTCAAAGCATCCCGCCCGCTTGCCTAGCCCACTCTTCTTCGTCCCCACCCCCCTCATCCTCCTCCACCACCCCGCCTCTGTCATGTCTCGCACCTGTTCCTGCGTCCCTCTCAAAGCGATTCCGCCGCAGTCACTGGGCCCGCTGTACAGCAAAGCGTGTGACCGGCACTGCCCATTTTCGCCCCGCGTTGCGGCGTCGTCGTTCTCGCACCGGCCAGAGGAATTGTTTCGCCGACGTGATTGCTACTCCTCGCCCGCCACCATGACGTCGACGACATCGAACAAAATCAGAGAGAGGTCCTCCGACTGCCACGATTTCAGAGGGGACATTCCTCGGGGGATTGCTTGCATGCGTCTCCGGATGCGACAAAATACAGAGTCCGATCACGGCAGCAGAATCGACCGGGCCGGCCGAAGTTCAGCGACTCGCCTGCGTTACTCAAAATGTGGGGTAGTGGATGAGAAGCGCACCCGAAGCCCTCGTGGGTAATCTTGCTTCCGGCCAAGCTTCGTGCGATGCTTATCCGGGTCTTCGGATGGGCGCGAACCAGCAGGCACGACTACACCCCACTGGCCTGCTCTCCACTGTATACAAGAAGCCGGCACGGAGCGGACAGCATCCCTCCCCTCACCGATTTCCTGAATGTAACCTATAATATTTCATTGGGATTCACATCAGACTCCAACCGCAGCGGATTGAAGATTGCAGGGCCCGTTGTCCTCATCGAAAATTACTATTTTTGGGGCATAGCGCCTGCTCTTAGCAGTTAGACGAGTCAAATGAAATATTCTAACGCAGGCAGTCGACAAGGTGTGGGCAGCATCTCTCCCGTCATCCATGCCCTGATTGTAACCTTGCTTTAATATTGCTTTCGGGCGCATAGAAGAATCCAACTCTAGCGAAACACACACACACACACACACACACACACACACACACACACACACACGCACACACGCACACGCACACGCACACGCACACGCACACGCACACGCACGCACGCACGCACGCACGCACGCACGCACACACACACACACACACACACACACACACACACACACACACACACACACACACACACACACACACACACACACACACACACACACACACACTTTTTGCACTCGAGTCGAATGAAATCTACCCCTGGCTACCTGCACTCTATCATTGTGCCACCTCAATATTATTTATCTTTTTTCCGTCAAAAATTTCAAGGCCAGCGATACTAAGCAACGAGTATGTCACGCAATGAGCCGGCGGCCACCAAATTGCGATTTGCGCTTTATTATAGCAACGTACGTAATGTGTCGAGATACACGCTTCCGAACATTGCGGGGGCACTACACCTAACTATTATTTAGACCGGCAACTAAATTCAGAACCTCACGTGACTTTAAGCTCCTGAAGCCCCGTGGAATGACTCTCAACCACATCTTGTGTATTGCAGATATACACTTGTTTGTTAGATGCAAGCAAGGCTGCTATTAAGTGCCAGAAGCAATTGCTTTCGCATCGCATATTGTCGCCCCAAGGGTTAAACACATCCATTCCCTCTGCTTCATGGACAAATGGCGGGAAAAAAAAAAAGTCCGCAATGAAACTATAAATGCCCAAAATCCCGACGAACGTTTCATGGCCTTCATCGGGACTGCAAGCTCCTCACCTTTAGTTTGAGTCGATTTTGAGGTACGGAAATGTGCATGTAACGTAACTAGCGGACGGAAAAGAGCGTCTCTATCAGAATAGAAGAAAAAAAAAATGTGAAGATTGCTGATGCGGAGTCATTTTCACTTGCATGCTTGACGAACCGGGCGGCATATATTCATTCTGAATTTTTTTTCGCTTACGCAAATCATGTATGTCCTTCAGTGCCTTTCGCAGCGAATGTCCCCACACCATTCACAATGGCGTATAGCCTTCGTCAGCTTCCGGGCTGCACAACCGCGCCGCAGACACCGGAAGGCATTCTACCCACAAATTACTTTATAGGCGATCCTTCTTGTGGCCACATCAGTGCAATTAATCTGCCACTGTCGCTTTCGAAGCTCTGAGCGGGCAGCGCTTGAAAGGAAACAGAAAGAGTTGATCAACGGCAGCTCAAGGGGCGAGTAACAGTGCATGCTAGACGAAGCCGGTTTCTTTATAATGGCGCTTGACTTCTTGTTCCTGTTCATGTTCTTCGGGGATGTTTCTTGAAGCATTGGATGACCAAAGCGCTCACGAGGCGTACTCAATCACTCTACTTGATTCCTATATACGATCGTGCGTACTTTCTCATTTGAAGGTTTGTGTTCTGACAAAACTGTTCTGGTAAAAAAAAAAGAAAAAGAGAAAGGAAAAGAATACGCCAGTACCAGTTTGTTACTTGCTCTTGTGAGCGGGATCATCCAGACAGTGCTGATTCCTTCAGGATGCGGTTTGATTGGCGCTCGTCACTGACGTCATTGCCATTCTGTATAAACGTGCCTCTAGCGGCGTGGTGGCTCAGTGGTTATAGTGCTCAGCTGCTGACAAAATGACGCGAGTTCGAAGCTAGCCGCGGTGGTCGAATTTCAATGGAGGCGAAATACTAGAGGCCTGTGTACTGTGCGATATCAGTGCACGTCAGAAAACTTCAAGTGGTTGAAATTATTCAGAGCCCCCCCACTGCGGCGTCCTTCGTAGTCCGAGTCGCTTTGGGATGTTAAACCCAATAAAACCAAACAAAGCCAACGTGTCTTAAGTCTCCCAACCTGCCTAACTCTCAGACTTGAAATATGAGTGCGAATCTAGAGATCGAAGTGTTCGCACCTTCCATGCATGTCGACCGCCCTCGTGGGCGATTCAAAAGAGGGAATGGGATCGCTCAGTGCCAAGAAAAATATGTGGGCTGAGATAGCAGACACGGTCGGCTGCTCTGAGAGAGAGAGAGAGAGAGAGAGAGAGAGAGAGAGAGAGAGAGAGAGAGAGAGAGAGAAGAAAAAATAGACGGCAACTTTTATAACTTAAGTAAACAACGAGCACATGATGTTAAATTTATTCACAATCGTTCTTGCGCAGCATGTCTAACACGTCGTAATTTGCCCGGTAATCGAACAACCGCTTCTCAGTGGAGATAAGAACGAGAACACACACGCGCAAGTCACGCAAAGCCCGAGCGCACGCCTCTTTGTACACCTTCAACGATGAGCGATCCTGAAAGATGCCGGACAAGACAATGCATTGTTCTTGTTTGAACAACCGGAAAAATAAGAACAAGCGTTCAGGAAACAATTATTAACCAGCAATAAATACAAACGAGAAAGGCATACAAGCGCCGTGCGTCCAACGTTCTTCGCTCGCGAGCACCCTCAGTTAACAAAAACAACAGAACCAAAAAGAAAAAACTGACAGACCATCTGATGGATTACCCCTTTCTTCGCGCGTATAAGAAAGCCGTAATGACTCGTCGGGCCAGCAGGTTTTCTGCGCCCTCTTCTTTTGCTATTCCCTCCTTTGACAAAGTGGTTTCTCTCCGGAGGACAAGAGTTGCTCCGAATCGAATGGCGCGGCGCGCTCTGATTGATCGGGGCGAAGGGGGTGGGGGAGGACGGTGCAGGGTGCTCCGTGATGCCTCGCGTCGAGGAAAGAACGTGGGAGGGGGTGGGGTGGGGGGTGGTGAATCGTAGCAAGCGCAGCGCGCCAGCGACGATGACGACCACGACCAACGAGGTCGCGCGCAATCTGGTCATCGCTGCGGCGGCCCGAGGAAAAGGCGCCGGGAATCCGGATTCACGGCGCCTTTCCACGCGCGCTCCGACACGAATTCGACGGCAGACGGCATCGGAACGCGGGCGCTGCTGGCAACCTGTTCCAGCCAGCCGGCTAGCGGATGAATCACAAAGGAGCACGCTCTTTCGCGCCATGCAGTGCAGCACTCCGAGGTGTAACTGCTGAGAGAGGTGATAGAGGGAAAGAGGGAGTGAAAGAAAACAAATTTATGACCATCAGTGAATTCTGAGTGCTCTTGGGAACCCTTCGTAAAAGAAGAAAAAACAAAGACCGTCAAACCGCGCGTCAAATTTTGCAGCTGGCTATCGAGCGTGTTCGAGTGGTGATAAATGACGGCACCGTGCTTGGCTACGTGTGTATGGAACGAGTTGCTGAGGTTAGAGGGGGAAAAATATTATAATAAGAGAGAAAACGAAGTGATTGCTTCTTACTGTGGGCACGGAAGTAGCTGGCCGTGTTGGGGGACGTGTCAGATTTGCAGCTCGTAATCGGCAGCGTCGTCAAGTTGGCTCGAATTACCTCCCAGAAAGCGCTCCTCGTGCATGGACACCCCCGTCGAAGAGCGAAGGCCGCGGAGGATCAGACGTCAGGCGCGGACTGTCTTCCTTCGGCGATAGTCGCGCGCTTGACAAGCACAGTGGAGGTCGCGGCTGTAATGCACGCTTGCTTTCTTTAAAGCTGACGAACGTGCGAAGTATATGGATAGGGTCTGTGTTTTTTCTCAGCTTGCTGTTACTAGAATACCGCAAATAACGCTTACTTTGGCGAATCAGTGAGACAACTCCTGGTAACCTTAGCAGGTAAAAGAGATTTCACACCTGCGCGGACGAAGAAAAAAAAAATGGACGAAATTTCGAATGCGTTGCAGCTTTAAATATCTCCATCACTAAAGCCTCATTCGCACAGATATAATAATAATAATAATAATAATAATAATAATAATAATAATAATAATAATAATAATAATAATAATAATAATAATAATAATAATAATAATAAATACTTTATTCACTCCAAAGAAACAATACAAGACGCGGACGCGCCAAAGCCTCAATTGGGCTTGTAGGGCGCCGTCCGGCAGCAGCAACCTCTGTTACGAAATCAATTCTTTGTTTTGTGTACATTAAAACATATGCACTAGAGCTGTTCAAGCTCGGCAATAACATCTCGTAACTGTCTGCGAGTGTTCAAGTTGAAAACATTATCAGGCATCTCATTGAATATACATGGGATATAATATGACCTCATAGACATACCAAAATGAGTTCGCACTGCAGGGACAATATATCGAGAAACTTTTCTTAATGGGATTGGTTTAACGTTGTGGAACCGAAAGTCAGAGTTCCAGAAATATCTGAGTACAGTGATTTGTTTGAACGCAATGTCAAAGGAAGGCAGACCTGAAGAAAGGAATACACTTTGCTGTTTATGGGGTATTGAATAGATGACACTCTTAGCCATATTCTTGAGAATACGGTTTATCCTATTTTTCCATGTTGCAGAACAGTTGAAGAAACAGCACATGCCATATCTCAGCAGAGAATACCCCAAAGACTGTGCAATTAAACGTCTTATGGCAAATGACAGGTAGGCCCTTAGAGCATAGAGCAAGCATGCGACGCCTCTAAGCTTCTTACTGAGGTGTGCCATGTGCGTGCTCCAGGATAAATCACTGTCAAAGTAAATGCCAAGGTATTTCACGGACGGAACACATGTAATGGGGTAGCAAGAACATGCAGTGCAACTGGAGCTGTGCAAAAAAACCGCAGCGTTTTTCGGGACTGGCTTGTGTGCATTTCTAAAGCACACTAGATGAGTTTTTTGGGGGTTTATATCAAGCACCTTACTACTGCTGCAGCGAACCTGCAATTTTTTATCACAGTAGGAATAAACACTACACAGAGTGGAGCGACCTATCACAAGTAAAAAAAAAATGAACAGGCGATCGCATGATGTGATTGATGGATGGAGGGCTTCTGGAGGGAGCAGGTGGGTGGTGCTTCTGAAGAGTGGAGGTAGGTGGGTCGGGGTGGGTGGTGGCTCGTAGGTTGGAGATGCAGTTATATCGGCGGGTACCCGGAGGAGCACCCACCGGAGGGTGCTCCGTAGGAGACGCCCTCTGTCTATGTCCACGGGCGCTGGAGAGCGCAGGCCTCACATACGTATACAACGGGTTTTTCGTTGAAAGAGGACTGTACTTATAGCGCAGTAAAACAATGAATAGTCTCACAGGCACGGTAGTATTAGAGTACACTCCAGGTGGGGCGCAGCAGTCTCTCTTTCCCTCAATCTTTTTCCTCGATTTTAATTTTCTTGTTTGCCGTCGAAATGGTCAGTAGTGGCACCGGCGAGAGGCTTGCGAAAACTCACGTAAAAATTTTCATGGTTATCACCGACGATCTCAAATTATTGGTAACAGGAATTCACAGGGGCACCTAATTTCATTATGTCTTGGCATTGCGATAGCATTAGTAGCTGTTGATGTATTTACCGGAAGTGAGGTCACTTCCGGACTAGCGGTGTCACTTCCCCTCTGGTGACGCCACTTCTCTCCAGCCAATGGGAATGCCCCGTCTGGTGACATCACTTCTGTCCGAGCAATCAGCGGATTTAGCTTGCGACGAAACATTTTCTTCCCGAAGGGGCTTCTAATGTTATTGCATTACTAGATTAATTTGCGGAATTCGCGAATATCTCAATGATTAAGCTTCGAAAGTAAGTATTAGACGATTTAAAGCTCCCTTTGGCTTTAATCTATGACGCAGGATGGTTATGTTCTATCAAAAACGGCTTCTGTGATCAAGTTCGAATCGCAGCGCAATCATGATATGTGTGCCATTCCTATGAAAATTCGAATCGAAACATTAAAATAGAGTGACCCGCCGCGGTGGCTCAGTGGTTAGGGCGCTCGACTACTGATCCGGAGTTCCCGGGTTCGAACCCGACCGCGGCGGCTGCGTTTTTATGGAGGAAAAACGCTAAGGCGCCCGTGTGCTGTGCGATGTCAGTGCACGTTAAAGATCCCCAGGTGGTCGAAATTATTCCGGAGATCTCCACTACGGCACCTCTTCTTCCTTTCTTCTTTCACTCCCTCCTTTATCCCTTCCCTTACGGCGCGGTTCAGGTGTCCAACGATATATGAGACATATACTGCGCCATTTCCTTTCCCCAAAAACCAATTATTATTATTATTATTATTATTATTATTATTATTAAAATAGAGAACAGTGCAGTCCTGCTAGGGCAGTAGGTGAGGTTTAGGGAACATTTCACCCATGCACTGTGCGGTCCATACTAGTTTTTTTTTTAGAAACTTGAGCACAGGGTCTACAACGGTCTAAGCCATCTGCAGCAGCAACTGGCGAATCTGCTGTCTCACTCGCACAACCTAAGTACATTTTTTTGTAAGTGTAGACGTCCGCCAAACAATCTGGAGTAAATCTTCAATAACGGTGCGCTCGCAAAATATGCAGTGCTGCACATATCAAAACCAATTAACTTCTATCTTGACTCTCACACAAACGCACAAACCCTCAGCACAGCATCCACACTCACGAAAGCTGACCGTGAAATCATGTCGCTATTTCGCGATGGCAAAAACACGCATAAGCCCGTGCATCGCACAAACACTTTCCCATTGGAAGGTCACGTCAGCCCACAGACGTCGCGTGTGTTAACGTACTCATGCAAAATGTATCCGCAGACCATATCATGGACACACACAGCTGACGACACATATAGGAAAGGGCTCGGCGGCGGCTCATGCCAGCTCGATTGCGAAACTGGCCACCATGTATAGCGTTCGATGGGAGCGCCGTGTGTGCACCGTTATGCGAATTCTTCCCCCTCCCCATCCTCCTCTCCCTTTTCGTGCCGAACAACGCGCACACATGGCACATCGTCAAACGAGCGACCATCTCCGCGGCGCCGCCAAGGACGCGTCTCCAAGCACTCAGTCCACCGGCACGCGTTTGTCCCGGCAAGGATGTCGTTCTTGCGTAATACATTGAAGGGAATGAAAGAGAGAGAGAGAGAGAGAGACGATGAGGATGCGTTGGGAGGGAACTGGAAAAGAAAGTATACGCGGCGTAAACGTGAATGGAATGAATAAACGAGGGAGGGAAAGGGAGTCGAGCGCCGACGTATGTAACGACCAAGTGGAGGAAGAGGCTTCTCCAATGAAACTGAAGATGAGACGAGGCGGCGGCTTCGGGAGTCCCGCTATGCGCGCCAAACGCTGAGAGAGAGAGAGTGGGACGAAAGGGCGAGCTGTTACCGGCACTCGTCCAACGAACGTGACGCCATGCGTCGCTAAAGGATCGGGCGCTGCTCGCTTGCGGGCCAGCGCTCGCCGACAGGACGTAAGCGCGTGGACGCTCTCCGCGCTTCAGCTTAAACTGGACGGAATAGGACTTCGAGGCCTTTTATACGTGCGCGAACGTCTTCGGCATTTTCCTGGCTCCGATGGGAGCTAGCGAACGCGTGCGCAGGTGTGTGTAGAGGCGCGCGATGTTGGGAGCCAACATTGGAGGTCCCGGTTTCAAGAGAAGCTCGCTGTTTGAAAACTCGTCTCTGTGCGGTAGCTTCGCTTCTGCTTCTGCTGCGAAGAGAGAGTACGTAATGTTAAGACACAATAATATATATAAAAAGTTATTTAGGTTGCATTCACTGCACCGTAAGCTGCGCTCAATGCCAATAAAGGAGCTGCTGCTCCTTTAATGGCTTTGCCCTCCAAATGACTATAGTTATCGATACAACGACAATAGCTAACAGTATAATGACTCCGTTTCTTTTTGTTGAAAATCAGACACTGTGACCATAGGATACGGACTGTCGCTTTGAGCACCACTGCGGCATTAACTGACGTGGTTCCGCTGCCATTTCACCCGGTTGGCTGACGTAAAGTGAAATGAAGCGTGGAAACTAAGCCGTGAATGTGCAAACCCAAATTTCAGCTCACTTGGGTGTTCTGCCAACCTGGCATTTATACGTGTGCTCAATGCCCTGCACTGGTCTTGCTATCTCCTTCCAACAGCTATCCGCGCTCTTAGAGCTAAAGGTCAAAGTAACTACGTTGTTCGATGGTATATATGAATGAATACTGTTAACACGTAATAACATAATATAACATAACTTAACATGACATAACATAACATAATATAAATCAATTGAACCTAGATATAACAAAGTTGAAGGAGCGCGGCGATTACTTCGTTATTGCCATAGCTTCGTTATCGCCCCCGTTGACAGAGCTTCCAAAGGGAATCATCATTTCTTCGTTATATTCATTAATTAATTATACACAAACCGTTTCGTTATAACGAGTGCTGTCATTACGCGAACCTCGGTCGAGATTCATTTCTTCAGATCTCACTTACGGGCAGACAGAATGGCGGACACACTTGCTGTAACGATTACACGTGCTTCAACTCTGCGATTACTGAACAGTCCACATTTGCTGTTCGTCTTCTTCACTTTTCAGGACGTGCAAATGCGGCGTTTCTTAATTGTTGACAACCTGCCAGCAAGTGAGGCTTCTGGTGTACCAACTCTGCCTCTTTTCATAACGCAATCGGGTTTGTCGGACCCAGGTTCAGTTGAGAATTAGCTTCGACCATCTTACGCACGCTTGATACGACAACAAAACAAACAAACAAACAAAAAATGAATGACGATCGATGCGAAATAGCCGCCAGGGCCTTGCATCGCAGACACGCCAGAAGGAGGGCAAGTCGCTCCTAGCATAATTAAGTCATTTATGGGAACGCCCAACCGCTTTGGAACGAGTATGCGGCCGGGCGGTGTCGGCCGTATTACGGCGATGCCGTTGCCGCTGCTGCTGCTGCATATGGCTGACATAACTACTTGACCACGAGCTCGTTTGCACGCAAATCGCTCCAAATGCTTCGGGGCCAACGAAATGCGATTGGGGCGTTGGAACTGCGCGGTTGCGAAACGCGCAATCATTCCCCTTATCTTCACCATATATAGACCGGGTAGAGACACTAGCATAGTAGCATGCGGACAAGATATGTTTTACATGTCTCTGCGCGCCGGACATTTATTTCGAGAACGAGGGCTTCCAATGCTACCGTGACTCAGTGCGAACAATCATCCCCACCGGAGAAGAAAAAAAAAAGAGGCCTACAATTACATATAAAATAGCAATCAAATAAATGAGGCCACTTTTTTTTTTCTTTGAACGGTTTGATACACTGCTGTCGGAAGTAGCGAGTCGAAAAAAAAAATAGTCGTGAAGTTACATTCTCATTGAATGCACGCTTACTACACAGAAGGATTGAATGAAAAATATCCCTTTAAAAAAAAATTGGAGGGGACACTTAAGCTCCGCTTTAAGCGTATGACGCGATATTATTGATGGATTAATGTCCATATGTAGAGAATTGGTCATTGTCTCATAACATTCATAGGTGCCTGATAATCCTCATACCACTCCTGGCGCATGCAGTGGCGCAGCAGTTAAGGAATGCGCCACTGCCCTCTGATGGCAGGTGCTGCCACCGGTGGGGCTTGTACGATTTAGGTTGCTCTTGCAGAGCAACCTCTCGCGACCAATCATTAGCTGCCACCTGTCGCTGCGCAGTTTGCTCACAATCCGGCGAGCAGGTTGTGATGATGCCCCAAGGTTGGGGCGTCACCTTCCTTCCTAGGTTGCTTCCCTGGGGATTTTTCGTGAATTTTTCGCTCGCGCTCAAAGAACCCGGTGACGCCGGATTTTATGCGACACGAGCTCCTTAGCGCCCTCGCGTTATTACTCGATCCAGCTTTGTCAATCACTGTACATGCGCAGGCTATGAGGCCGCATGTTGAAAGGCCGCGCACTTCTCCACTTCCTTTTCCACCGCTGACCTTGTTGCGCAAACACCCTGTGCTTTCAGAAATTCTGTCCAGCATTTTACATGTACAGTCTTTGCCAAAAGTAACCGGGCACTGGTGGTTTGTTTCTTAGCCGCGGCAAAGCACTTATGGAAGCCCTTAAGCTCTGGTTCTGTGTAATGTAAGGCGAACCCATGTCCTCACGCTCTGACACCTTTCGGTCTTTAGGGCTGCCGTGTATGCTTCATTATACTGTTGAGAAACAAAAACCTGTAGCCCGGTTACTTTTGGCAAAGGGGGTACGTTAATGCTTTCCTTCACCACGTTGCTTCAAGCTCCAAGTTTCTTTAATATGCCTTCGATGGAATAGCTGAGCGTAACGCGTAGCAAGTCGATGCAGCTTTTGATGCTGCTGCGCCCTTGACCTTTTCATTCTGATCATTTCGACACCTTGAACCCTTCTTTTTGCATTTGTTCATTTTTTAAATTAACCAGTCAATTACAAACAAGCATATAGCCCAAGTACATTTTCCTTGCCTTTGGTTTCGCTCTAGTTGATTGACCTTGGTAACTATTCCTTGCCTATTCAATTCTTTGAGTAAGACGCTCTATTGCATGAGCACATCTTAATCAGATCTTTCGTCCGCTGAGAGACCTTAGGGGTATTCTGTGTTACTATCCTACCACCTACGTTTCCGGAGACCCAGATGAATCCAGCAGCAACCCCTTCCTCCGCTGTTCCTCTACTATTATGTCTAATTTAAACTTAAAATAAATAAATAAATAAATAAATAAATAAATAAATAAACTTTGCCTTCCGGCATTCTACGGTCTGCTTTAACAGATGGCCGGAACGAATTTCAGCCGTGTCCTACAAGTCTTCGCTTCGACTGGAATGCGGACGAGCTCTCGCGAAGGTGCAGGCAATACCGACGGCGTGAATTCACCGGCATCTTTGTGCAGCGGCTCGATTTCCCGTCCCAGATGCACGACGACGTGGGCGTCCAGACAGCTCGAGCGCCGCACTCGTTAACTCGTTTGCTCCCGGTGTCGTCGTCGCAAGGGCGAACGAAGTCGGCGAAGAAAGCTCCAGCGACGCTGCGTGGCCGCGTATGCGTCCCTGCACGCCTGTGCACAAGAGCAAAGGAGAAACACGTTATGCGGAGGCGCGCCTGGCGCTCGAGCTTGAGACGCGTGGGCTGGAAGCGAAAGGATCGGCGGCGACGTTGGAGCCGGGAGAGAAAGCGCGGGACTCTGCGGCGAGGCCGCGCCCGCACTCTTGCGAGCCCGCTCTGCGCGCCGCTGCACCGTGACCGCGTCAAACAGCCGCGAAGGATCACTAATCTTTGACGGCACGGACGGACGGCCGACGCAACACGTTGTATATACACGCCGCCAGACTTTCTTTGCTTGCATTTTTTATGTTATTTCTCTGTATTTATTTCTTCCTTTTTTTGTCGCGTGAGATAGTCGCACGGACGCAACAAAACCTCGCGTTTTGGGCTGCCGCTCCCACCGTGCACCCGCGGAGAATCACGAACATGCTGTTACGTCACAGATGAGGAGCGGAGGAGGCTTGGACTTATCGAGGTCATACGTCGATGCGTCGATGTTTTTTTTTTTTCGTATTTGAAACTCGAAAAAATGACTGAGTGACGCGTGACTCCAAAGCTAAGATTTTAACGCGAGAAAGCGGCAGTAAGGTCACGTGAGAGTGTGCGATGAGGAGTCAATAGGTGTCGACCAGATCAGTCGGACACTGTCCACCGGATCAGTCATCGACGCTTCAGCAGCGAACGATGTTTCCATTGCGGCAACAATTAAGAGGAGGAGGAGGAGGGACTTTAATGGAACAGGACAGGTCGCAATAATTAATAGGAACCGCTCAACTTGTCAACGGCTTCAGTGGAAGACACTGCGTAAATTGCAGTTCGCCGAATGAACATTTGTCGTACAGGCTTAGGTTTCCCATCACAGTGCATACGGTACCACTAGCTGATTTATACTCTTTCGTTTCCTCGCGCTCGAATGAACATTTGTCGTACAGGCTTAGGTTTCCCATCACAGTGCATACGGTACCACTAGCTGATTTATACTCTTTCGTTTCCTCGCGCTTGGAAAACCGAAGTACCCAAGGATTGGTATTCATGAAACGATCCTATGGACGCTTGAAAAGGAACACATCACGAAGGAGGCATGCCAGCGACATCTGAGCGTTACTTTGTTGTATCTTAAGCAACCGGATGGGCGCGCACTCATGTAATGGAGCACTTATAGCAGTCTCTGAGTGAATCATGCGCAATTAGCATAGGCCAGTTCCCGCGTGAGACCATGCGCCGGAACTTAGCAGTTGGCCTCCAACCTCTCACCTGTTTTCGCGCGGGTTCATAGTAGATTGCAAACACGTTAACTTTCTCACAGCGAAGTGTAAATTTGAGAGAAAGAGAGAGCCAGGAAAACTTGCATCTGAGTCATCTCGCAGAGCAGCCCCCTGCCAGAGTATCCGCGTTAACCGGTTCATCCTGGCGTGGTTAGCATTCTAAGGTCGCGCTGCCATCTTTGATCGAATGCTTCCTAGCTCTCTCTCTATTTCTCTCATGCACTCGTACAGTTCATCATTTCAGTGTGGAATGATGTGATGTTCACGTTTCCTATAGCGCAAGGGCAACTGTGAGCTATTCTATCGATCTTCATAATATTCGCACTCCTCCTGTAAATAACTGCGCTGCTAATTAGCAAGTCACTTGTTTGCTGTTCCCTTAGTTGCAGAAGTACTATGAGCAACAAATGAAACGCGCCAAAGACAACTGACATACGAACAGATATATAGATAAAGAGGAGGAGGGAAAGGCAGGGATGTTAACCAGAAAGGGGTTCCGGTTGGCCACCCTGCACTGGGGAAGAGGGATTAGGGGACTAAAGGGAGGAAGAGAGAAGGAAAAAAGACAAACACACACACATGCACAACGCTGTCACAATTTGTCACTCAATCCAGTCGCTGTCAAGTAGGCAAAGAGTGCCTTGTATGCCTTGAGGGCAGTCGACTTCTGTGGCCACGGACCGAGGATCTTTTGCTCTGTTAATGGGCGAGGATCGAGGCGGTCCAGGGCACAACACAGTGTATGTCTTGCACTCGCAAATGCAGGGCACTCACAGAGAAGATGAGCGATGGTCTCCTCGCAACTACAGCTCTCACAGGCAGGGCTGTCGGCCATCCCCATCCGGTAAGCATAGTAATTGGTAAATGCAACACCGATCCATAAACGGCATAACAGTGTTGCGTCGCGACGTTCTAAGTTACGTGGAAGACGAAGGCGCAGTTCAGGGTCCAGTGCCTTGAGGCGGAGGTTGCAAAACTCTCCCGTGTTCCACGCTGAAAGTGTGAGCTCCAGCGCCAAAGGGCGAAGCCCACACGCAGCGTCAGGTCTCGATATTGGGATCCTCATTTTGGTTCGTATGTCCAGTGCACATACGAACAAAAATGAAATCACGTACGGGGGAGCTCAGTAAAGCGCAGGGTAATTTCACTTAGAAATCGCGAATACTCTCCTTTCGAAGTGTCATTCAGCCTCGCTTGTGTTTCCTCTCCAGGAAGTACATGTTTCTGTTTTTGTGCTGGCATCTCAGATTTCTTCGCGTTTTATTGGTTGCTGTTATACGTACTCGCGCCTGAGTGTACTTCCGCAACTCAAGACAAAACCTGTCGAAGTATTTCCGTACGCGCTCGTATGGTCAATAAAGGGACTCCACCGTGCTCCTTGCGCATGTGTTCTGTTTCTGCTGGTGTCACGCGGTAGCCTCTATAGCAAATGTCGATTTCAGTCACGTGGACGTCTCTTCCGGCCAGTTTATTAGGTCGTCTTTCTTTATCGGCACACGCTACAACACTTTTCGGAATATTGCGCTTCGAGGCACGAAAGCATGAAATAAGAGGTACGTTTTACTTGACTGCAGCGAAGTAACATAAAACACTCTTGTGCGCAATTCACATAAGGAATCCGTACCATACTGCAAGCTTGCATACGACACTGCTTTGTTCACGCGCAGGAAACAGCATAAAACTTGAAATACGCTCGCTCGTATTACCTCCTGCAAGCAAAATTTATGACCCTGCGTGGAGTCTGCGGCGTAGAAGATGTAAAAATCTTGGCAACCAAAAAAAAAATGCCATAAGTATGCGGCACGGCTTCTTGATGGTCTTTCTCGGTGGTGATAACTTAGCCGACAAAAGGCAATGTCGTCATCATGTCAAGAAGGGCGGCTCGATAAAAGTGTCCGCGGCGTCTCGACTGCATCGCACAGCGTGGTCGTAACTGCTCTGCAGTGCCAACGCCGGTGACGTCCGAACGCACACACTTCGGCCCATCATGTAGCGTTTGTTGCGACACACTCGTGCATTGCCGCTACGACCTTAACACAGCTTGAGTGAACTTTCGCATTTCCTAAACCTTGAAGATTAGATAATGGACGGGAGAGAAATTGTACGAATGCTCGCGGGCCCTGAAATGTGCCGGCCGTTATGCGAGAATATCCGGCTGGACACGCAGTTTGCGCTCGCCAAACGGACCGTTCACGATTATAGGCGCCGGCGCGCTATCCGCTTGCGAGGCGGGAAAAGTTGATGCCTATACCGCTTCTAGCTCGTTGACTAACGCACGCGCATGCTGGAGAACGCCGAAACGGCGCCCACACACGCCGCATACAATGCCGACTGAGGCAAGCGCGCACTTCGCCTGTCCGCACGATCAAGCGAAGGTCGCGGCGGTCCGGTGGGCGACGTTATCGCGCGATAAAAAGCGTGCATTCGTGGCTTGCCTAACGACCGCGCACACGCTTCGCGCAGTGTTGCCAGCGCGGAGAGGCAGCAGTGTGTGCCTCTACTGTGAGAGAGGCCGGGTTGAAGGTTTCGGCGGTGTTGCGTTGTAGTTACCCCTTCTTTATACTTTCTAAATGCGAACCCAGCTGGGAATCTTCGAAAGAGTACACGCATGGCCTCAAGGAGAGATAGTCAGCAGGTTGAGGCGTGGTCGGTGAAAAGCGCTTGTAAATATATGCATTGTGCCGTCACGGATGTATGTGAAAACACGTCTGAAGGTTAGTGGTTAAAGGGTTTTACTTGCCAAGGCAACGCTGAACTATGAGGCATGCCTTAGTGGAGACCGCCTCAGAATAATTCGACATTTTCGAACCTCATGTCCGCCCCGCATTGATGCCGCCGAGGTCGGGATCGAACGGGTTTTCATGTAGAAGCTGAACGCCATTGTCAGCAACCCACAGCGCCAGATTGCGAAAGCAGGTCTGAAGAATCAACAGCTGGAAAAAAAATTAGTATCTGTCTCATATATCGTTGGACACCTGAACCACGCCGTAAGGGAAGGGATAAAGGAGCGAGTGAAAGAAGAAAGGAAGAAGAGGTGCCGTAGTGGAGGGCTCTTCGTTTTCAAGCGTATGTTACGTAATTCAGGGTCGAAAGGGTGATCGAGTTAGTGCGCTTTCGATCAGAGGTCCGAATCACTGGGAGTGCTTGGGCCGCTCGTATACTACACGAGGAAAGTATGAAGCTTCGTACAACAATGCATATGAGACCTCAATATTATTTGGCGATATATAATCTGAACGCTCGTTCTTTCCCATGTACTTGCAAAAACTAGTTCTTTTCTGGCCTACTCGAGACAGATATATCAATTAAAGCTAATAAGCAGCACGCGTGGCCACATGTTAATCTAATAGAACGAGGTGTCCGTGGCAGGAAGCAGGTTGCCGAGAGACATAATTGCTCAGCAGTTTTGATCTAGTTGATGAAACAGCTTGTTTCAGGACAGAAAAAAAGAAAACATTGTAGAAAGGCTGTGCTACCTTTTTCACGAAGTGCCTTCGTCGGTCCGCCTTAACGGCGACTGTCTTTCAGTTCTCCAGACACATTGTGTTCGCACTGATATGGCATGTGGGATTTAATGCCAAAAGTAACCCAGCAACTGGGTGTTCTTCACAACCGTACTGTGGAGGGAGCTCTTACGGCACTCCTACGTACCGAAATGTCCTGAAATTTGAGGACGAAGGTTCTCCTTACCTTACACAGATTTAACCTAACCTAACGTAACCTACGTCTACGAAACAAAACCCGCTGATCGGTTACTATTGGCAAGGTTGGTACCCATGAAAAACGCCGCAGCGGAGGGCTCCGGAGTAATATCTACCACCCGCAGCTCTTTTACGTGCAGTCATGACACTGCACAACACACAAGTGTGTGTCTATATTTCTCCTCCATAGAAGTGCAGCCGCCGCGACCTTGATTCGATCTCGTGACTTTCGGGTCAGCAGCCGTGCGCCAAAGTGCCGAAACAACTTAGTCATCGTAGCGGCAATTCATTTTGCATTCGCTACAAACTAAAATTCAGCACTGCTGCAACAGTGTTTCTCCCCCTACGCTACCTTATTCCATTTCCTGTGACACTGCTCGCAACGGCGGCGAAGCACGGCAGGGCGCCTCGACCGGTCCTTACGCTCGTTTTCTCCTGTTTCCCTCACCCGCGGGTTAAATCCGGCGCCCAATATCGTCGACTTTCACGCCAAGGCGACGAATAATCTCGCGGTAAGCGAAGGCGCGTAGTCGCGAAGCGTCGTCTCGCTCGCTCGAATGCGCGGTGCTCCATATTTGTATACGACGGTCTTATAGAGGCAGCCCATACGGAGACCGATGTAATCGAGGCTTCAGCCACTTCAGCTAGACGATATGGGCAAAGGAGCAACGAAGAGCCCGGCCGGCAGCGCGCCGGGGGTGAGGGGAAGCAGCCTCTATGGGCGCACTCTCCAAGGTAGCCCAGAAGGTCCGGCGAGGCGAACCGGTCGGCGAGCGATTCGAATCGAGGTCAGCCGATCCAGTCCGCTATGCGGCGGCGTCGCCGCGACCTACGGCGATTCGTGCGGGCGGGTGGGGGAGAGGGTAGGGAAATGGAGGCGGCCGTGCGAGGGAAAGAAAAAAAGAGCGCGAAAACGGCGCCGCCGCCGGTGTGAATCGCGAGCGGACCGCTGCCGTTGCTGAGTGCTTTGCGCTGCTTGCCGCCGGCGGTTTTGTTTGTGTGCGAAGCACGCGAGGCGCGAGTTATGCGTGCGCGAGCATAACTGGGCGCTGACGCGGGCATGTATGCTTACAGCTGGACGCCCAACCCTTTTCGCTCGAGTATATAGACGCGTAGATAGATACGTGCAGTGAACGGTACAGAGTGTTCCATAGCGCTGCGATCTGCATCCGGTTTGTGCGCAAGTATATACCGCCTCCATCGAACACGAGAGTGCAATACCTCGCTGGCGCGTTTCTCCGTGCCCGATTAACGTGTGCGCTGTTTTAAAAGCTCATGTAAGAGATGCATGCCTTGTTTATACATGCATGCATATTGCACTCGCCGATCACATATCGCTTCACCGTTCAGCTGGATTATGGCGTAACACAACCCATAGCACAACGCACGTCGCTGGGCGGGGCGGCATGTTTTCTTGCCTTGCCTATCGGTATTGTTGAACGTTTCTTCATTTTCCACTCGCTGTCGTCCGCGCAGCTATGGCGTGTAACATGATGTTGCTTGAATATTATTTGCGATTATCTTAAGTTCGGAGGGTTTGTGGTGTGGGAGCGGTTCTCCTGCAAGGTCATCTGCGATTACTTCAGTTTTATGCTTCCATAAGTGGTTAGGGCGATGCGTGTCTTAGAAAAGAGACAAAAGGGAAGGGCTATATTCGGCCCACTCTTTCTAGGTAGTTCTTCAGCAGGCGGAGTTCACGCGTAGAAGGCAACAGAAAACAAAGTCTGCTCGTTCACTCTCAACAAAATCGGTTGCTGCCCGATGAGCAATTAGAAGTTGCAGCCGCCGTCCTAAATGAAAACTTTCAAGTTTTCTTCCTTTTCTCGTGTCTAGTAAATTCCCAGTCGCTGTTCCAGGATGCCTTGTAAGGCAAACAGAGATGTTTTGAGAGAGAAATGCAAGAAAGTTAACGGAAGATAAAATCCGGCTTTCTGTCATGTACTACAGGCAGCTCCAATATGAAATGGAAGAGCCTTGTTTGCAGACAAAAATCAGTTTAGTACTTCGACACTAGAGTTGAAAATGTCTCATGGACATCGTCCGTCTGAAGAGAAACTATGCAAAAAAAGAAAGAAGTGTGCTTGCGGAGCAATCATTGGCTGAACACGGATAACGTGTTCCCTTTTATATTGGAGTTACCTGTACTAGGAGAGGGAGATACGAGCACGCGTCGGCAGTAAACATGAGCCCACATATACCAACACGCAGCAAGTTGTCTCGTACAGCTTACGCGGCTACTTTACTGACTGCTCATGTATAGTCAGATACAACTCAAGTAAGCAGCGGCATACGGCTCTCAAAGGAGGCCTTCCAGCCAATAGCATAGACCGTTTCTCATGACGTTGCGGTTAATCCCCTAACGTGACAATGCAAGTAACTGGCAAGTGACTCTGTGACATGGGATTAACTGCGACATCATTAGAACCGGTCAATGCCATTGGCTGGGGGGCCTCCTTTGAGGGATATCCGTCGCTGCGTTCTCGAGTTGTATCCGACTATAGTTAACTGCATTTCAGTTTAACGGTTTGTCCTGTTGCCAAAAACGAAAATTGAGAATAAAGCCCATTCCGAAACTATAAGATATGCACCGTACACGTTGCACATCGGCCACTTTCATTACAGGCAATTACAAGGCTATGCTCGACTCTTAGCGCGTTATAGGCTTGTTACTGTCGCACTGCGTTGCCTCTGGTAACAATACGAGGCAGATTAAGTCATTAGAGGCATTTAGCGTAGCGCAGATGTATTAGCGTAGACTAATGTACCGGACGCATCCTACGCACACGCAGTGACATGGGTGGGGCCATGAGGGGCCACTGCGCGTGCGCAGTCTTCAGCGGCTCCGCCTGGCTCCACCCGTGGATCTTCAGCGGCTCCGCCTGGCCTTACCCATGCCACTGAGCGTGCGTATGAGGCGTCCGGTACATTGGTATACGTCTACGCTTATCCCTCTCCTCTATTCCGTCTTTAATGCCAGCTGCAGCCAGGTGTAGAACGAAATGTCCCATGCTTATCGCATTTTTCACCAGTACTCGCTTCTAAATACCAACCCTATAACAGTCCGCCCTTGACACCCCAACCGCTGGAGCATTCGCCATGCGATGGTGAGTGCGTTTTAGGTTTCTTGAAAGACATTTCTCTTAACCCCAAGACTCCGCATGAGAGAACATTAGAGGATGTTCAGGGCACGTGTTTCACTTCTCTCGACACTCCTGTTCAGATCACCGGTTCGGAAATTTCGTCCGAACTCCTCCCTGTTGCTAAATGTTGCGTGTGACCAGGCGCTTTCGATATATGAACTGCTCGTATATATTATTTTCTGCACCGCACTGGTTCTTCTCTCCTTACGAAACCAGGAAGGAGATATTGCCGCACATCAGTTATCGCTTCAGGAAGCTCTCGTAAAGAGAATTCCTTGCCTTAGGAGGTACTCGTACTCCAATTGACTTATTCGAACACGACCCGCCTTGGATGTCCCGCCCTGAATGTCCCACTCCAGGTTATACCTCTTCCCGTTTCTCGGTCGACTTCACACATCTCTCTTTCTCTCTCTCCCACTCATCTCAGTAGGAGAGATGGCACATTTGACACGCAGCCCCTTTCCTTCTCGACCGCTTCTGCTGCAGCCGCTGCATGCTGCCCTTGCCGTCGTGACCCGTAGAAACACACGCCAAGTGCTGCTCACGGCTCCGCGCGCGCGCGCGTGATGCAGCTGTCCAACAGCGGTGCGTAATTGCTAGGCTAAAAAGAAGCCCCTCCACACACACCGCACACGACCGCTATCCGCACGAGACTCCCGTCGCCACCACCAGCGGGCGTCGGCGTCGCCGTTCCACTTTGCGCCAGCCGAAACACGAAGCCAACCCAACGAAGCCACGCAGCGGCACCGGCGTCTTCGCGGTCCTCTTGTTTCTTCCTCCCTCTCTCCGCCAGCCGAACCGCTTGTCCGCAGTGTCCCACTTCGCCCAAGCGGCGACACGCAGAAGACCTGTCACAAAAGAACTCGCTGTCGTCGCCACGCCGCGGTGAGGCCTTTCAAAGAGCGCGCGCGCCGCGTAGCGTATACGTAGCAGCGGTCGAGAGTGAAACTGGCGCGCACATTGTTGTTTTGTCCGCTCAAGATAAACCGTCTCGTTCGCCCCGTCCGCCAGGAGGCGTACACGCGGAACGAGAGGCGGGAAACGAGCTATAAATGAGAGCACGAAGCCTCGCGTCGTCGTTGTCGTCGAAGTCGCGGGCCTTGTGTATTTTGTTTGCTTGGCTCTCGCTGGGCAGCGAGACCTGCGGGTCATTGTCTGCGCCAGTGACGGTATTTGCTTTTGCACGAAGACAGCGGCAGACTCGTTAGGAACAAAACCGAACACTCTGTCACGGTGCAGGCAACGCAGCGACGCGAGGAAGAGCAATGCCAGTGCTCCCTGTATTGCTGGGGGCTGACGTTCAGAGTCTTTGCTGTGGTAGATCGGGTGCGAGGCGAGAGAACAAGTGCCGTGGCTTTAGACCGCTGGCGGTGCGTACTGATGAGAAACCAGGAAGCATTGCCACTTCTTCGAGAAAGACCAAATAGTGAGAAGCGTGCCAGAGGCCCGAGCGTACTTAATGACCATGCTTCTCATGACCAGTTCATAACCGTTGTGAAGGACGCGTCGAACCCCAGCAGCTGTGGTTTGAGAAAAAAAGACACAGGCATGGTCACCACCCAAAATTTCGGTGGCTGGACAGCGATTATTACTCCTAGGGACTGTGCAATTAATTTATAAATTAAAAGCGAAGCTGAATTTCGCGTGCATGGGCCTGGACAGCGCGCACTAGTGCAAGTTAACTCAGAATCACTCAGAGTGGGCACAGGAGCGGCTCAGTCATGCCCACGCAAAAGAAGCAAATATTGATTCGGATGCTCCGCAATCGGATGGTCGATGTTTAACTGTTCAGTGTCTCTCGCGAGCCACGAAGAACAAAAATAAGCAACCAACAAACATTCACTGTCAATGTACATCGGCAGCGCCTTCTGTTGGAGCGTGCGATTCAGGATTTATAGCGCTGTTTTTCTTCAGCATAACCACCGTTGACGTCTCAAAGAAAATGTCCGGGACTTAGTCGTTATGATCTCGAACCAACGCAAAAAAAAAAAATGCGTTAAGTGTGTCTTGCTGCCGCCACGCCACTAAGTTTGTTGCGTCGACCGCAGAATCCCAAATAGTTTGTGCTTCGAGACACTGCCTTGAAGTCAGTCTTTGTACAAAGAGAAAAAGAAAAGAACTGCTCTACTGACGAGACACTGTCCTCTTCAATATATTTAAACTAAATAAGGAAACCGTTACTGCCTGAATGGCCTTTAGTGGACCATTCTTCACGCGAAACCGTGCACGCCTGCGGTTTTTAGAGCCTGCCGAAAACTCGTTGCATCGTTCGAAGGGCAGGTAACCTCTTTCGAAAGGACCTGTGGCAGGCCATTGTTCGAAGGTAATTCCAGGGACGATGGCCTCAGGCGCCTTTGACTCGGAAAAACTACGCGAGCCGACTTTTTCGGTATACTGTCAATCCACAGGCCTGCACGGCCAGTTGTGACGGCGTAATGGAGCTCTTGACCTGCTTACGCTCGTAACCCGTTCCAGCTTAGGAAACATTAGATATGGTTGAGTCGCTGTTTTATTTTCGTATATTTTCCATCACCCAGCGAAACAGAGATCACCTTGATCGTAATAATAATAATAATTGGTTTTTGGGGAAAGGGAATGGCGCAGTATCTGTCTCATATATATCGTTGGACACCTGAACCGCTCCGTAAGGGAAGGGATAAAGAAGAATAAAGTTAAAGAAGAAAGGAAGAAAGGGGCGCCGTAGTGGAGGGCTCCGGAATAATTTCGACCACCTGGGGATCTTTAACGTGCACTGACATCGCACAGCACACGGGCGCCTTAGCGTTTTTCCTTCATAAAAACGCAGCCGCCGCAGTCGGGTTCGAACCCGGGAGCTCCGGATCAGTAGTCGAGCGCCCTAACCACTGAGCCACCGCGGCGGGGCTCAACTTGATCGTAAATACGGCTAATTGCAGTCAACCACAATAACAGCAGATGTAAGCTGATGAACACAAATAAATGATCAAGGCGAGCGGAAAGGTAGGGCAAAAAGAAGGGCCAGAAAAGCCACATTTATGTGCTATGGAACTTGAGTTGCCTGTTTACTGGGGATGGAACGAACAGGTAAACAAACAGTGGTGGACACAACTCTGGCCTTTGCCTATTACCGCAGTGCGCTGTACCTCAAACTTTCTAGTTACATAGAAACATGGACCATCAAGCCAGGTTTCGCACGGTGTGAACATTTTTTTTAAAATTTATATGGTCATAAAACTCCCAGCCCTCATTTCTCTCTGCCTTTCTGTCTCTTGCAATAATTGTTCGGAAGTTAGAAGGTGGGCTAATGATATTAGAAAAAAATATTCGTTGGAGGCACTTAGATATATCTTAAGTGCGGGAAGGCGAAAGCCGCTTGCGACTCATTGCAGTGATTTAATTTGAATTTGCACGCTAGAATTCATTATCATTCAATATCATTACTGTATATAAATCTTAACTAAACCCTGTGCCAGTACCAGAGCTGTGCTGTAGTGATTAACATAGCTCGGCATACGCGTGGGAAGTAGCAGGTGGGTTCTAATTCTGTGCAGTGCCACATGCGATGCACTCGCATTCCACCCTACCGAAAGACTGTGACCGTAACCGGACACTGGCTCCCTCGCGGGGTTCGGTGCGGTCCTCCTCTATCTGAAGCAACCGTTATTCAGCGGTTTTCCTCCTAACCTTTTTAGTTCCCGAGTTAAGACTTCCGGCACGTGCCAAGGTCCCAAGCAAGTTTACATGTCCTGTTGTGATCACGTGACAAGGCCACGTGACCTAGGTGGCGATGTAACGGACAGACACGGTCACGTGACCTAGGATGTAACGGACGGACGGTCACCGCGGGCATGAGCCATTAAAGGCTTTCGCCTTAATATGCTGGTATGTTCGCAGCTGCCGCAGAGCACACTGAGAGCAGATCAGTGGAAGGGGCCTTCGTTCTGGAGAGGACGTGACGTCACTAATGATGATGATGATGATGATACTTCAGCAAGTGCCAGTAGACTTCATTGGGCTCGTTGCTCATGCGTCTTGTTTTCTCCTCGTGCAGCCGGCGGAACAGCCAGGACAACAAAGGATGGGACATCTTCGTGGTGACCCCCAACTCCGAGGAGGACGAGACAGTCAACTCCAAATGGGTGAACATCACGCTCAAGGTGATCAAGGTGGCCACCTATTTCATCACCTTCTGCCTGGTGCTCTCCTCGGCGGCCATCTCCAAGGGCACCCTGCTCTTCATCGTCTCCCACATTGCCAAGAGGACCGTTCCCGTCTGCCGGAACGGACTCGGTGAGTGGACGACGACGCACTATTAAACACGTATGCGTACCACATTTCTGTTGATTATCAATTGGCACGTGCGCATGCTTCGTAAACCACGTGCTCGCTCGACAACTGTGGGCCTATAGCAAAGACACGACGTTTTTGGATGCGCTTAGTTCCACTGTAAGCATGATTATGAACGTTTACCAGCTAGCTCAGCTTCCTGTCTTGTCAGGCCATATGGCGCCGCTACATTTTTTTAAAAATGCAAACCGTGGATCTGCAGAAAACAAACTAACAATAAAACAAAAGGATGACACGCAAAGATGAGCGGACTACTATGTCTGTTTTATTTCCGCGGTAGCGAACAAAATGGTGAACTATCAGTGGTTTTCCTATGTGTGTGGCAAGAAATTAAAAAAAAATATTGAAAAACCGTTCTTCTTTTGCTTTATCGGAGACACATGTGATTAGCAGAACTGTTTTGAAAGCAAGAGGCAGAAAGAAGGCTGGGAGTTACTAGGATTCAATCTCATGTACTTCTTTCTCTTTTTTTTTGTTGCTGCAGCCGTTGAACGTGACAAGGACCATGAAGCAACCATATCGGACATTGAAAAGATTGCCTGGCTGTGGGTGTTATTTTTCATTCTCATCATCCCGGAGTTGTTCACACTTTTCCGAAGCAGCAGGATATGTGTCTTCAAGTCGTACAGGCGGCCAGACAAGAGCACGTTCTTCATCGTAAGTGCCTTGCATGCTTGCCTTGACCTGAGTGCGCAGCACTACCGTGCATGTCCTGACTCGATCTTCCCAACAGGTTGATGGATAACACAAGCGTACACATACAAGTATCAAAATTAAAGCTTTAATACATTCGCGGTCCCTGGGAATGCCTGAAGAATGGTCTGCATTTGTTTGACTGCAAAATTCTTTCGTACACTATTAATTTTTGTCTCCATGCATTTTGATGGCGATACCTGTATCGTTGACCTTTGTCACTTTCATTGTCTTTTGAACTCTCAAGCAGGCAACGCGTCTAGCTCCCATGGCTATAATAGATAACGCACAGTGACAAAATGACCATTAATTTCAAATTTTAATGTTCGAATCTCAAGTTGTTCCACGGTGGGCGCATGACTACTACGCGTTCTCTTTTTTTCTTACATGCGCAGGGTCTTCGAGAGCAGGCGGCTGCTGGTAGAACATATGAAATCACTTCATGATCTAATACTCGAAAAATTGCATAATTATTTTCATTTGGTGCTTTTCATAACTGAAGCGTGCGATTTTGTTCCTTTTAAGAATTACTGGCGCTTGAAGAGCATTTCTCACTTTCTACACCTGAGGAGTAAGCCTGCGGTCTAACGGTCGACACTAACTGTGCACCAACTTAACAGGTGGTTGGAATTCAGGCAGTAACACCTTCCTACTTCTTCCTCAGGTGTTTTTAATGGAGACGCTGCACACAGTCGGACTCTGCATGCTCGTCTTCGTGGTTCTTCCCGACCTGGACGTGGTCAAGGGCGCCATGCTCACCAACTGCGTCTGCTTCGTGCCGGGCTTCTTCAGCATGCTGTCGCACTACAAGGGCGAGAGCAAGCGCTTCGCCAAGATCGTGCTCGACGCGCTCAGCCTGATGGCTCAGGCAACCGGGTTCGTCATCTGGCCCTGGGTCGTCACCGGTCCGCGGACGTGGGCCGTGCCCATAGCCGTGTTCCTCACGTCTTTCCGCTGGTGGGAGAACTATGTGGACCGCCGCTCTCCCGTACGGTTCGTCGCCCGACTGGCCGAGATGAAGGACGACCTGCGCAAGAGCCGCTACTTCACCTACATCTTCGTCTCCAGTTGGAAGATCCTGGTCATCATCTGCTGCATGCTGGGCTTCATGAATCTGACGCTGGACAACGTCCTCACCATATTCCGCAACTTTGGCGCCGGATTCCGCACGCACAAGATAGACGTGGTGCAGATACGAAGACAAACACTGGGCGACCTGCCGGACCTGCCGACGGCGAGTCCCCTGGACGACGACGTGACCATAGTGGCCAGCGAGTGGACGCCCATCTTCGTCGCCGCCATCCAAGTCCTGTCCAGCCTGCTCTGCTACGTGTCGGCCAAGTTCGCCTGCAAGATCTGCATCCAGGGCTTCAGCTTCGCCTTCCCCGTGAGCCTCACCATCCCAGTGTCGATATCGCTGCTTATTGCGGCGTGCGGTATGAGGACAGAGGACGTGTGCTTCTTCGAGAACTACATTCCCAAGTACCTGTTCTGGAGGTGTCCCGCGGGAGAGTTCTTCCAGGAGTTCATCACCACTCAACACGCCTGGATATGGCTCGCCTGGCTGCTATCGCAGACCTGGATAGCGGTGCACATTTGGATGCCGAAGTGCGAGAGGCTGGCCACAACCGAGAAGTAAGTCGCTGTTTTTGAAACCCGTTATGAGCCAGCGCTACACAAACTTTGGCCATCGTTTTGTATTCACGCAACCATATTTACGAAGCACCTTGTGAAAGTATGCAGCATATAACGTGTGTCGTCCTGTGCGCTAGACGGAATCCGCGGTAGGTGAATGTTTAACGTTTGGACGTAAGCACCCTCCCCCTCTCTCTTTACTCTTCTTCAGGCTCATCTGACCGTATAATAATTATGACAGTTCATAAGTGATGATGTGTGCAGCCGTTATCATGCCTTCTGATGTTTGATTGTGCTCGTTTAGGAAACTTCGTTTCTTGCACAATCCTCAGATTTAGACGGCGTTTGTGCAACCATTGCTTAAGTGTCTTGGTACTCTGTTCTCTACTGTGTTTGTGCACGCATTTTCCGGGGACACTGTGCAATAGTATGTCGTTTTGAGAAGTGAAAGGCGGTGGCTCCCAAATCGTACTCAGATATTAGTAAGGCAAATATAAACCTAATTTCTTTGCACCGAAGAAACTAAACGCCCAAATTTCTTCCTCGCAGGCTCTTCGTGAACCCAATGTACTGTGGCGCCCTGATTGACCAGTCTCTAGCTTTGAACCGGAGGAGGGATGACGAAGGTGAAATCAAGAGTGACGTAAGCAACTTTTACACGTCAACGCAAAAACTTATTATATTGGTGGCGTAAACATACGTTGGAAAGTTTGACGCTTATTTTACGTTGCTTTCGCAGGAGCTTGCCTTGGACCAGCATGACGACAACGACATCTCGCAGTACTACGAAACGATATCGATCCAGACCGAGTCCTCGAGCAACCAGAACGGCAGGACAGCATCGTGCGCCAAAACAACGGACCACATCATTCGGATCTACGCCTGTGCAACCATGTGGCACGAGACAGCCGAGGAGATGATTCAGATGTTGAAGTCTGTTATCAGGTGCGTGTGGCGCCCTAGGGCATTAGCTAGTGAGCCTGTTCAGCGAGAGCGGAAGAAAGCTGTATAATTATGCATTAGCATCCTCCCTGAGAGATTCCGCTAAACGCACTGGGTTAGCGAGGACAAACCTATTAATTTCAATTGTCACACTCAGACATGAACAGTGCACACCTGTAGAAAAGAAATGAAGGTAAGTACGTAATAAATCCGCGTTGAAAGACTCAAGTGTCGTTGGATGGCACGTAAAGACCGTACCGAATTTTTTTTCGTTGCATTTATGACATCCTCTTTAAATGTGCTGTACATGTATAACAACCTCTCTTGCAGATAGATGAGTTTTTTTATTTTTGAATGTTTAGGCAGGCCGTTAATTTCATGTCGTCATAAAGTCCCCATCAGGAGAACAAAAAGACTTTCCAGTTGATATGTCACATATAATGTGCGATAGTTCGAAAAGGCAGATTGATATATACAACAACGCTCTACCAAAACTAAACTTTCGTATTCTCGCACATCGCGGCTTTATGTATTTTAGTTGTTTATCTTTTTCTGGGCTGAATGAACCTATGATGTTCTCTGGAATGGAGCTACAGGTTTTACAGAGGGCAGCTGAACACAAATTGAAGCCGTACGCTCAATACCCATTTATGTTGATGTCATTCGTGTAGTAAGTGAACAAGGATGGCAAGGATGGCCTTGGGAACTCACATAAACCACCCAGAAGGTTTCCTTTGTCTGCGCGGCGTAAACATGTCTTTCTAGTTGAAGCATGGACACTGCTCCACCGCGGTTCACCACCGCCAGCGATTTTTTCCACCAAGTTCGTAATAACTTCTTTTATATTTATCTTTATTTCTCTCTTCGCACCTAATCATCTGGTTTACTTTTTTGTTTTTACGCTGGTACATTATCCAACTTCCCGTAATATCTGTGCAGGATGGACGAGGACCAAAGTGCCAGGAGAAATGCTCAAAAGTATCTGCGCATTGTCGACCCGGATTACTACGAGTTTGAAGGTACATTTTCAGCAACCGTCGCTAACGTTAGTTGCGTACTCGACCGTGCTTAGGAGCTGTAAGCAACGAAAACGCTGTCATGGCTCATGTTTTGCATGCTCGTTCTCATCCTCGTTCTCATCCTCGTTTTCATGCTCTTCTTATGTCAGTTCACGTCTTCTTCGACGATGCCTTTGAATTGAGCGATGACAACGATGAAGAGATGGTTGTAAATCGATTCGTCAAGCAGATGGTGCGAGTGATCGACACAGCTGCTAGGTGAGTGGCTTCTTTTACGCATCACAACTTAAGTTATAATGATGCACCAAATTCGCCACAGACCTTGAACTCATCATTAATGCTCGCAAGTTGGTATTTACTTACAGGAACGAAGCTTGTTTAAGTATTTCAAACAGGATGTGTGTTGTCCTCTCACAACTGCTGCTTTCAGATTTATCGTCGGTGTAATCTTACTTGCTGATTGATTTGTTTTTCGACATTGGCTTACCACTCTATATATATATATATATATATATATATATATATATATATATATAATATATATATATATATATATATATATATATATATATATATATATATATATATATATATATATATATATATATATATATATATATATATATATATGCTGAAAATTTAACTAGTTCTTTTTTCTCTTATTTCCTGTTAAGAAATGAATCACAAGCAAATTATATTTACTACTGAAGCAAAGTTATTGCCGAGTGTCGCAGAGTGAAGCCTCGTAAGATGGGATATTTCCCAGAGCGTCTCTGAGCCTCCCAGTTTCCGGGACTGTTAGCGGCATTCGAGCTGTGCATTGAGCCGAACGGCGTCCTCGAATTTTAGGTGTGCATTCACGCGGGGGCAGCCAAAAAAAAAAAAAAATCGCAACGGCTTACTAGTCGTCAGCTGGTGACGTGTGCAAAACGCTGTCGTGCAAAAAGGCGGTCGAAACTCGGCCAGGTTGCATCCCTAACGAAAGCACGCATACGAAGTAACAAAAGCATCGGAAAGGTTATGCAATCATAGCTGGCTAGTTGGCAATTTGTTTTAGAAGTCCGCAAGATGGCTTGCGTGGGATCTCTGGGCCAGTTAAACATCAGTCAGACTGGCATATCTGCTCCTGGTATATCGTACTGCTACCCAATAGCAGCGCACACAAAAAGCTTCTTGGAAGCCATTGCCTCTTCCTCTCTGTTGATTCGCCGCTCGTTTCGCAGCAACGTGCACCAGTGCAACATCCGGCTGAAGCCCCCCAAGAAGCTGCCAACGCCGTACGGGGGCCGCCTGGTGTGGCAGATGCCGGGAAAGAACAAGCTCATCGCGCACCTCAAGGACAAGGGCAAGATCAGGCACCGAAAGCGCTGGTCGCAGGTCATGTACATGTATTACCTGCTGGGCCACAAACTCATGGAGCTGCCCATCGATGTGAGCCGCAAGGCCGTCATGGCCGAGAACACCTTCATCCTGGCTCTGGACGGAGACATCAACTTCAGGCCGCACGCCGTGCAGCTGCTGGTCGACTTGATGAAGAAGAACCGCGGTCTGGGCGCTGCCTGCGGACGCATCCACCCGGTCGGAACAGGTGCGCCTATCATTAAGCGTATACATCTAGCGATGCTGCGTTGCACTTTATTTCAAGCAACATTTCCTAACAACCGGAAAGACAAGGGATAACAAAGACCTCTTTTTGGGAACGACTTCGTCTGCAATATTCCAGGACACGCAGCGCAAACTATACTTGCTATGCTCCTTTCGTCTGCCTTGTTTAGACACATAATTTAAGCTACGCTACTCTACAATACGATACGCTACACTTTGCACTACACAACACAGACCTACTGTCATCACTGCATTGCTTAAGCGGTAGCCAACTGTTCGTATGCGATACAACCCAGAAAGCACGCATAAACTTTCAAGTTGTGAGAAACTAGAAAATTTTGCATGAGTATTTCAGGGCACTTGCTCAAGTTGCAATCCCAAAAAGACAAATGCAAGGCTAACGTGCGTGCCTCTACTGTTATTAGGCTCTTGCTCACATAACACTTACTGCATCAAAAACAGATTCCCGTTCGCCATATGTCAGCTGGTGTGAAACGAGTCATGCACAGGAATGAATTATCCCCCTGCAGGTCCCATGGTGTGGTACCAGAAGTTCGAGTACGCCATCGGTCACTGGCTGCAGAAAGCCACCGAGCACATGATCGGCTGCGTGCTGTGTAGCCCCGGATGCTTCTCCCTCTTCCGTGCCAAGGCCCTCATGGACGACAACGTGATGCGCCGCTACACCACCCGCTCGGACGAGGCGCTCCACTACGTGCAGTACGATCAAGGTACTACTACTACCCCTCACTATAACGCCAACGCTATAGGTCTGGCCACTTCGCATAGGGCTGGACTTCTCAGCTTTTGTGCAGCGCTCACACATGCGTTAATTGCACGTTGTGTACGCAGGTAGGCATTTGGCTTGGGCACTGTATACACTCTAAACAGTAAGGAGTATAAAAAGGGAGTAAGCTGTCCTAGAGGACGCTAGAGTGCGCTTGAGGACAGCTTACTCCCTTTTTATTCCCGTATAGACGTATTAGTGTTTACAGTGTAGTGCGGATGGTAAATCACGTGGTGTTGTGTGATGTCGCGTACAAATTTCCATTTCTAGCACGTAACCTCACAAGCGGCCGTTTCACGAGGCATGGAATTTGAGTGTCATGATGCCGATGGTGGTCGGGGCCGATTTGGTCCCACACAGCTGTCATAGTCATTTGTATGCACGCCATAACTTCGCAATAAATTATGCGAGTACTCCGCATCTAAAGCAGGCAACATAGCTTACAAAAGGCGCCTTAATTAGAGGCTGCAGTAGAAGCAAGATTGCCAGGTGTTTTCAAGGCACACTGGTGTCTCTGTGAACTACAATGGACCAAATTAATTGCTCTCCTCGGAGACCCAGAGCTTGGACGCAAAACAAATTTTTCTCTCTTTTCTCGCTCTTACCGGACATGTGCTCCTGACGCTTCGCAGGGGAAGATCGTTGGCTGTGCACACTGCTTCTGCAGCGAGGGTACCGAGTCGAGTACAGCGCCGCTTCCGACGCCTACACGCACTGCCCAGAAGGGTTCGGAGAGTTCTACACGCAGCGTCGTCGCTGGGCGCCCTCGACCATGGCCAACATCATGGACCTGCTGGGCGACTACAAGCGGACCGTGGCCATCAACGACAACATCTCGTTCCCTTACATCGTGTACCAGGGCATGCTCATGGTGGGCACCATCCTGGGCCCCGGAACTATCTTCCTCATGTTGGTCGGTGCCATGGTGGCCGCCTTCAAGATCTCCAACTGGATCTCGTTCTCGTACAACATCGTGCCCATCCTGCTCTTCATGTTTATTTGCTTCACCACCAAGAACGAAATACAGGTAGGCTACATCTTCTGCGATATCAGAGGCCTTAGTGGGAAAGATATACACATGGTGTTGGAATAAAGGGGTTTAGTTTGATACACACGCCGTGTATATTACACAAACACCACTCCATTGTTTAAAAATAGCCTGTTTGCCTTGTTTCCGCTCATAGCGGCTTGACAGCGTTGCAAATACCGGATTGCCAGGAAGAAGAAGCGTAGACGTATACAAGTAAAGCTACTTCAGCAAAATAAGTTTTCATAGAGTAATGTAGACATGACTTCTGAACAAACCCATGTTTTTCGGCAAGCTGGGAAGGTACACTGTTTTCATATGTGTGATAAGGACATTTCTAAAGGACACGAGCGTGATGCATGCACATAAAAGAATTTATCACGAGGTGTACGTACCATGCTGCCTCACATTCCTGTGCTCTTCTTTTCGTCCTGCAGATCATAGTGGCACAAATAATGAGCGCCTCCTACGCACTGCTCATGATGGCCGTGCTCGTGGGTACAGCCATTCAGATATCCGAGGACGGTGTCGGCTCCCCCTCTGCCATCTTCCTGATATCTTTATCGGGCAGCTTCTTCGTAGCAGCACTAATGCATCCGCAGGAGTTCATGTGTATCGTGCCGGGCCTGCTATACTTCCTCAGCGTCCCCTCCATGTACCTCCTCCTGATCCTCTACTCACTGATCAACCTGAACGTCGTCACCTGGGGCACACGCGAGGTCCAGACCAAGAAGACCAAGAAGGAGATGGAGGAAGAGCGCAAGCTCGAGGAAGAGATGAAGAAGAAAAAGAAAAAGGGCGGCCTCCTGGGGCTCCTGGACCTCGGAAACAAGAACAGCGACGAGAGCCTGTTCGGGCTTCCGGGACTGTTCACGTGCATGATATGCTCGAATCCCAACAACCGTGAGGAGAAAGTGCATCTGGCCAGAATCAGCGACCAACTCGACAACCTCAGCAAGAAGATCAGCAGTGTGGAGAGGCAGCTGGAGATTGTGCACGGTGTGCCGCCTCCGAGACGCAAGCCTGCGGCTCACGGGCGCAGCTCGAGACAGTCGGACGGTGGCCTATCGGTGCTCAACGAGGACGCGGAAGAGGACGGCAACGAGTACGGCAGCGACACGTGCGGGTCGCTCAGCGAACAGCTCGGTGAGTACACGTCGCGTGATTATTACCTCACCTCTATATACCATTCATAATAAGCTTTGTGTAGATGATGTCATGGCTGATTACAAAGCTGTTTGAATGCTCAAGCTATCCCGTCTTGTGCCGATTTAAAAAGCGTGCCCAACATTCTGAGACAAAAATTTTTAATACTTGAAAATTGTAACATACTGTTATGGAAATATTTAAGGTAATGGTCCATTCTTCTAATATGTACCAAAATCTTTCTTTTAAAGTGTTTCAGTCGATCGCATCGAACAGTTAATACTGACTCAGAAAGGCAATGGGGAACGCTTTTGATGATAGCTAAAACGTTAATAGAAAAAATCCAAAACTTCTGTCGGATGACCTGCGGATATATTGATTTTTATAGAGAAATCCTACATTATGTGAAAACATTTCGTTACGGTTTCCTGCTCAAAAATGCTTTTGTCGAGAATTGTTGTGTGTGCAAAGATGAATGATAGTTCTTATCGTGATAATCTACACAATCATTAAGTGCATCATTTGATGAACTTTCAGGCGTAACATCACATTAAGACATAGAGACCTGCTCTGAACTTTTGCTCTGTCAATGAGCACACAAAGAAACTCTCCATGTTATCACAATATAAAATGTCGCGTTGCATTCGTTTCATTTGTGCAGAACCACGCCAGGAGAGAGACGACCTGATAAACCCGTACTGGATCGAAGACAAAGAGCTCAAAAGGGGTGAGGTTGAATACTTGCCAGGGCCCGAGATCCAGTTCTGGAAGGACCTCATAGAGAAGTACTTGTTCCCCATCGATGAGAACAAAGAGGAGCAAGCCCGGATTGCGGCCGACCTCAAGGAACTGCGCAACCGAGTGGTCTTTGCCTTCTTCATGCTCAACGCCCTGTTCATCCTCATCGTGTTCCTGCTGCAGCTCAACAAGAAACAACTCCACGTCAACTGGCCTCTGGGAGTCAAGACAAACATCACCTTCATACCGGACACGTCCCAAGTGGTGATCGAGAAGGAGCACCTGCAGCTAGAGCCAATAGGTCTCATCTTCGTGATCTTCTTCGCCATCATTATGGTGATACAGTTCACAGGAATGCTGTTCCATCGTTTCGAGACCCTGTCGCACATCTTGGCGTCCATCGAGCTGTCCTGCTGCCAGCAGAAGGTGGAGGACGTCAGTGACGACGCGTTCATTGACCGAAACGCCATACAGATCGCCAGGCAGCTGCAGAGGCTCAAGGGCATAGATGAAGACGACGACAACAGCGACGAGTACTTGGGTCCCGAGCGACTCGAGCGCCGCAAGACAATCCAGAACCTTGAGAAGCGCCGGCATCAAAGAGCACGGACGGGGACCCTGGATGTGGCCTTCCGAAAGAGGTTCATGAGCATCAACGCTGTCGATACAGAAGGTGAGCGAAACTGAGTCCAACAATCTCGTTAACTAAAGCACCCTGACTGCAATTCCTCTTTAATTTCTTTCTCTGCCCGATGAGGACCGTTGTAAAACATTGGTTCCGATTATATACTGTGTAGTCTTTTTCTCAAACCTAACTATTGTTGGCTGTGCAATGGTACACTCTCTGACAAATCCCATCGATTAACAGGTACATGTGTGTGCTATTAATTTAATTTCGCCGTAATGCGCAGAACGCTGCATTCTGACACTCACCCGTTCGCCAGTGACCTTCTGATTTGCAAAAACAATCGGAAGAAATGGGCTGCTGCGAAAACAGAAAAGTCCATGTTGCCAATGCTCATCAAAACTCGTCAAGCCCGTCTTGTTTCACTGCACCTTGCTCATGGTTTCCTCATTCTAGTTTTTTTTTGTTCTTTTAGTTATATTGTATGAAAACTTGTCATCAAATCACATGCGCGGTATTTAGGCCCACGTCACACGCACAAGCCAAGCGCGAAGCAGTAAAAAAATGATTGGAAGTTTTTCAACGAGCGCTATTACTAATCTTGTCAGAGTTCAGTCTAAAGTTGTGTCAAGCCGACCACCAATACAGCGTGTATTAAGTACATGGTATCGCACAACATATATTAACTACTCGGGCTTGACTACGCTCCAATCATTTCAGATTGGATTGGAGATGACGTAAGGTACACCCTTCGTCAAAGAATATGCATCCCACCGGGTTTGTTTCTGGGCCATGCAGTGTGACTCGCTTTACATCGTCAGCGTTCTAAATCTCTCTGCCGTGACAGGAACTACTGCTCTCACTCCCGAGGAGCTCAAGATTTTCACTGGTGCTAGAGAGCACCACTACACAGCTTAGAAGTAAACCCTTCGGGCCCCATATTTTAAACAAAAATTGTAAATTCACACTGTAAAAATCAACAGTTATGCTTTAGATCTGCGTCTTTTTAGCAGTCGAATAGAGCCATGGTCGTCGCTATTCCTACAGTACAATCACTAAGGCCAACACTCTATGGTGTGTGACCTCATGAGAGTCACAGACCACAGCTAGGTTCATCACGTGCTCAGTATCATCTAAACGCTGTTTCGTCTGACTGCACATCCACCCCGTCGGTTGTTCCGCGTTGCGCTGGAGGCGAATAACAGCCCGCCACTGCATCGGTCCACGCAGGAACACCAGTGCTGAGTGGCCTGCGGCGCTTCAGCCGCAACCGGGACACGCTGCGCGCGCTCGAGGTGCGGCGAAACACGGTGCTCGCCAACCACAGCAAGATGCAGACGCTGGGAGCCAAGAACCAATACTCGGCCGCCGCCGCCGCGGCCGCGGGCAGCGGTGGCCCCCCTGGCGCGCGCTCGCGCCACCGCAACAACAACGTGCCCGCCGACCGCGTGTTTGCCGCCGCCAACGGCGAGGGCTACACCAACGACGCGTACGAGACGACCACGCCCGACGTGGACGCGTCGGCCGCGCGCCAGAGCCTGCGGCTGCAGGTCTACAACGACCGCCGGAGCAGCGTGGCGAGCTTCGCCGAGGACTCGGAGAGCGGCGCGGCGGCGCGCAAGCCGCGCCACAGCCACATGTGATCTTGGACTACTTGTAGGAGGGAGGGACGAACACTGTGTTGTGCGTGTGTTGTGCGTACGTGTGCCTGTTGTGTAAGTACGTGTACTAATAACGGCCCCCAGCGTGGAGTTAATGCTCAGCGGCGAAGGCCCTCCTCCAGCAGAGTCCTGGGAGACGCCGCCGTCGCCAGCCGTTCTAATATAAGCATGGAAACTGGGCGCGCTTGAAAGGAGGGATCGGTGAACCGAATGCGGCGACTATACGTCCTCACTGAAGGCCGGCTTAGCACAGAATGTGGCACGCTCCGACTGCCGAACCGTGCTCCTGGTACAACTGCAGATGTGACGACTTCGCTCGTTACCGGTGGCTGATCTGGCGCTTGCAGTCTTCCTGTACAGCGCCTTCTTGATGAACGAGGTGTGTTTGTGGCGCGTGCGATGTCGACTGACCGGACTGTGGGCTCGGGCATACGGCCCTCTATTGACAAACCACCCGTGTGTTTGCTTGGGCTCGAAGCGATAGAATATACAGCTTTGTGCATCTAAATAAGGGACACTAGTAGACGGTTAGCACAAACCATGCAGAAGGGACTGAAAACAAACAGAAATCCTGCGCTTTGAACACTTTCCAGGTATATACTTAATCAATGTGAATCACAAGAGGGGGAGCAATTATTCTTTTTAATTATATTCTTTTTTAGTTTCTCTTTTCTACCAGGCACGTTTCGTTGATTTCCATCGAACATCCTGGAATGAATTTATGCCGGTCCACGTTATTAGGCCTCAACCACCTTTCCAAGCCAACTTTGTTGCCCAGAATCACATGCGTCGTTCTGCAGCTTCGGTCAGTCGCCGGTTATGAAAGCGGTTATAAAGGTGTAGACTGCTCTTGTTTGTGCCTCGACAAATCGCCGTTGCAGTGCCAGCCTTAGCAGTTCCAGTAGAGAGGCCACAACCGAATTCACAAACTTAGTGTTCGGAATAAAAAAAAGCGCGCCGACGCTTTTGCGTCGAACGTTTAGTGTACCGGTGACACATCACACTTTGCTGTTGTGAGAACGCGTAGACAATGTCTGAGAAAACGAACTTCTGCGAAGCTGGCAAGTCACGAAAAGGAGCCGAGTAGACTGTTTCTTGTAATTCGGGCAGATAAGTGAATGCACAAAGCAGTTTAGGTAAGGACTCCAAGGTTTAAACAGTGCAGTGTTTTTCGTAACATTTTTATCATCTGTGACCTACATAACTGCGTTAAAGCGCCCCCAATCCCTAGGTTAAGATTGCAAGGCTAAGCTGTGTAGCCGTTTTTCGGGTTATCTGTGACCCACATAACTACCTAGCTATACGCCAGCAAGAAATTATCTGAAGAAGGAGTGAGGACAATGTCTGCATTAGTGTGCAGTGGGCGTTTGTGTTTGGAAGAGAGGATTAAAAAATGGCGCATTCCCATGAGTCTGCGTTTTAAAACAAACACTGCCGCTGTGACTTTCTAACGATGCTGCCGTGAGTGCGCTACCACTGTTAAAACTCGCACCTACGGCGTGCTCATATTTTGTTTTGTCACAAAGTGCCCAGCAATGTTGGGTAAATAAACTGATCACTGCCCGGAACAGAGAGTCGTTATTATTACTGTTGTTGCTATCAACACGTACAAAGATGGCAATAGGCTATAAAGGAAGACACATGACTTACAACTGCCAGAAGTACAGTCACTAGAAAATCTCCCAGTGACGGTAATCATGAAGGCGCCTTCTGGTGGCCTTCCTCGGGCGAGGAATGAGTCTAGAGTGTGCAAACTTATGCTTTTTTTGTATAGCTATTTCCTGCGTTATTATTCCTGTGCTATTATTCTACCTTTCGCGCCATTGCCAACAAGACGCAGACATTGTAACAACTGCCAATGTCTACGTTCATTCATGATAAGCAAGCCACACAACAGCTATTTCAGATTTCCGGTGAGCAGCCTATCGATATCGAAGGTTATGATCCAAGCTCAGGACTGCATATCTGACTGACGACCTAGCCGGTTCCGCTTTCTTTTTCTCTATTCAGTGACCACGGGATTGCAGTAAGTGTGGTATGGGTTGCAGTGCATGCGAGCAACACGAGAGGCTATCACGTTCCATACATCATATACGTGGTCGTTATCGGGCAAACACGTGCAGAAATTCTGTCGCAGAGACACGCAGGTCTTATGAGAAGCATTATCTAGGAAATAACGGTTGTAGAGGCGATGCAGAAGGAAACTTGTAAAAAAAAAAGCAGGTGTTTGGTTTGTCTATCAACGTGTGAAAAGCATGGTTTCGGATAAATTATATTGGCGTCTGAAAAAAAAAATACTGCTCTCTCGTCACTCGAAAAGCAGATACGCTGTGGACATACACCAGTCACTCCTTTTCTCGACATCAAAGCTACCGTTCAGTCGTCTTTTTTGTGAGGCACGTTTCATCTCTATGGTGTTGCGACTCGGGTAGCATGGCCGGACCAGTGATGGGACGAGGATAATCGGAGACTGGGTTACGAGGAAGGCAAGAAAAACTTTATACAACTATTTACATTATGTTCACGCAAAGCAACTGAGAGTGCTCCTCAGTGAAAGAGTCTCGATGTGAGGGAGCTCTTGGCCGTACTCTGCGCCGAGTTTTATACGGTTTTCTTCCCTGAAATCCCTAGATGGAGACCGGGTCTTCCGATCGAGGAAGGCGTGTCCGGCAAGTTCACTGTGGCAGCTCATCGCGCACTCTCTCCCCAGGGAACACGCCCCCGTCACGTGTTGAGCTTGAGAGGAGGGTGCCATCTACGTCGGGCAGACACCGGAATCTCCACGAGTCACGTCCCCACGGTTTGCAGGTGGTCGCACGTGTTTTTCATCAATGCACGGGCCAGGCTACCGGAAGGGTACGCGGTGTCGGCTTCCCCTTTGGAGACGAATGCCGATGTCAAAGCATGATGACTGGACCCCGCTGACCCCTGGATCTTCTCGAGATGGTTAGTTAAGCTGGCAGTTAAGTTGCTGCGCTCGCGGCTTTCAGGGAAGGCCAACTGGCGCCGTTGTCGAGGAGAAGCCGGGCATTGACCTAGCATCGCTTCCCGGTACTCACTGATAGCCCGTGGGAGTGTCCGCTGCTGTCGCGCAGGGCTACTTCCAGCACCCCGTCGAAGTGGCCAGCAGGCGCGATAGAGCGATCTTTTTTTTTTTTTTTTTACCGAGACAAAAGGCATCCGGTATGCAGCCGTCGCGAGGTTTTCGGCTTTGTTGACAGTTCTCGGATGTCGGTTGCTCCGGCCCGCGTGGCTAGAAGCACGATCATAACAGTGGCGACGTATTTAGGAGAATGGCAATTTTTTTGACCGCTCCAGGCAGTCTGTCTTCGTTTCGTGATGCTGCGAAGAGTGTACCATAAAGAACTGTCATTGTCACCACCAGCCTGTCTGCGCCCACTGCAGGACAAAGGCCTCTCCATCTATCTCCAATTAACCCTGTCCTTTGCCAGCTGCGCCCACCCTATGCCTGCGAACTTCCTAATCTCATGCGCCCACCTAACCTTCTGCCGTCCCTGCTACGCTTGCCTTCTCTTGGAATCCACTCCGTTACCCTTAAAACACCAGCGGTTATCTTTCCTCCGCAACACATGCCCTGCCCAAGCCCATTTTCTTCCTCTTGATTTCGACTAGGATGTCATTAACCCGCGTTTGTTCTCTCACCCCCTCTGCCCGCTTCCGGTCTCTGAACGCTACACCTATCAATTTTATTTTCCATGGCTCGCTACGTTGTCGTTAACTTAACCTGAACTCATTTCGTTAGCCTTCAGGTTTCTGCCCCATAGGTGAGTACCGGTAAGATACGGCTGTTGTACACTTTTCTCTTGAGGGATATTGGTAAACTGCTAATCATGATCTGAGAGAACCTGCCAGATGCGCTCCACCCAATTCTTATCCTTCTAGTTATTTCCCTCTCATGATCCGGATCGCTGTTACTACCTGCCCTAAGTAAACGTATTCCTTTATCACTTCCAGCACCTCGCTTCCAAGTTCCAATTGTGAACTGCTGTTCCTTACTAGTTTGTTGAATATTACTTCGGTCTTCTGCATGTTAATGTTTAGACCCACCGTTCTGCTTTGCCTGTCTAAATCATTGATCATGCTTTGCAATTCATCTCCTGAGTGACTCAGCAAGGCAATGTCATCTGCGAATGGCAGAATATTAATTATTCTCCATTAACTCTTACCCCCAAATGTTCCCAATTCAGGGCTCGGAATACCTCCTGTAAACAGGCGGAGAATAGCATTGGCGAGATGGTGTCTCCTTGCCTGACTCCCTTCCATATTTGAATTTTATTGCTGACTTTATGGAGGACTATGGTAGCTGTTGGTTGTATTCTGCGCATTTCTCTATCACCTGATTAATAGTGTGAACATGAGCTATTGTGGAATACCCTTTACGAAAGCTTGCCTGATCTTTTGGTTGATTAAAGTCTAAGGTTGCCCTGATATAACCAACCCCTATATATAGCCTTCATTGATTACGAGAAAGCATTCGACTCAGTGGAAACGTCAGCAGTCATACAGGCATTGCGGAATCAGGGTGTAGAAGAACCTTATGTCAAAATACTCGAATATATATATATATATATATATATATATATATATATATATATATATATATATATATATATATATATATATATATATATATATATATATATATTTATATATATATATATATAGCAACTGCACAGCTACCATAGTCCTCCATAAAGTAGAAAGGGTGTCACGCAGGGCGACACGATCTCGCCAATGCTATCCCCGCCTGTTTACAGGAGGTATTCAGAGGCCTGAATAGGGAACAGTTGAGGTTAAAAGTTAATGCAAAATACCTTTGTAATCTGCGATTCGCTTATTACATTGCCTTGCGTAAGTCACTCAGGAGATGAACTGCAAAACATGAACCATGAGTCAGACATGCAGAGCAGTACTGTGGGTCTAAAAATTAGCATGCAGAAAACCAAAGTAATGTTCAACAGTCTCGGAAGGGAATAGCAGTTTACAATTGGTAGCGAGGTGCTGGAAGTGGTAAAGGAATCCTTAGGGCAGGTAGTGACCGTTGATCCGGATCACGAGAGCGAGATAGCAAGAAGAATAAGAATGGCGTAGAGCGCATATATGGCAGGTTCTCTCAAGTTATGAATTGCAGTTTAGCAATATCCCTCAGGAGAAAAGTATACGACACCTGTACTCTACCGGTGCTTAACTTTGGGGCAGAAACATAGATGCTAACGAAAATGAACCCTTGTTGAACAGCGCAGCGAGCTGTGGAGAGAAGAATGATAGGTGTAACGTTAAGAGGCCGGAAGAGGGCAGAGTGGGTCAGAGATCAAACAAGAGTTAGTGACATCCTAGTCGAAATCAAGAGGAAGAAATGGGCTTGGGCTGGGCATGTAATGTGAAGGCAAAATAACCGATGGTCCTTGATAGCACCGGACTGGATTCCAAAAAAAAAGGCAAACGTAGTAGGGCGTGGCAGAAAGTTAAGTGGGTGGATGTGGTTAAGAAAGAATTGTGCTCAGTACTATATTATATTTAACATCTCGCCTCTTCACCTGGAATCAACAAGCCGCGAAGAGCTCAAATACACCGCTAAACTGACGGCATCTGCATTTGAAGCAAGCCGCATTCCCACTACATCACCTATTGGAGGCTTTAGAAACGTAAAGTGTCTCCTTGACCTCTACATTAACATTCGCTCAACGTTCGGCCTCCACAGTGCCGACTGTAAGCAATGTAACAAGTCGTAAGGGGCCTCAGCCTTGTAATATAAAAGACAATTTCGGGGATAACTATGTAGTTTACATATTTTCATACACATGGTCCTAATACGATGGCGTAGCTACAGCGAGTTTAAAAAGCATGTACTAAAGGCACGCTGCTCTGACACTTGTTTATCTCAGCACCTTAAGGCCCCGGATGTGCACTAGGCTGGGCTTGGCGGTTAATCTCAAGGCTGTGAGAATTTTTTTTTCTGTGTTCTCCCAATTTAGTAGCCGCTAGTTTTATACGTGGGTGTCTCGTTACCTATGCGGAGACAATTGCCAAAATAGGAATTTGAACTTTCATGCTGCACCTCGCCACAGGGGTTCTCTGGCGGACGTCTTTGCCAAAAAAATAAGCGATTATAACTGCCGTGAAACAGTGCTCTTTGAATCTGCCTTAGCGTTCCAAAGATTGCTCTATAACACCAACGTGATCCAATCGAGGTGTTGGACTCCCAGGAGGCGCATGGCATTCAACCCCGGCATCCACTCCAAGCGACAAAGCATAAGCTGTATTTGCACGGCCTGCAGATTCAAGCCTCGCCCCAGCAGTTAAACGCCTTGCTTTACGCTTATCCGCCGTAAATCTCGTAGCCTTTTCCCCTGACGGCTCTCACCTCTCAGAGTCAAGTTGCATGTATATTAGGCTAGTACAAAAAATAACATGCCTCCCCACACAACTCAAGAAATATTCACCATGCAGAAATCTACATCTTCAGCGGTGGCTCCTCTTTACATCACAATTACTCATGTGGCCTCCAAGTACCCTGTGCAGGTCAGAGAGTGTGCTAGCTTCTTCCGCAGGCGGAATCTTTGACGCCCGCACAGCTGCACCGAACCATAGAAGCCGTTCATATACTATATACACCTAATGGCAAGCAGCAAGGTGATGGATTTTATTCGACTCCAATCTGATTTTACAAGACTGAACATCTCATCCACATTTAGTTTCCTGAGATATTGGACACCTACCCCACATTATTAGCGCTGCCGGCAAGCCGCTGAAATGTATTTAAATAAATCGAAGGACATTTCAATTTTGGGAAACGAAAAGGTGGCTGTATACCTGCCTGGAAAAGGTCTTTACTATAAAAAAATTCGGATATATTCATTATCTGTAATGGCAAAGAACTACGCTTGTGAGAAAACTTTACTATGTTACCGCGATAGAGTTAAAGGCCCGGTTCACCAGAAAATCCGGTTGTGACCGTTGTGAGCGAAAAATCACGAGCATGGCTCTGGCAGGGGGTGCCCAGAGAGCAACCTAGGCGGATGACGGAAAAATTTTCAGCAAAGCACGTGGTACATAGTTTATCGAAGGAGGATAGACCGGTTACAGCAATAGCTTCACTTGAGCAAGGAGAGTGGGAAAGGGCAGAGAAGAAGGTTCCTAGTGGCACATCAACAGGACCAGATGGGATCCCGATTATGTTGATAAAGAAGTTAGGACCAAAATCCAAGCAAACATTAATACAGGTAGTGAACAAAATGATAGTGGATGAGAAAGTCCCCGATGAATGGCGATTAAGTAGAATGAACATGATATATAAGGGAAAGGGGGACAAAGCAGACGTAAGTAACTATCGCCCCATAACAGTGACATCTGTGGTTTACAGGGTGGTGATGCAAATTATAAAGGATAGACTGCAGGCTTGGGTGGAGAACGAGGGGGTGTTAGGGGAACTACAGAATGGGTTCCGGAAACAAAGGAGGTTGGAGGACAATCTATTTTCATTGACACAGTGTATAGAAATTGCGGAAAAGGAACATAGACCCTTATTGCTAGCATTTCTGGATATTAGGGGAGCCTATGACAACGTTACTCAGGAGCATTTGTGGGACATATTGGGCACATTGGATGTGGAAAATGGAGTAATTAATCTTTTAAAAGATATATATAGAGGTAACAGAGTGCTCATAAAATGGGAAAAAAATGTATCAGGGCCTGTAGAGATACAGCGGGGGCTTAGACAAGGATGTCCTCTGTCCCCTTTGTTGTTCATGTTGTACCTGCAAGGTTTGGAAGCCAAGCTAGAGGGGAGTGGACTAGGCTTCAACCTATCTTTTTTCAAGCAAGGGGAATTGATTAAACAGACATTACCGGGACTAATATACGCGGACGATATAGTGATAATGGCTGACAACAAGGAAGACCTGCAGAAGTTGTTAGACATATGCAGTACAGAGGGAGATAGATTAGGCTTCAAGTATAGTAAGGAAAAATCTGCAGTCATGATATTTAATGAAGAGGGCGGCGAGCATAGAATACAGGAGTTCGTGCTAAAAGTAGTGAATGAGTACAAGTATCTTGGGGTGTGGATAAATAACAGTGCTGAGTATCTGACAGAGCATGAAAAATATGTAATGAATAAAGCTAGTAGGAATGCAGCTGTCATGAAAAATAGGGCACTGTGGAATTACAATAGGTATGAGGTGGTAAGAGGGATCTGGAAAGGGGTGATGGTCCCAAGCCTGACCTTCGGGAATGCGGTCCTGTGTATGAGGCCAGATGTTCAAGCAAGGCTGGAAATTAGGCAACGGGGAGTAGGGAGGTTAGCTTTGGGAGCACATGGCAATACACCAAATCAGGGGGTACAGGGGGATATGGGATGGGCGTCTTTCGAGAGCAGAGAGGCTAGCAGTAAGATAGCATTTGAGGTTCGATTGAGAAGGATGGAGGAAAAGCGGTGGGCTAGGAAAGTTTTCAGATACCTGTATATAAAGAATGTTGACACGAAATGGAGAAAGCGAACTAGAAAATTGACAAGCAAATATCTGGACAGCAGTAAGGGGGCAAATCAGCAATTATCGGTTAAGAAAAAGGTTAAAGGAACAGAGAGAGCATTGTGGAAAACAGTGATGCTGACGAAATCGGCACTGGAAACATACCGGACCTTTAAACAGGAAATTGTCAAGGAAAATATCTATGATAATTGTAGGGGAAGTTCTTTGCTGTTTGAGGCCAGGACTGGAGTTTTGCGGACTAAGACGTATAGAGTCAGGTACCAGGAGATAGACACTTTGTGCATTGCGTGCGGAGAGGAGGAGGAAACGGCTGAACACTTGATACTTTTCTGTAAAGGGCTTCACCCTACAGTGGAAGGCAGCGGGGCTGACTTACCCAAGGCATTGGGGTTTAGGGATAGTGAAGGGAAAGTGGATTTTAAGAGGTTAGAAGTAACCAAGCGAAGGTTATCTGATTGGTGGCTAAAAGCAAGACAGGAGTAAAATTTCACAAGACATGGCTACGTGGCTTGAGCCACCGCCCGATGTAAAGGGTTCAGCCGTATCCATCCATCCATCCATCCATCCATCCAGGAGGCAGGTGGGCAAGATAGGTCACGTGATCTTACCGCGTCATCACAACCTGCCAACCATGGCAGGGAGCAGTTAAGTGAAAGACTGGTCGCTCGGGAAGAGCAACCTGGGTCGCTCAATTAAGGCCCACAGCCGGGAGCACCTGCCATCGCAGTGCAGTGGCGCATCGCTTAACCGCTGCACCAGTGCTCCAGGAGTGGTATGAGGACTCCCAGGGATCTATGAAAGTAAAGTAGATAATGACCTTCGGCATATATGGGAATTAACCCATTACGCTAACGCGTTATACCTTTAGGCCGGATATTAAGTGTCAACCTCCAATTTTTTTTTCTTCGCATTATCAAGGACCCGCCGCGGTGGCTCAGTGGTTAGGGCGCTCGACTACTGATCCGGAGTTCCCTGGCTCGAACCCGACCGCGGCGGCTGCGTTTTTATGGAGGAAAAACGCTAAGGCGCCCGTGTGCTGTGCGATGTCAGTGCACGTTAAAGATCCCCAGGTGGTCGAAATTATTCCGGAGCCTTCCACTACGGCACCTCTTCTTCCTTTCTTCTTTCACTCCCTCCTTTATCCCTTCCCTTACGGCGCGGTTCATGTGTCCAACGATATATGAGACAGACACTGCGCCGTTTCCTTTCCCCAAAAACCAATTATTATTTTTATTATCAAGGTACGCCACACTTAACAGGGTACGTCTGTAAGCGGGGATTTGGTGTCTGCTTCCTCGTCATTAAACTTTTCGCATGCCGGAGATGTATTAGCCTAGACGCATATCTGTTTATCGGACACCTTTTGGGCTACTGCGTATGCGCGGGAGGCGTTTGCTAAACCGGTATACCACTACGTCTCCGCTAATACGTCTCCGGTATGCTAAAAGCGTCTATTATCAACAACTCCATTTCACTGCCCCAGTTACAAACTTTGACGTTAAAGATGTTAAGGATAAGCTACTTACCCGCTCTATGCAAACTTCAGCGTATTAGAAAGAATGCAGCATATTTTGCTGGAATGTGCAGTTTACACAGACGAAACAGCCCGCTGCTAGATAAGGAAGGAGGAAGTCGCTCACACACCGATAAGATGACAAATATTCCCGATCCGTTGCACTGCCCTTCGCAACACCGCGAAGAATTGGACTAGTGTTTACTTATTTCCGGGCCGTTGGCCCCAAACATGAACTTCAGAGCTCGCTTGTAACGGCACCCGACATGCTCCGTTTTCAAATTTCATGACCGCCATTTTAGTTATTCAGAATTTTTCGCCAAATCATCAACCTGTCGTAAAGTTGCATTCCAAATAGTTCGTACACACTGGCGAAAATCTCTACTCTTCATTAAATGCATTTCGCTTTCACTGAAACCGAAATGGTACTAAGCGGGAACGGAAGTGTAACACTAAAGTTGAAATAAAGATTTAACGCGAAATGTGCTCAGAAACCACTGAAGATGAAAATTTAAAGCGAATTAAGGCACCCACGGGTCACCACTATTTCACACAAAGCCTTTCGTTGACGGTTGCCAAGGTTAACGTTGCGCAGCTAACGACTATTTCGGCAATTCCCTCTCGTGAGAAAAAAAAAATAGTGAGAAGCGTATCAGAAGTTTCCCAACTAATGACTCAGTGAACGGTGCTTACACTTACAAAGGTTTATGGTTTATGGGGGTTTACCGTCCCAAAGCGACTCAAGCTTATGAGGGACGCCGTAGTGAAGGGCTCCGGAAATTTCGACCACCTGGGGTTCTTTAATGTGCACTGACATCGCACAGTACATGGTCCACTAGAATTTCGCCTCCATCGAAATTACAAACTTACAAAGGCGTTGAGAAGAGAGAGAGAGAGGTGTCGTACGCGAAACAATCCGGCTTAAGTTTACCGAGACATGTCTTCAAGTTTATAATGACCCGTGGGTGCGAGAAAATGCGCTCTGTTCCAGCCCAGCATTTTCATTTCCCACGGGCAGATACATCGCTTTCCTTGAGTCATCGTTAACTTTTCTGCCTTATGTAGGCGGTCTAGGTTCATAGCATTAACAGCCTATGTCGTGGAGCATACTGGGCTTAACGCGCGTTACCAAAGCTGGCTCTGTATCGTGTGGAGCTCTTCCGAATATCCTGTGCTTTAGAAGAAGGGACAGCAGGGTCCTTTAGTTCGGGACAACACCAGAGTTCCAGGAGAGGCACGGGTGCCCCAGCGTGCTGCTCGAAGGCAGTTCCGATGAAACGCTTTATGGACTGCGTATACTTTTGACACAAAGCATTGTGTCCGCTGCTGTTAATTACCAGGCGGCGGTCAGCTGAATTCCTCACTGAGCATAGAATACGAATAGAAGAAATGACGGGCACCTCCCGCTTACGTATACAGTGTTCGAACACCGCAAATGTTCTTCAATTTTTTTTTTATTTAGGACGTAAAGGCATTATTGCGGAGTATCGTGACGTGGCCCCCCAAAAAACACCCATTCCACAGCGAACACTTTATAAGGCTAAAGAGCTGGTAAATTACTGTATTAGAACCCCATGGATCCCGGATGTATGGCGTGTTTCCAAAATTATCCCGGTGCTTAAAAAGCCAGGCGAAGGGTTGGTCTTAGACAACATTCGACCAATTTCATTGACATCGAATCTGGTGAAATTGGTTGAACGCGTGCTGTATGGACGAATCATGCCCATTATTACTGAAAAGGGACTACTTAACCCCTGTCAGATTGGTTTCAAGCCTGAGTGCTCTATATGGTGTGCGCATACTGACCTCGAAAGCCGTGTCCGACTAGCGCGCCGGCGTCGACAGTATGCTGCGCTGGTAACTCTAGACATCTCGAAAGCATATGACAGTGTCGAACATGGGCCTCTGATGTACAGACTACGTGCTCTGGGCTTGCCAAGTTATTTTGTGGAATGTGTGTCAGCTTTCCTGGCTGACAGAGAATTTTATTGTTGTCAACGCGGAGTTTCTACAAGGAAATTTCATCAATCTAGAGGTGTGCCTCAAGGTGCAGTTCTCTCCCCTGTTCTATTCAACCTCTTACTCAGTTCGATTCCGACTTCCCCTGACGTGACTACGTACGTGTATGCAGCTTTCTTTGCTGCTGCGAGTGATTTACATTCTGTGTATATGGTTTTACAGTCATATTTAAATTCCCTTGACCGATGGTTATCTGAATTACACTTAAGTCTTAATGCAAACAAGTGCGCTTTGTTACCTTTTCCGGTTACTCAACAGGTACACATTTCATTGTCTTATCGTCATCATGTCATTCCTCAGGTATGTTCCCTAAAGTATCTCGGGGTAACTTATGACTCCTCTCTCTCTTGGCGGTCACATATAGATCAGGTTGCTGCGAAAGGGATTCGGGCGGTAGGCCTTCTGCGAAGGATGAGTAGCCCTCGCTGCGGTATGCGCAGACATGCTCTTCTGCTGATTTATAAAATGTATATCCGGCCAATCTTGGAATTCGGTTGCGTTTTGTTTTCTGGAGCAGCTGCATACAAACTGCGCCCACTTCTGCTCTTAGAGCGAGAAGCTCTGCGTCTGTGTTTGGGTCTCCCTAAATACGTGGCAAACAATGTTTTGTATCTGGAAGCGCGGGTGCCGTCTCTTACTGCAAGGTTTCGCCTTTTGACAGTACAAACGTTTTTAAAGTTTTGCGACTCGGAGCAGCATGCATCCGAGTTGATCTTCCTAGGGCAGCGAGCGGAGTTCTTGGGTGTCGGATGGTCTCGCCTTCAAACTCCCCAAATCTGTTTCGTTGAATCTTTGCTGGGCCCACTCAACGTGCGAATACCTGAAATTGTTCCGGTGCGGTCCATCCCTGCAAATGTGTCTATCATCTACGATGACATTTATCCACGTAATGCAAAATTACTGCCTTTCTCATGGTTAAATGGTATGTTGCAGGATTATTTGTCGACCTTCAGCTCACATGTTGCAATTGCGACTGATGGCTCGGTGTGTGCAGAAAAGGCAGGTGTAGGTATTTACTCCCAGTCCCTTGACTGGTCTTTTTCTCTCCGTCTCCAAGATTTCACTCCTATCTATCTGGCTGAGTTTCTAGCAGTGGTTCTTGCTCTGCGCAAGGTACCAATTTCTTTATCAGCAGTAGTAATAATTACGGACTCGTTATCTTTATGCACTTCCCTCTCGGCGTCCACTGAATCTCAGCTCTTTCGGATTCTAAAATTCCTGATCCCTCCACACATCACATCAATTCGATTTCTTTGGGTTCCTGGGCACAGGGGTCTTCTATTAAATGAATCAGCTGATGCTTTAGCGAAGGCAGCCCTGAGTGGACCGATTGTTGACCCGCTTCCAACAACTGCTTACATCACGGCGGCACGCTTTCTACGGTACACTGTAATGAACGAATTGGGCGCATCAGCGCTTACTTCCTTGGACGACTTCCAGCACCTACTGTTCCCATGGAGAAGCTCAGTCTGGCGATCGCGCAATCTTGAAGTTTCCTTCACGAGGCTTCGTTGCCGAGTGCCGCAACTAAATTTTTACCTATACAGGCCTGGTCTGGCGATTTCCCCATTGTGTCCGTATTGTGCGGAGCCGGAAACAATAGAGCACTTTCTTCTTTTTTGCCGTCGCTACTCATCGATTAGGAGGCGACTATTAGAAGTTCCAATACAGAATCTCAGTTTGCGCCTGTCTTCTGCGGTTTTTCTGTCTCTTGGCGCTTCTATGCTTGGCCATACCAATGGGAATGTTTGCTCTGCCGTTCAAAATTATCTACTAGAATCAAAACGTCTACCTTCATGAGCTTTCGTCCTGCCCATCCCATTATCAGCTTCTGTATTTCGGTTTTTACAACCACTTATAGTAATCCCTACCCCTTCTTTGCCTAAATTTTAGTTTGTATGACCCCCCCTAACCTCCTGCAACCACCTCGGCTACGAAAACTGTGCAATCCAAATTTTGGTAGGTCATCCCATGCTTGCCACATGCAAGTGGTCATTTAAATAGTCACCGCCTGGTTATGGCCAATCCCCCTTGTGGGTATGTGCCATTGTGTGAGGTCAACAACAACAACAACTAAGGAAAGCGTATAAGGCGGCGCTACATCTGCCAAGAAACACGCCCAACGATAAACTGTTACAAACGGGCCTAAGCAACACCTTCGAAGAACTCGCAGAAGCGCAGCTCAATGCACAGATAGCCAGGCTCCAACAGACTTCCATCGGCCGCAAGTTCCTAAAAAGAATGGGGCATAACACAGACGGAATAGAGGATCGGGCATCTAGCATTCCAGACAGCGTTCGCCAGACACTGGAGATTCGCCCCCTACCGAGAAACATGGACCCGAATCTCCACTCCACCAGAAGGTAGGCACGAGCAGATTACGTGGAACGACACCTAGCCACACTAGAAAACACAGTATACACAGACGCTGCACTATACCCATGGGACCGCAACGCTAGAATGTTTAGAGTCGCGGCAGCAGTAGTAGACCACACGGGAGAACCAATTAGCTGCGCGACACTGAGAAACTGCACGGTAACGTAGGGGGAAGAAGTCGCCGTAGCTCTAGCGGCGGCTGAAGGTTACCGCAGGAACAAATCTGATAATATAACAGACTCTAAAGCAACATGTAGGAACCCACAAGGCAGAGTTAGATAAGGAAGCACTGAGAATCCTCCTCGAAACAGAGGCTCCTAACAAAAACATAAAACACATGATATTCTGGATACCGGCACACACCGGGATAGAGGACAGCTCAAGGGTGGACAGCCTAGTTCGCGAACTCACGCACCGAGCAGGGCAGTCGGAAACCCTAGAGACCCCCTTAACGGTGGAGCCGGCGTATGCAGAAATACTTAGCCACTACAGGGGACGGAGACTTAAATACCCCCCACCCCTCACCCCACACGCACAACACGAGGCAGTCAGCTGGCGAAGACTGCAAGCAGGTACATGTTTCAACCTGCACACGCTACACAAAATGTTCCCTACCCAGTACTGGGATACATGTCCGTGGTGCGGGCAACCCCCACGTTATACCACATCACGTGGGAATGCAAGCCTAATTTCGCATTCCATAAAATAAATAACCCAAGTGCGAAACAATGGGAGGGTCTGCTCGCCAGCAGCGAGCTCGCGGCACAACGGGCAACTGTGCAGCACGCCTGCGAGGCAGCAAGACTCAGCGGTGCCTTGGAATATAGGGGCGCCGACCTTGTGAAGCGGCCAGGTCTTACGACATGAAGACACTGGCCCACTGCCAATCTCTCTGAGATATGGAGCAATAAAGTTTTCCATTCCATTCCATTTCATGCGCCGTACAATGAAAGGCCATGACCAGAGGTGCACGCGATTATATATCGTAAGCCTTTATCACTGCCAACGCGTTGCTCGGAAGATAGGATTCCGTGTGCAACGAAGAGGGAATATATTTGTCGAGAGATTGCCGCCGCATATACTGGGATGCTTGGTACGCGTCTTCATCGTTAGACATTCAGTCTTTTGACGAACCAGGAACATGAACATGATCGAGGGCCACCGCGCCGTTTTTGCGCCATGTTCTGGCTCCACGTTGAGGACACGGCGCTGCATGTCTAACACTTTTTCTGGCCTTCGAGTGCATCGCGAGCTTTCCTCACTTTGACGCTGCCACGCATCGAGTACTGGATTCCCACTATCGTAAGTAATACGTTTCTCACACTTCCACCTGCTGATATGAAACCCGACCTATACCGGATTTCGACATCCCACCTGTAGAGGTGTTCGCGCTTGTCTGGCGAGTAATGTTCGTAATTTGCAGTGCGAAATGGTAGTGGGCAACGAGTAATGGGGACTCTGTGGTCTGTGGTTTGCGCTCTACAGGGAACTTTGTACCTGAATGACCCAAGTCCTTGTTCAAAAATTTATGCGCTGACCATAAAAAAGGTAATTAAATTAGTGTTAGCGGCGCGGTATAACCGATGCTCGTCGGCAGGAAAGTGGCAATCGTTATAATGATGCTGTACGTTATAATACGTTGTACTACGTTATACTACGTTATAATATCTCTACGTGCTATTACAACGGCGCTCAAAGAACCGATGTCAGACTGGTAGATGGCAGGACCGCGACACTCCACCGATTATCTTCGTAAACGTTGCATTCATCAATAGGAAATAATTAACGTGCTGAAGTCGTTAAGTATGGTGACTGGACACTGCAGCACTGTTCAGTACGGCATTGGAGGAGGCGATAGCTTGGTATTGTCCCTCCCGCATGTAATTTGCGTACGCGGCGCACAAACGCGTTTAGGGGTAAGAGAATTTAACCACGACGCCAAAGCACGTTTTTGCGACTGACGAAACTGCAGAAATAAGAGCAGAATTTTTATACTTGAACAATTTTAACGCGACAGCGTTAAGGAGCTCGTGTCGCAGAAAAGCCGGTGTCGTCGGAGGCGGCGGCGTTGCCCGTGAGCGAAAAATGGCGCATCATGGTGGACACCTGAACCGCGCCGTAAGGGAAGGGATTTTCCTTCTCTTATACGGCGCGGTCCGGGTGTCCAGCGAGATTTGTGACAGGCGTCATTTCCTTTCCTTAAAAGCAATTGTTCGTTTGATTTCTTCCCTTACTGCCCGGTTCGGGTGTCCACCGCGATATGTGAGACAGGCGTCCTTTCCTTAAATGTCCAACAGGCCACGCGCGTCGCGCCGAACGGGTGATGACGTTCCGTGCACTCCTTTGCAACGCTGCAACACGCTGTCGCGTCTCACTCTTAAAGACGAAGCTTAAGTGTCCTCCAAATTTTTTCCGTCTCGAATAGCCGAACTTTACAAACTGTAAGCATGAAAGGGAGCATTGTGAAAGAAAAAAGAAAAGAATCATGCATTAACACATATACCTAAACACCAGGAAATTAAAAAAAACAAAAGAAAAATACTTTTCGATAAAATGTTGATTTCACTTCGGAACTACTTATTGCGTGCGGTAAAGCTTTAAACATTTGGCATCTACTCCATTTCTCATCACGGGTGGTGGTTTCTTCACGACAATACTCAAATCTTGTTGACGTTTCGTGCGGAATCACAATGTGGTCGACGCGGTAGAACATGCTCATAGCTTCCCTGCCACACATGTAAATACTAAGCGCCCACAACGCAACGCTTGCACAGAAAAAGTTTAGAGCATATGGAACCTACGCGAGCGGCCGCAAGCTTTTAAACAGTAAATCTTTGGATGCACGTCGCAGAAATGTGGTGTCCTACATGTGCAAAGCAGAACGCAGCACATTGTAAAGCCGTCGCCTTGCACTTGTAACTGCCACTACACTGCGGGCAACTAACTCACTTGTTTCTGCTGTGTCGCGCCTGAGAACTGCAGACGCCCCTACATGCACGCTGTCAGTGCAGAGATCATTCGCAGCGTTTCACTGCACTGCCATCTCATTCCAAGAGCTTGTTCCAAGCGACCGGATAATCTCAGCCATCCGCCTTATCACTCCACGCCTATGCTATTGTTTCTTTGAGCGCAGCATTGCGTCATTCGCGGTGTATCTCACAACTCGGGCATTGTCCTACCGATACCTGCATTCATGCAAAAGTCCCAGATTGATGCAAAGGGGTCAGAGTGGATACGAAAACTTTTTTTTGCAGGATACAAAGCATTTTTTCGACGCGTTCATGTCCAATATTGTTGGACAAAAGTTTTGAATATTGGAAAATTGTAAGGTACTGGTTCATTTTTTCGATGCCTAGAGAAATCTTTCTTCTAAACATTTCCATCGCCCGTATTGAGCAGTGAAGACTGCCATAGAAAACCAAAATTTGAAAGCTTTTAACGATAACGCAAACGTTAATAGCAAAAAAATGAAGCCTGCCGACGGGATATCTGCGGATGCATTGATTGTAATAGTGAAATACCACAATATATTAAAAAAATTGCGTTCATAAACTCTTTCTTGTTTAAAAATGCTTTTGTCAAGAATTGTTGGGTATGATCGCAGCTTAAACGCGATAGCGTTAACGTTTCCGTTCTGCGGAAGCTTCGGCGTCGTCAGCGTCAGTGTTGTGAGCGAAAAATCCCCGGGGAAGAAACTAGGTAGGCCACCCAGGTCACGTGACCTTGTGGCGTCATCACAACCAGCCCACCGGATTGTGAGCAAACTGACCACCGTGGTAGGTGGCAGTTAAATTATTGATCGGTTGCTCGGGAAGAGCAACCTGTGTCGCACAAACCCCGCCGGTGGCACCACCTGCCATCGCAGGACAGTGGTGCACCCACCACTGCGCCATGAGTGGTATGATGACTCCCAGGGATCTATGAGTGTAAAGACGCGAATGAGCAATTCCGCATATAAGGGTATTAATTAACCCATTACGCTATCGCATCATAAACTTAATACGAAGCTTTTTTCTTTTTTTTTCTTTCTTGCTGCACAAAGACTCATCCGTAACTGATTGAACCAAATAATAAGTTACTGGTGGTCAATGACTTTTTACGGGCTGAAGCTTCATTGTGGGCTTTGAGCCCCGCCTTTGTTGAAAGCCCCGGATCAATTTTACTACTACTATTAGCTATTAGAACAGTAAACTATTATTAGAAAACAATCAGAACATGTAATTTTTACAAGTCTTGTTAACTTTCTCGAGTCTAATTCGTGTATTACACCCGCACAGCATGATTTTCGAAAGTGATTTTCCGGCGTCACTCAACTTACCTGCCTCACTAACAAACTTCAGCTAATTTTAGATTGCGCATACGAAGCTGACTGTATTTTCGTTGAGTACTCCAAAGCATTCGACAAGGTATGTCACCGTTTATTATTTATTAAACTAACCCAACTGAATATTGACTACAATGTTCTGAAATGGATTGAATACTTTCTTCTTAACCGGTCGCTGTTCGTTTCCGATAACAATTATAACTCACCTTTCAGCGAGTTTACTCGGGTATACCTAAGGGGTCAGTGCTTGGACATCTTTTGTTATTCATTTACAAAGGACCTCCCTTCCATAGTGTCATCTAACATTCACCTATTTGCTTGTTTTTCGTGAAATAAAATCAATCGACGATACTGGCTCCCTTCAACGTCTCTCTAACATTTCTCTTTGGTGAAATGAATGGCTTATGGAACTCAATACTAAAAAGTAAGATTATGCGAGTATCAAGACGCGCTAACACTCCGCGTGTGTAGTATCTCTCAATAGCATCTCCTTAGAAGTGGTCTATACATATAAATATCAGGGTGTCCACATCTCTGCCAACCTCACTTTGACGCGCCATATTGAGTAAATTACGATCAGCGCTAACCGTACGTAGGGCTATGTACGCCGTAACTTTTCTAATGCCCCATCTTCCTTGAAATCGTCACTTTACAAAAGACTAATACGTTTTAAACTGGAATACGCAGCCGCTATATGGGATCCTCACCATGAAAAACTAATTACCTCGCTGGAGGTGGTCCAGAATAACGCTGCTCGTTTTATCTTGTCCAACTTTAACCTTACCGCCAGCGTAACAAGTATGAAAGCTAATCTTTCTTTGCCACTCGTAACATCCCGCCAGAAGATAATTCGTCTCAGCTTTTTTTCGTAAGCTGTACCATCATCCCACGCTACGCGATGCCCTCATTTCTTCTCCCACATACGTGTCACACCGCATTGATCATCAGCACAGAGCTGGAGTTGAAATCTGCAACACCATATCTACATTTCAGTCTTCCTTGCCTCATGCATCACGTGAGTGGAACCACATTCCCGCAGACCAGTATTTTCGAACCGCACTAGTTAAAGTTGTATAACAGGAGGATGAAAACTACTTTGTTTTGTAACACTTATTGCATTTGTTCATGTTCATTGTTCATGCCATTTGTAATCACTCCCTTCTTTACAGCCTTCGACCCTGAGGCTTCAATAAGTAAATAAAAGTAAATAAATAAACAAGCAAATAAATTTTGGCCATCCGGTAGTCCTGAGGGAACGATGCTGGACATTAAGCACGACTTCACAAAGATGCTGGATAAGGAGTAGACAGGAGAAGACTATGAGAGTTATCACTCTGAAATATATCAATATATTTAAGGGGAAAAATTAATTTTAGTAACGAGCAGTGGGAGATAGAGCTGTCCGGTTATGAACCCGACAGGCAGCTACAGCTGATCGAAAGGGCGAAGACAGCGGCGAAATCTACCGGTGTTCTGGACTGAGGACTCTACTCACTGCGCTCGTCTTCAGTATTTTCTTTGCATAAAATATTTTGTCCCCCTTCTGCTCAACTCGACGACCTTAATATGAGCACATCTGGTTTCGTGCTGCATGAAAGTGAGTTTAATCCATTTCCGTGTGGGCATTAGACCACCGGAAATCAGTTTAAAGAGTACTTTAAGCGTGATTAACACTTATAGTACTTTGCCACTTAAAAATTGTCAGTCGGTGTGGGTAATTAGGCGAAATGTGGATATGTGCGCTTGCATGACGTCAATTGTCAGTTGGAACTACGACTTACTAGGTGGCACCAGGCTACCACCTAATTACAACCCCAACTTCTTCCGTTTAGCTACTGTCCAACCATCATTCGAATCACGTGCTTCTCTTAACCGCTGCTGCTCATTCCGTTTAGCTCGGCGCGCTTAGGGGCGGTTCTGCCTAATTAGCACCCCAGGTTCTCGTCTGGTTACCTCAGGCCCCACGTTGGCAAATAATCCAGCCGGTGAGCAGGTGAGCAGTGGCCCAGTTGCGCAGTTGCTCAAGGTAGGTGCTATGGCAGGCGTTGTCATCGGTAGGACTTACCATCGATCGGTTGCCATCGGTTGCTTGGGTTGGGTTGCGACCTATAGTTGCTGTTCCCGAGCAGCCTCCGACGAATGAATGGACTGCCTCCTGACAAGGTGGGCAGGTTGCCCACCACCCGGCAGGAAGGTGACCAGCTTGCCACAAAACCGGATTCAAACAAACAAGCAAACAACCAGACAAACAAACAAACAAACACAACGCCCAAATGCTGGGAATGGCCACTATAAGTGCTAGCGCACTAAAACAATTAAAGCGGTCCCAAGACACTGCCTTGGGGCACACCAGAAGCCACGGACAGCATTTTTGAGGAACACGTGCAGTATTTCAACAAACTGCTGCCTATCTCCAATGTAGGCAATGATTCACTTAAAATATACGAGAGGAAAGGCCGATAGGGGTTGTAAGGTTTCTGGCGACAGCCGGTGGTGTGATTCAGCTGCGTATTCGGCCAGGACACCCGCAGCCGGGGTCCCTGCACGGCGATAGGCATCTTGTTTCCCACGGCCGGTCCTCGCGTGGTTTATTGGATTCGAGACGGAGGATTCCACTGCCGTTTGAAAACAACATTGTTCCCGGAAGATCAACCGTGCTGCACGGAGGCAGTTAGCGACCGCCAGAACCGAGCAGGGGGTGACTGTGCCTGCTCGCCGGCGCCTCGCCCATTCGGACTTCCCGGAAGACGTGTCCGGCTGGAGCGTGAGAACTGTCGTTCGGACGCGAAGACAACGCTCTCTCTGGTAGGGGCGATTGTCCAGCGGCACCCTGTTTCTCCGGCGAGGCATGTGACGGGGGCGTGTCCCTATGTGAAGTGGTGTATGTGTGTACGACAACGCAAGTTAGGCCACGCCCAACCTGGCGAAGACTTCCTCGAACCTGGGGAATCCTAGGGACCGGACCCTTTTTTAAACCGGACGACGAGGGCCGTGAGAAGGAATCCTCGATCATCCTCAGATCTTCGCAGATCCTCCGACCTTCCCCCATCACCCTCCATTGGGTTCAAAAATCTTGTAAATAATGTAAAATAAACCCCCTGTACAGTTTCCTTCATAACCAAGCCCGACAACGTCATTCGGAGAAGGGACCTGCGGCGCTGAAAGAGTCAGCTCCCTCAAGGACCCCTCATCTCTAACAACTGGTTGGCAGCAGCTGGGATGGACCGTGCGACATCGTGATTTCTCAACCGGTAAGCGTTTCGGCATTTTGCTATAGGATTCACCAGGCTTCAGATTTTTAGAGAATAATCTAGAATCACTGGGAAGTGTATGTCAATTGAGAAAGGGTAATCTCACGACATTTTGAAGATAGCATTGCCAAAGCGGAGAAGGCATTGTCATGGACCTTATGAAATTGTCAAAGTCGGACTTGCTGTTGTTATGCGAGGAACTGTCAATAGAAGTACAGGGAAAAATTACAAAACTTGAAATATGCAAGACAATTCAAAAGCACGTAGATGACGATCAGCTGGTAGATACGTGGAATTTGGTACAGGAAGAAAAAAGAAAAAGAGAAGCGGAATGGGAAAAAGAGAAAGAACGGCAAAAGTGGGAAGCTGAAAAAGAAGAAAGAAATCTAAAGCGATTGCAGCTTGAAAGCGAAAATCGAAAATAAGGCGACAGTTCGAGAGCCGGGTCTCCTGAAAGAGCAAGCGATGTACAATCATATAGAATGAACAGATTCATGCAGCCCTATGAAAGTGGAAGGGACATAGGATTGTACCTGGGAAACTTTGAGAGAACTTGCGAAAGGGAGAACTTTGCTCGCAGTACATGGCCGCAACGGCTTCTGACACTCTTGCCATGTGAAGTAGCTGAAGTCATAGCGAGACTTAGCACACAAGACGCAGCTGACTACGAAAAAGTCAAAGCCAGCCTGCTAAAAAGGTACCGGCTGTCAGCCGAAGCTTTCCGACAGCGCTTCAGGAACGCAATGAAAAACGATAGCGAGGGCTATCCGGATTTCGCGTATGGACTAAAGACGAATCTGCTAGAGTGGCTAAAAGGAGCCGAGGTTTACGAAAGCCGAGACAAAATCATTGAGTGTTTTTGCCTTGAGCAACTTTGCCGAAGCATTCCCCAAGTGGTGAAACTGTGGGTTCAAGACAGGGAAAAAGTCGACACAGTTGAAAGGGCCGCTGAGCTAGCAGAGGAGTACGTTTCGCGCAGAAGGTTGAGCACTGAAGAGGGTGCGTCACACGCTCGAAACGCGATGCGAGATAAAGGGCCTAGCAGAAAGACGCGAAGTGCTAGAAGTTCGGAGCAATCAGAGGCAACGAAGGTAGCGCCAGAAAGGCGTGAAGAACAGGCGAAGAGACAGGGAGCAGACAAAGCCGCGAAAAAAGAGTTTGAGGCTAGTAGGCCATTTCGTTGCTACAACTGCAATGGTGTCGGGCACTTTGCAGCCAAGTGTACAAAGCAACGTTTGGTGTTCTCGTGCGTCGAGGATAACGCCGAGAATCTAGAGCTCCTTAAGCCATACCTGCACGAGCTGCACGTTAACGGGAAACCGTGCAGGGTGCTTCGTGACAGCGCCGCGACGATGGACGTTGTCCACCCGTCTTACGTGTCAGTGGACGATTTTACGGGAGAAGTCTCGTGGATAAAACAGGCAGTAGAAGAACACAGTGTATGCCTTCCCATAGCTAGAGTGATAATTTGTGGACCGTTTGGAGAGCTAATCACTGAGGCCGCAGTTTCGAAGGCCGTGCCACTTCAATATCCTTACCTCTTCTCGAATTGATCAGACCAATTGCTACGCGAGAGAGGCCAGAAACTCGGAAGCGGGGTGATACAAGCTTTGACAAGATCGAAAACTCGTCAGCTCGCATCTCAACTAAGTCAGATTCCCGAACCTCAGGTAGCCAGAGACGCACCAGCCAGCATATCGTTGCAATCAAATGAGGAGGGAAGTAAACCAACGAGGAATGAAAGCCAGACAGCTGACCGAGCAAATGAGCGACGAGGGACTTCAACCACTAAGTCGGTAGAGGAATCAGAAAACGCTGAAGGATCCGTTTTATCTCCAACATCGCGTAGTTTTGATCGCCTTCTGCAGGTGAACAGGGAGTCCCTAACAAAAGAACAGGAGCAGGATCCCACTTTGGAAAGACTGCACCTTACAGCTAAAGAGGGCATCGCGACACGCAACATAACGATGCATGAGAAGGGAGGCTTACTATACCGACACTACCAGGACAGAAAAGGCAAAACATGTGATCAGCTGGTCGTGCCCGAAAAATACAGAGCGGACATTCTGAGTCTCTGCCACGGAAATGGCTGGGCAGGACATCTGGGAATCAATAAAACAAAGGAGCGCCTATTAATGGAATATTATTGGCCGGGTTGTTTCAAAGATGCAGAACGCTACGTAAAATCATGCGATGCGTGCCAGCGCGTGGGCAAGCCGGGAGAGACATGGAAGGCTCCACTGAAAATTGTTCCATTGATCTCGGAACCTTTCCGCCGGCTTGTAATAGACACAGTAGGCCCTTTGCCTAACACGAAATCAGGCTATAAGTACTTGCTTACTATGCTATGTCCCGCCACAAAATTTCCCGAAGCAATTCCGTTGAAGGACTTGAGCTCCACAGAAATAGTTGATGCCCTTTTGTTAGTGTTCGCGAGAATAGGATTTCCGGCCGAAATCCAAGCCGATCAGGCAACGGTCTTTACAAGCGCCTTGACGACCACATTCCTAGAAAGATGCGGAATAAAACTGTTGCACAGCTCGGTGTATCATCCGCAGTCCAACAGTGTAGAGGAATGGCATTCGGTGGTGAAGCGGGTGCTACGCGCTCTTTGTTATGAGCATAAAGCAGACTGGGAGGATTGTCTGCCGGCCACACTTTTCGCTTTACGAACAGTCCCCCACGAAGCTACGGGGTTTACGCCAGCAGAACTCGTGTACGGAAGAGCCCTCCGCTCTCCCCTCCGAATGCTGAGAGAAATGTGGGAAGGGACAGGAGAGAACCAGACAGTGGTTGAGTACGTGCTTATGCTACTGGACCGCCTTAACAACACGAGGGAATTAGTAAATCGAAATATGAAAGCTGCCCAGGAGGCCGCCAAGGTCTATTATGACAAAAACGCTCGCCTTCGAGGTTTCACCGCGGGCGATCGCGTGATGATCCTCCGGCCATCGAGAAAAAACAAGCTGGAAGTTCACTGGGATGGTCCAGTAGAAGTGTTGCAAAAACTTTCGGAGACGAATTACGCGCTAAGGGTTCCAGGCAGGGGAAAGCAGGTGAGAATCTATCATTGCAATCTGATGAAGCCGTTCGTGGAACGCAGCGGGATCGTCAATCTGACTCTAAATGAACCAGAAGAGCCGGACGGCGAGAGTCAGGGTTGGAAAGAAGGTGCGGACGCTAGTGACAACGTGGAAAACATTCTGGCTCACTCCGTGAATGCAGATTTCCTAAGCGGGACACAGGTCGACACGCTAAAGCAGTTGAGCGAATTCGCTGACCTATTTAGCAGTCGCCCGGGAAAGACACACCTCCTGACACACGAAATCAAGCTCACCTCTGATGAGCCGGTACGGTCGAAACCCTACAGGGTATCACCGCGGCAAAAAGAAATAATGGACGCGGAAATTCAGCGCATATTGGAGTTAGGGGTTGTAGAGCCAGCGGAAAGTGACTATACCTCACCGCTAATTCTTGTTGAGGCCCCAGGGAAAGATCCTCGTCTCTGCGTGGATTATAGAAAGCTTAATGCTATTACCAGGGATCAGCTATACCCGATTCCCAACATAGAGGAAAGGATAGAAAGGGTGAGCGGCGCGAAATTCATTTCCACCCTCGATCTCGTACGGGGATATTGGCAAGTTCCCCTCTCAGAAAGCGCGAGCAGGTATGCCGCTTTCATCTCCCCAGCGGGCACCTTTCGACCCTTAATGCTTAGTTTTGGGTTGAAGAATGCCCCCTACAGCTTCTCGAAACTCATGGACATCGTACTGAAGGACATGCAGTGCTTTGCACTCCCTTATTTAGACGATGTGGCAATTTTTTCGGAAACCTGGCAAGAGCCTCTAGAACACCTAAAGACCGTGTTTTCCAGTTTACGACAGGCTGGACTGACACTGAAGGCAGAAAAGTGTAGATTTGGTTGCGCACAGGTGACGTACTTGGGCCACGTTGTAGGCCAGGGAACTAGGAGTCCATCCGAGTTAAAGATTGCCCCGATCGCAGCATTTCCGCAACCATGGACGAAAACGGCCATTCGCTCATTTTTGGGGTTAGTGCGCGTGTTTAGTTTGGGCAGCGCAGAAGTTGTCGTGTTACCTGTAGGGAGCAAAGTTTGTATTTGAGACTGATCATTGTCCTTTAACGTGGCTGCGACAGATGTACCCCAAAAATGGTCGCTTGCTCAGATGGAGTCTGGCTCTCCAACAGTACAATTTCTCGGTGCGTTATAAGAAGGGGAAACTGCACGGAAATGCTGATGGCTTGAGCAGACTGATGTAAGCGGGAGAACTAAGAGGAATCTCCTCCTGTGTGAGTGTTTTTTTTTTTACTTTGTTCCGAGTAATCCGGCTGTGGCAGTTTTAAAAGGAGATGTTTCGCGCTCAGTCGGCACAACATTAACCCAAATTTGAACACAATTTTTTAAAAGTGTATTGTTGTCAATGGAAGAAGCCTGGTGATTCTTTGGCGAAGTCCGAGCGCTTGCAGGTGGGGCAGTGCTTTGCTGTTTAGAACGTCCCACCTGCGCTTTCCTTTGTTGGTGGTGCTTTGGGTTCTGCCTTGGGGGCGATGATATTGCAATCCAGGGGACCAACACGGACGCCATCTCATCTCTTCCTGCCCAGCGGTCGTCAACGCTGGACATTCGAGATTTTTCGGGCCGCGGAGGAGCTGTAAGGTTTCTGGCGACAGCCGGTGGTCTGATTCAGCTGCGTATTCGGCTAGGACACCTGCAGCCGGGGTCCCTTCCCGGCGATAGGCATCTTGTTTCCCACGGCCGGTCCTCGCGTGGTTTATTGAATTCGAGACGGAGGATTCCACTGCCGTTTGAAAATAACATTGTTCCCGGAAGATCGACCGTGCGGCACGGAGGCAGTTAGCGACCGCCAGAACCGAGCAGGGGTGACTCACCCCTTCAACTGTGCCTGCTCGCCGGCGCCTCGCCCATTCGGACTTCCCGGAAGACGTGTCCGGCTGGAGCGTGAGAACTGTCGTTCGGACGCGAAGACAACGCTCTCTCTGGTGGGGGCGATTGTCCAGCGGCACCCTCTTTCTCCGGCGAGGCATGTGACGGGGGCGTGTCCCTATGTGAAGTGGTGTGTGTGTGTGTACGACAACGCAAGTTAGGCCACGCCCAACCTGGCGAAGACTTCCTCGAACCTGGGGAATCCTAGGGACCGGATCCTTTTTTAAACCGGACGACGAGTGCCGTGAGAAGGAATCCTCGATCATCCTCAGATCTTCTCAGATCCTCCGACCTTCCCCCATCACCCTCCAATGGGTTCCAAAATCTTGTAAATAATGTAAAATAAACCCCCTGTACAGTTTCCTTCATAACCAAGTCCGACAACGTCATTCGGAGAAGGGACCTGCGGCGCTGAAAGAGTCAGCTCACTCAAGGACCCCTCATCTCTAACAGGGTCCAACTTGTGCAATTACTTTCAATGTGGCACTCTATCGAAGGCTTTAGAAAAATCGAAAGCCTTCATCTAGCTGGCCGTGCATATCAAGTATTCGCACATTGCACATGTGTTTCCTGAAACCGTGCTGATACTGTGATAACAGCCTGCGGCTTCCTAGGAATTCTCGAATGTATAGTAAGCAATAAAATGCCCTAAGAGCTTGTAACATGTACTCCTGATTGAAATGGGGCGGTGATTTCGGAGAGATAAACGATCACCGTTTCTGTGAACGGAAACCCCACGTGCTTCGCGCCTGTCATGCGGTATCTCTGCTGTAGCAAGCGACGAGTTGAAGATATCCGTCACAAATGGAGATAGCTGTTCACTGCACCGTCGCAAAAAGTATTCATTATACTATCATGACCCGCAGGTTTATTTAATGTCGAGTTTAAAAGAATAGCTATGATGCCTTCTTGAGTGACCACAAGTTCATTTGCACCTATAGAGACTGCGTACTCAGATACCGCAAGGAATACGCTCTAGAAATAGTCGTTGAAACGTCTGCGATTAGCCGGGGATCAATTATTGTTACATCTCCGATCTTTATTTTATTTTTTCCCTTTTTGCTCCCGTTGAGGTGGCGCCAGCATTTTGTTGCGTCGCATTTTATACAGTAAGAATATGACTAACTTTTGCCAAAAGATCTTGCCTCAGTTGTGTGAAGCACGATATTATCGCGTTATAGTGTTTTTTTTTCAGTCTCTTGAACTTGCGTTTCGTTTTAATAATATCACGAGTAATCCAGGGACTGAAACGCCGGCTGCCAACATTTTTCGAGGGCACATAGTTATTAACACAAAACCTGATGACGTCGCGAAACTTTTTCCAGGAATTTTCAGCATTATTCACTACGCAGTCAAACTGCATGTCAAAGTAGTCAGTTATTGTATCATCATCTGCCCTGCAAATGTATTTGACTACTCTTAATTTTTTTTTGCTATTGAGCCCGATTTCGTGACCACCTTAAATATATCAACTCGTGGTCAGAAATTCCTTGCAGTACTGAGAACTCTAAGCTATAAAAAAATATTCTGATGAATAAAAGATCGAGAATCAAGGACCCACGAATGCATTAACGCACGCTGCGTTCCAAGTTAAGATAGAACGTCGCATCCACTACTGCATCTGCTGATCTGGAAACGCCATAATTCAAGGAGCCCCGTTCAATTGAAGGCAATAAGTTAAAATCCCATATGATCAGAACGTTTTTTTCTGGCCTGTCTTTGGAGGCAGTCATAAACGATCCATGACAGACTCATCTGCGTCCGAAGGGCGACTACCGCACAAAGAAAGAATGCGACTCGAAAACGAAAATTTTCAAAAACATGCTTTCATGTGCGGCAAGTTGCTCACAGACAGTAACACCAACATAATCCTTCGTAACAACTGCTACAATACCACCATGTGTGCCTCTGCCACGCCTATGTATATATGTGATATCCAGGTGGCACGATATCATTATCACGTATGTCGTTGTGTAGCCAGGTCTCAGGGATCATACAAATATGGGGATCATATGAAATCAAAAGTGCATCTAGTGCTCGTTTTTTACTCACTATGCCTCTAGCATTGAACAAAACCATGCGCAGCTGACTTAGTTTTGTTTGCTAGCTATCAGGTATGGATGCAACCTTCTTCGGAAGTACTTGGCGAGACGTGTTATCATCCCATGCGTAAAACTGTTCAACACGAAGCTTATTATGAAATAAATTCCCTTTTTTCTTCTGATCTTTTTTGACCTTTACCCACAGAGTCACGCCCAGCTAAAAGTGTGTGTTAGTGCGTGTCCCAGCATTTTTAATGTCGAGCATGGTGGGTTTTGTGGATGGATTTACGAGGCAAGTTTACCATTCGGCCTGGAATCTTATTATTCTGTTTAATTGCGCTGCTATAATGCTTAATGAGCATTGTTTTGTAAAATTAAGGAAATATAACAAGGTTCATTCCCTTCTCAAAAAGAATTTCCTTCTTATATAAGAAGGCTCATTTCCTTCTTAATTGCCATCGTAAACGCTGGTAATTTTTGCTCTTTATAAAAAACTTGGTTCAATGTACTTTTCTTGCGTGTTTTTTTCAAGCGCTTTATTTATTATTTATTCTATATTGGCAGCCTGAATGCCAGCCCTTAGTCAAGAGCGGGTAGTACATGCATAATGAGAAAGTATAGCGATATACAATGTGTATTCAACGTAGCGAATGATGGCACGGGAGCAACATTTGCAACAAAACAAAATTAAATATAAACCCGATGTTGAACAATGTGAAACGTTGGTGGTGTTAGGTCACATTACAGAATGCACAAAAAACAGAAGACATGGTCGAATACGCAACCACATTCGTAGGTAAGCCGGTGCGGATGTTCTTAATAATAATAATAATAATAATAATAATAATAATAATAATAATAATAATAATAATAATAATAATAATAATAATAATAATAATAATAATAATAATAATAATAATAATAATAATAATAATAATAATAATAATAATAATAATAATTTTATTGCCATGACATCTTGTTATACATACAAACTCGGGCCTGTCAAAGCCAAGAGAAGGCTTGCAGGGCTAGGCCCGGCAGCAACGGCGAGCGAAAGTATAAGCAATAAAATATCATGGTAAGTGTACACACACTGAAATATAACTACTAAACAAATTATATAGTAAAAAAGAAAACCCACTGTAACAGTGACGTGCTCTCTGCATCATTTTTCCTTATAACATCGATTTCAACATCCGTTTCAACGTCGCTTTGGAAGTGGCAGAAAATACATGATCAGGAAGACTGTTGAATATTGCAGGGACATATACACCTCGTCTTGCTTTGCCGTATCTGGTTGAGTATTTAGGAACTATGTAGCGCTGACCTTTACGTAGGGTTCTGGTAGCAACTGATTTAGTCTTGAAGGCAGGATTCCAAAAGTGTCGGAGAACTACTGTTTGTTTATATAAACTTTCAAAAGACGGAAGGGCCAGAAATTTAAACAAGTTTCCTCGAGGGGGAAATGAACGTTCGTAGGCCGTACTCTTCAACATGCTTTTTAGAAGGGTATCTAGACGATCTTGCCACCTTTGCGAACAGTGCGCAAAAACTGTGATGCCGTACCTTATAACACTGTACGCTAGTGCATGCATGATTGTCTTTTTTACAGATACAGGAGGGAAAGATTTAATTGTAAACAATAGCCATGCAGTGCTACGTAATCTGCTACAAATATATGCCATGCGACTGTGCCAAGACAGATCACTGTCGAAGTATATACCCAGATATTTTATACAATGAACATTTTCAACAGGAGCGCAATTGCAATCTTTACCGTTGTGGCAGTGTAAGAAAACAGATTCAGTCAGTACAGTTGTCTTCAAGGGGTTTCTAAAACAAACTAATTTTGTTTTTTTGGTGGTTTACCAAAAGACCATTCAAAGAAAACCAGTGCATAGCGTTACCGATATTTTTTTGCACTAAGGAAACCGCAGTTTTGTATGAAATGTGCTTTGTTAGTAACACCGTATCATCGGCGTACTGAAAGACCAGGGACTTTGTTATCACTGACGCGAAGTCATTTATAAATAGATTGAAAAGTAAAGGTGACAGAACGGACCCCTGAGGAACCCGAGCCTTCAACATCTGACGGCTGCTCACGGCTTTGGTATTATCAAGGGCTACGACTTGTGAGCGATCTTGCAAATAACTTTTTAAAAGGTTATGAAATGGACCCCTAAATCCAAGTAGGTACAATTTTTGTAATAATATTTCGTGATTTACTGTATCAAAAGCTTTGGCGATATCTAGAAATAGGCAGCAGGCAAACAGATTGTGATAAAAAGCAGTATACAATTCATCTGCAAATTCTTCTAAAAGTAATAGCGTTCCACGGTCTTCTATGAACCCGAACTGTCGGTCAGACAGAATAGAAAACTTTTTCACAAATGATGTCATGCACTCTAACAAATTTTTCTAAAATCTGGGAAAGTATTGGTAAAACGGATATGGGCCTATAATTATCAAGAAGCTCTCTCTTGCCACCCTTGTATATTGGTCTCACAATCGCCGTTTTTAAGATACTCGGTATTTCAGCAGTCTCTAAGAATCCGTTGAGGATAGACAGAAGTATGTTCTCTAGCGCTTCATAATTTCTCTGAAGCAGAGACACTGGAATACAATCAAGACCAGGTGGTTTTTTATGTTTGAAGCTAAAGATTATACGGGCCAGATCACCTGCCGACAGCTTCGGTAAAAAGGCGGACGCAGATACCGTATGTGTCAAGGAACATCTATCGTGTGGCAAGGATGAACAAGGCTGAGATACACTTGCAAAGTGTTTGTTAAATAATTCAGCTGTTTGCTGAGGATTACACGAGAAAATGCCTTGAAAAGATGACTCATTTGTGTTAACGCCTCTCAAATTATTATTTAATGACCAAGTTTTGGCGGGGTTTCTGGTAGCTTCTCTAAATTGCTCACGGTAGTACTGCCGTTTGGCAGAACGAATAAGCGCGACAACTCCGTTTCTTGCGGCTCTGTATTCGGTGCGCAATTCAAGATTTTTAGGGGAACGCTTACAACGCTTCCACAGCCCATCTCTGTGCAGAATTGCTTGCAAAATTGCTGCATTGAACCAGATATGATTGCGTGTTTGTTTTTTGTGGATGACCCGCTTCGAGGCTTGTTCAAATATCCTTAATTGTTGGCAGAACAAAGAATAAAGTATATGAGGGGGGTTATACCCAACTAATGACTGCCAGTTGAAGCTACGAATTAGGTTATCTAACATGCGCTGATCTACTATAGTGACGTGAAAGTTATTTTGAGCGGTGTTTGAAGTTTAATAATAATAATAATAATAATAATAATAATTGGTTTTAGGGAAAGGAAATGGCGCAGTATCTGTCTCATATATATATATATATATATATATATATATATATATATATATATATATATATATATATATATATATATATATATATATATATATATATATATATATATATATATATATATATATATATATTGTTCTTGTGAATATGTTAATATGTTGTTTTTGGGGAAAGGAAATGGCGCAGTATCTGTCTCATAATTGTTGGACACCTGAACCGCGCCGTAAGGGAAGGGATAAGGTAGGGATTGAAAGACGAAAGGAAGAAAGGGGTGCCGTAGTGGAGGGCTCCGTAATAATTTCGACCACCTGGGGATCTTTAACGTGCGCTGACATCGCACAGCACACGGGCGCCTTAGCGTTATGCCTCCATAAAAACGCAGCCGCCGCGGTCGGGTTCGAACCCGGGAACTCCGGATCAGTAGTCGAGCGCCCTAACCACTGAGCCACCGCGGCGGGTTTGTTCTTGGGAAAAATTAGGCTTTAAACACATTCCTCCCGCATGAAAAATTGCTCACTTTCTCTGAGTGAAAAGAACGAATTAGTCGCTGGGTAACCGACCGAAATAAAAAAGCCCTTTTGTTTTTTTCCAAGTTGATCGTTATAAATCAAGTAGAACACTTCTTTCACGATGTCGCCTTGCTCGCAGTGTCTCTATATTCGCCATTTGCAAAAGGGTTTTCTGGGATGTTTTCCATCTACTATAAAAATTACAAACAAACCTGACAGATTTATGGTGGACATTCTTAAGTTTGGCAAAAATTGGTCTTTGTGTGTGGGTCCGGAAAAAATACTGTATATTCCAAAATGAAATATCTTTATGTAAGTAATCTGTTTACGGTTGGGGTTTTGCCAAGATTTCTTTTTAAATATCCAAGTTGTTTCATTGCTTTGTTTAGAGAACACGTTATGTGGACGTTTCATTTCATGTCTGATGTAAGTACAGCTCCTATATAAGTACTTGTAATTCGCAACCTGATATAAGGGGCTGTTTTCGATGGTGTAGCAGAACTTTAATGAATTAGCTTTGGGCATCATGGTCATAGCTGCTGCTATTTTTATATTTGAATATATTTGCCAATTTGAACACCAAGCTTGACTTTTCCTCAGATATACTTAATAGCTCCTTATCGTCGCGGCTGAAAATGCATGATAATGTATGCAATAATCTGCGAACAGACGTATTATTACTATTATTACTGCTATTAATGACTGCTTCCGCAGTCATTAATAAAAAAAAAGTAGTGGTCCCTAAACAGAACCCCGTGGAACACCTGAGAGGCAGAGTCCGAATCGATTCCATCAGTAGGTACTGAATCATATTAAACAACAGCTTTAAGTTAATAATAATAATAATTGGTTTTTGGTGGAAAGGAAATGGCGCAGTATCTGTCTCATATATCGTTGGACACCTGAACCGCGCCGTAAGGGAAGGGATAAAGGAGGGAGTGAAAGAAGAGAGGAACAAATAGGTCCGTAGTGGAGGGCTCCGGAATAATTTCGACCATTGCTTTGTTTAGAGTAATAATAATAATAATAATAATTGGTTTTTTGGGGGAAAGGAAATGGCGCAGTATCTGTCTCATATATCGTTGGACACCTGAACCGCGCCGTATGGGAAGGGATAAGGGAGGGAGTGAAAGAAGAAAGGGAGAAATAGGTGCCGTAGTGGAGGGCTCCGGATTAATTTCGACCACCTGGGGATATTTAACGTGCACTGACATCGCACAGCACACGGGCGCCTTAGCGTTTTTCCTCCATAAAAACGCAGCCGAAGTACACGTTATGTGGACGTTTCAAGTCTGATGTAAGTACAGCTCCTATATAAGTACTTGTATTTCGCAACCTGATATAAGGGGCTGTTTTCGATGGTGTAGCAGAACTTTAATGAATTAGCTTTGGACATCACGGTCATAGCTGCTGCTATTTTTATGTTTGAATATATTTGCCAATTTGAACACCAAGCTTGACTTTTAATAAAATATACTTAATAGCTCCTTATCGTCGCGGCTGGAAATGCATGATAATATATGCAATCATCTGCGAACAGACGTATTATTACTATTATTACTGCTATTAATGACTGCGGAAGCAGTCATTAATAAAAATTTAAAAAAGTAGTGGTCCCTAAACAGAACCCCGTGGAACACCTGAGAGGCAGAGTCCGAATCGATTCCATCAGTAGGTACTGAATCATTTTAAACAACAGCTTTAAGTTTCAAGAGCAGTTTTTGGTACGCGATTCCAAACTCACGAGCAAGCTGGCACTTGCACGTGCCAGCAGAAAGTTCGAACGCGTGGCTGGTTTTATGCCACCGCCTACAAACGCAAGAGCCTTGGTTCGGTGATTCGAACCTGTGGCTCGAACCAGGGGCCTTTCACATGCGAAGCGAATGAATGAAAAACTTTATTGTATAAGCGAACGCCCTACCACTGAGCTACACCCCCGGGCTTGGGTACCCGGGTTCGAACACGGCCGCGGCGGCCGCGTTTCGATGGAGGCGAAACGCGGAAGGCGCCCGTGTGCTGGGCAATATCAGTGCACGTTAAATATCATCATGTGGTGGAAATTATTCCGGAGCCCTCCAATACGGCGTCTCTTTCTCTCCTTCTTTCGCTCCCACCTTCCTCCCTTCCCTTAGGCGCTGTTGATGTGTCCACCTGGAACCGAGACAGTTACTGCGCCAATTATTTTATTCAAAAATCACGCAAATTACTAACGTAAGAGCATGCCGGCACTTGGATGCGCGAGGCTAAGTTTAAACGCGTGGCCGCTATGAAGCGTATACGTTTGATGGTAACTGATAAAACGCTTCATCAATCTGTACACCTCATTTCAATAAATTCGACTATTGCCCAAATGATTTAAAAGAACTGGAAAGCATGACAAGCAGCCTTCCTTCCACAAATATGAGGCGCACGCGCCAGTTTGCGTCAAAGAGCGAAGAGGGCGCCACGAGTCCGTGCTCTCACGAAATCGGAACCCACATGCTAACGCTTTCCCCTCTGCATCAATTGCATTGATAACCCGTGCTGCTTTTTTTTGTATCAGTGTAATTTTAGCAAGTTTACAATGACTTGGAAGCTCTGAATGTGACAATAACTTTTCGAATATTAGACATAAGCGTGAGGAAAAAGAAAGGTAGAAGGAATGGCGTCAATTCCCGAAGACTTTTTGACATCCAGACTGAGCAGAAGCATTCGTACGCTATCGTCACTAACGTATATATCACTTATCGGAGGGATTTTGTGAAATGCAGTGAATGCCGGAGAGGTATCATCGTCCATTGTGAAAACAACGGAAATAAAGGTTTAAGGCATCAGCTGTTCCTTCTTTGTTAAGGCAGTGCCATTTATGAAGAGACTCGAAGCAGATTGCTCTTTGGCGACAACTGATGATAAAATTCGGCCGGGGACACAACAACAAGCTCTTTTAAACCCAAACTTTGATTTTTCTGCGAGATTTCTCAGAAGCAGAGGCAATTCAGATAAGCATGATGCACCTGCCAGGGAAGGACATTGACATTGGTATTGTTTCCGTGCTTTTTTCACCTCACGACCTGTAAGGGCTATTTCTTTGTCATACAATGCTTGGAAACGCGTGTTGCTATCGTTTTATGTGGAATGAAACAGCTTATACAAGCGTGTCACTAAATATTTGAAAAACACTCCTAGCTTAGCGGAAGATGTGCTATTGCATACATGTGGGGAAACAAAAGGAGACGTATTGTCCAACGCGACGAGCACATACACCGAAAACAACCTTTTGTTCTAATCTTGAAACATTCTCGAATTCTATATTAAAGGGCACCATTTTGTGCTCTGAAAGGCCCTAAAAAATGAGCATGCTTGGAGTCGTGCCAATAACTATGTTATTGACAAGGAATAAATATGAAGTCGCCACACTTCCACTGGAACACCAGTAGATAGTCTAGTTTAACTAATTGCCTTAAATTACGTGATAGGCTTAGGTCAGCAGAGGGTGCAAAAGAACGAGTGCGCATGTCTGGGAACTCATTAGTTCAGTCAACATCTTGAACGTTAAAATCATCTGTCAACAAAATGCTACGTGATAGGTTCCTATACCCGCATAGAAATTCATTCAGGCTTTAAAAAAAATGCTAGGATTGAGTTTGGAGGGCGATTAATGCGCCATTAAGGAGGTGGAAACACTTCCAGAGCACGATTAACAACGTACTAAATTACAACGGGGTCCCGCAGTCTGGACAGACTCAATGACTCCTTAAAAAGTGTGGCAACGCCACCTCCTCGAAAATCTCTCGTTAAGGTAAATTCCGTAACGTGCCGGAGCGATTACGACATTACGCGTATCTCGATGTAACCAAGTTTCTGTGATAACTATAATGTGTTGGATATGGACCACAATGATGCTTTCTGGATCTTCCGTATTGTTAGCTATACTACGAGCATTTACGTTGAGAAAACAAAATGTACTTTTTGCGCGGATCTCGGATTACGGTGTTTCTTTAGACGCGGTTAAACGTGCAACGGAAGGCACCGTTTTTGTTTGGGTTCCGTATGAATGAAACATTTCGTTGTCTCTTAATTTTGTCTTAGACCAAATTGGCCTTTCTTCACTGCCCTCTAATGCCAGTCGTACTTCCCCTAAACATTTTTGACTGGCCTCATGGCTGCTGAAAAGTCTTTACCAACAGATATATTATATTCGCTTCTTTGTCTTAAAGCAGCTTTTAAGAACCTTCACTTTTTCTCGGTGACCAATAAGCTTCAGAATTACTGGCCGTGGTTTTCTTGGTTTATTTTTCGCTAATTCTGTGTATCCTTTCTACTGAAGATACATGCCCACAAAGATTATTTCGGAACAACCCATCAATGATATCTTCCATAAGTGAAGAAGACGATTCTTCTGCGAGCACAGGAATACCAAACAAATTGAGGTTATTTATCCTACTTCTGTTTTCGATGTCAACCAACTTTCTCTTTATGGTTTAACCGCTTTTCCAATATCGGTGACCATTGTATCTACTTTTTTCACAACTGCTGCTGACTCTTCAACCTGTTTGAGATTTGCCTCCACTGCGTCAAGTCTTCCCTGCATACTTTTCTAACCATCTAGAAGATGCAACAGTAGCTGCTGAGAATTCTGTCCAGAATTTACCTCGACATCGTCACAGCAGCAGTAATGAGAACAGAATATCCTGCGCATGCAGGTAGACACTTTTGTGGCACGCCAGCAGAGCGAGACAACGGTTGCTAGATGTTGTTGCGGAAAGCTCAGTGTCTACCTGCGCAGAAAGCAGGAATGGGTTTGTCATGGCGTGGACCGGCGGCCCGCTGACATCCCCGTAGAAGTTATCGATGTAAGGTGAGCCTCTTACATAAGCAGGGCCCGAAGAAGTTGAGGGCGGTGCCGCCGAGACATCGTCGTAACACGGCAATTTGGGCGCGTAGACTCAGTAGAAACCGGCAATGGTGTGACACATGTTCCTTCATCGAGTGTGCTGACCGGCCCAGTCGAGCCTATATAGTAGCAGCATATCTGCGCAAAAAGCAGGAACAGGTTTGTCATGGCGTTGACCTGTGGCCTGCAGACATGCTCACTCCCGTAATTCACGGTTTCCTCTTCGACGGCCTAAATATCCAATGCAAAAAACTTTCGTCGTAAGCATTCTTGAAAGTTTTCGAGAAAACAACTGCAAGTGGCTTCAGGGTCTTTTATGCTCAGGGTTTCTGACCTAGCCTGTCATAGCTATATTGTCACGAAATGTATCTAGACTAAATAAATTTGTCTGTTTCGGTTAAGCGAATGTCCTCTTGTGTTTCGGGTGTGTATGCCGAGTGTGCACTCATTAGAAAAATCGCTAGGTAATACCTTATATGTATTTCTTACCACACCTGAGATGACATTTGAATCGGGAATGTTTATTATGAAAGCATCGTTAATATGGCGGAGTAGTCACGAATGCGGTTTTGGTTATGTATAATGTTGCGAAACCTGTTTTCGTATATCTGCAGAGTTCAGCATTTGTCGCAGAAGATTAAATAAAATCCGCATTTAAAATCTCCTCACAGCCGTTGAAATTTACCCGTCCAATGTAGTCATCGAAAAGACCAAGTTTTCGCACTGCCACCAAGGGGACTGAACAAAGTACAAAAAACAATGTTACTGCAACTGGTGGTGAGCACTTTATATTCGCCAATAACAAGCAAGAACTTGCAACATTGAACTCTGGACAATAAGAAATCATCGTTGGCCTCTATATCTTGCTATTTAAGAAACGATGCCCGGCCCATGAGCACTCTTCGCTTTACCTATTTCTTATTCATTCTGCTCTCAAGGCCAAAACTTTACAGAAAAGCTCAGCACTGGGAATAAACAAACAGCAGCACTGCTAAAAATAATCAGGATTAACTTGTTTAACAGCTAGGCGTTCATTAGCGAAGCGTCAGTGGCTAAACTTGTTTCAGACGCGTCATGTTTTGGGGACAGCGGTCGGACTGGGTTCAAAGCAGGCAACTCTGCCTTGATCCTGGCCATTTCTCGCCACGAAATTACCGCAGCCACCGCCTCTGAACAGTGCCCCTACGTCAGAGTAGCCGTTGCACTGCGTGGGCTATAGCGTGCTGGCAATGACTGCCTGACGGGCAGGCGAGAACCGTGTAATAACGCGACCAACTATTCCGTGGCCGGCTTTACTGAATATGGCGAAGCTGCCCGTTATCGCAAGTTCAAGAGGAAGGCTGTCGCACAAAAGGCGTTTTCCGCTACACTCCATAAAGGCAAACACGCGTGATAAACTTCAGCGCACCGTGTGTGGTAGTGGAGTTGGAGCGATAAGTATAATCGGCGCAGGTCGCGCACTGTGTCGAAAAGGCAGCTTTGTTTTTACTTTGGCAGCACTAGATATATAGCTGCCTCCTCTCTATTATCAACAGCAGAGACAGTACACCAAATAAGGGACGTGGAATGGGCTTCGTTCCTCGTTATATCAATCCTTATCCGCGGAATTCTGACATATGACCGGCAGAATTTCCAGGTTCGCCAGCTTCGATATAAGTTCAGTGATCTCCTCCCCGCCAGCTCAAGCTGTACATCGGCATACGTTTGAGAACCCTTTTTTTTTCTAGCAAACACGTCAAGTCTAGAGCAAGAAATAAGCGCCGCAAAACAAACGTGTATACATTTATTTTGGTCAGGAAACCAGTCGTCCACGTTCTTTCGTTGAAGTGCACTATATTTACGAGCAATAATAACGGCATAATTCGGGATCCCAAACGAGAATTACCCGGTTGAAACTGCACCCTGTTTAGATCTAAAAAAAATTATTGAACTAAAATATTAAACGAAATATTAAAGCGAAACTACTCCTGCATATGGCAGACCTATTTCGCCGCGCTCGGCGGGTAGGCATGTGGTTCCTGCAAAAATAAAAATGCTAATGCTTACACTGAGTCGCCATGGTCACGCTCGAGCGGGTCATGTGTGACAACCAAATGCAACGCGGGTGTTCTAGTCGAGCTATGTGGTCGATTTGGAAAGGCTGTTTCTTATTATTATTATTATCAACCGAAGCTACACCGCGGCCAGTACCGCAGCCGCTATAAGCTATAACCGCAGCCAGTACGTATTGAGTGGGTCCCACGGGATCTGCTGACCTATCAAAGCCAGGCAGATTTAGCGCCCCGCCTTGCGAATCCAAACTGATCACTGCCTCGGTTCCTTCATTTGGACAGTATACCCTCCTTTCATCAAGAAAGGAACTCCTCCGGTGCCGCACGCGTGCTCTCATCCCTCCGTGTGCGGTAACCCTCACCCGCGGTCTTACCCGTGCAGAGGAGGTTGCGCTTAGGAGGATCCGGGTCGGGGTTGCCCTCACACCAGCCATCACTCGGAAGTGGCCTCAGTACCGAGATTTGTTTCCTCGGCCAGGGTGTCCGATGTGTAAACACGAGGACATTGAAGCCGACATTCATCACTTGCTGTGGGACTGCCCAGCTCTCAAGCCTACAAGGATCCGGCATCTGAAGGTAGCGGGTCTTTCACCAAGCAACCCTGCTTCATAAATTGCCTGTACGCAGGGACCGTACCATCGTTCTCTACTGGACTTTGTCAAATCAGCTAGCCTTTTTCCATTAATTTAATCCCTGATACATATTTCATCATACCTTCGCCCTTTATTGATGCCCTGCGGCAATAAATTTCACTTAAAAAAACGAAGCTATAGCTATGCGGTAATGAGCAAAGGATAAATAATCAAAAGGAATTGAATGCGGAGGGAAATCCGTCACATGGACAGACAGCTGCACCTTTGACAGCTGTGGTTCGAACCGCAGCTACTCGCCATTCAGACACAGCAGGCGCATCCAAACGGTAGGTTTATAACTGTCCCACACTCTGTTGAATCACCCGATATATTAAGGTATCCGGGACCGCGCTTGAACCTAGTGGGGACAGTAATTTGTCCTGGATTGATGTCTCATTACGCACACCGATACCCTTTCCACATAGGTACAGTACAACAGAATTTATGTTTACCGGTGACGCCATTTACAATGAATTTTACGACAGTGTTTCTTCCTGTTGCTTCAACGTGGACGACGTTCCTCTGGGACAGACGATTGCCAAAACTTTCCTGAGCATTCTTTTGTTTTTTGTTGTGAAGTACACGCAGTGATGTTCTACGCTGTAAGGAAAAGTCCACTACTTAGACATAAAATCCCTGTTTTGGGATTTTTTTTTCTGCGCAGGAGTTTGGACGTTTTTTGCATTCTTCCGTGCTCCATTTTGTAGCATTTTTTCATTAAGCCTTGCTGTACATCGGCATAAATGAAAGCCAGACTGTAGGAATTTGGCAAGTGCCAGTCAGTTCAGTTTTCAGTTTTCGATTTCAGCTTTGTTTTCCGCGCTCAACCATGCATTTGAAGCAGGGACGCCCGGTGAGAAAGTTGAGCATTATCACCACCTAAAGCGCTAACTCCAAGGGCCTTTCATGGGCGTACGCGCTCAGCGTCGGCGCTCTTGGCGTACGCCAGAACCAGTCTTGCGTGCGCACAGCTGGAGACGCCAGCAAACTTCGGCGAGGCGGCGCCGATATCTGACCGTGCTAGATATCGGCGCCAGCACACGGGCGCTCGCGTAATGGCCGATTCACACGACGGACTGTTTGCCAGCGGCCCGCGCATCACGTGTTCGTGCGTCACCAAATCGAGAGGCGTGCCATCGGCCCGCGGACTGGACAACGAAGGAAGTTCAAGTGCCTCTCCCCTCGAGGGAATTAGCGGCGGCCCGCGAAGATGCGCGCGCCAGCTCTGGCAACTACCACTCTTGCCAGTATTTCGGCTTCCACATTTCACTGAGTGGCGTTGAGCTGGCGCGCTGTTTTGACAAGCTGCACTGCGTTCGCTACCATGACGAAGTGATCGACTCGGCTAGCAAGACGGCCAAGGCCATTGAGGAATTGGACAAAGGGCCGCACCTGCCCCCATTCAATCGCAGTCATGGGTCGGGAGGGGAAACCAGTTTGACCATCCTTGCAAATCTGGCGACAGTGGTACACCCAGCGCGTCGTCTGCTCTTTTGGTCCGTCGCATCCGCTTGACGTCATCGGATCGCAGGCCAGTTTTTAGTGACGCACGAACACGTGATGCGCGGGCCGCGGGCGAACAGTCCGTCGTGTGAATCGGCCATAAGCGTCGGAAGCGGGGTCCGGTTTCGCGGGGCTCTCGGTGACTCTTTTCTTCATGGCATGAAGCTCTTTCCGGTTCCCCGAACTTTTCTCCGCGGTTTAAGTTGTCCTTCCAGTGCCCCCCAGCCTCTTCTCTTCACATTTTAAATTCTCTCCCTCGGCTCGAGAGGGAAAGCGAGCCAGCACCAGGAACATGGTGATGCGTGCCCCTTTTCGACGCCCGTTCCGGCGTACGCCAAGAGCGCCGACGCTGAGCGCGTTCGCCAAGGAAGGGCCCTTGGAGTTGGCACTTAAGGCTGCACGTTGCTGAAAGAGTTGCTACGAATCCAGTTTCTAGCTTCATTCAATCAGAATGCAGCTCTTAACGGAATAAAGGGAAACAGGCACGGAAATTACTATAGCATCCCTCCGAGCCAAGACTAGCGCCTGTACAGTGGTGGTCCCGAGCCCGAACCCCGTGTCAGCATGCTGCTAACGAGCATATTCCTTGCCCACCCGAAGGAAAAACAGTTCCTAGAATTCGTTGACAGCTTCGACGCTCGGAAAAACACACTTTATCCAAATTTATGGCCGGGGGAAAGAAGACCCCGGCGAGAGTGCACCGTGCCCGAAAAAAAAAACAGTTAAGACACCCGGACACGCCATAGCCACCGACTGTTCGCAGAAAAGAGGGGACCGCGTGGACGCCTCTCGCGCCCTGACGGCAAGAGGAGGAACCTCACGCGACGGGGGGGGGGGGGGGGGGGGGGGGTGAAGAAGCGGATTGAACGAGAGACAAGCGCCCGAGGGAAGCAGACGAGTCGTCACCGAGTGGGCGCTGCGACAGCAGCTCAGTTCGCACAGGCGCGATCTCCTTCGAAAGCGTGGACTGACATCCTTCTAAGTTTTTCTTAAGCGACCTCAATAAATCAGTTTTCCAACATCCAATGAGTGTCTAATAACATGGCGCAGCCGACAGGATGTCAGTAAAACGCAATCTCTGAAGACGCAACGGCCCAACAGCGAACCTCATTGATGGACTCCGACTCAGCGATTGTCTACTTGCCGCTGCCCTCGGTCGACCGTAACCTCCTGGGCACCGCTGCGAAGAGACAGCTTGCGGACGAACTGAAATGCCTTGAACTACAGTGCTCCGGAAGCAAGGGCGAGCTGATCTCGCGAATTCTCGCAGACAACATTCGTCGACGACTTTCTGACGAGATGGACACGCCAACGACAAGCCAGGCTGCCAGCGCCGACGACAGGCAGGCGTACCTGGAGGCGCTGTTCACAATCAAGGAGCTCTGTGCCGAGGTAGAGACCGTCCGAACGCAGTTCGCTCGGGCTACCATGGCTAGCGCACCTGGAGTGCACGGCAACGTCAGCCTAGTTGCCCCACCGCCGACGGAAAACGTCATGAGTTCCGGACGAAGCTCAACACAATTTGCAGTTCCTGCTTATGGCACGAGAGCTAGAACGACGGAAAGATTGCCTACGGCTAGTGACAACCACTCACCCTACGACACGGGACTGAACGGGAGTGCCCATATACCGCCGCCATGCGCCACCAGTGACGGGACACCGAGTATGACAGCAATCCTGGCAATGATCGCCACCACGGAGGCGCGGCTAGCCACTGCGTTGACGAGGACTCTCGAAGCCACGACACCGGTGCGGAACCACTCAACGAGCGACACGTCTTTAAGACGGAACTCCGCAGCAGAGTGTGCACGGCTCTGGATCTCGATCCCACGTTGAACGCATCGCGGCACTGGCGCACTGGGCGGAGTCGTTAACGCTAGCCAGCGCAGCGACGCGTCTGACGGGAGCCGCAAGGGACTGGAACAGCCCCCACGGAACAAGGTGAGACACCTGGCACGAGTGGAAAGAAGCCTTCTCCTCCCGTTTCAAACGAAAGCTCTCGATGCAAGATTTTCTTGACCTCAAGGCCAACCGAGGTCTTGAAGCGTCCCAGTCCATCGCGGAGTACATGTACTCGAAGAACGCAGTACTTGACAAGGCGCCTTACCCTCTGGCCACCGAGGAAAGGATCTCGCTCATGCGGAGCGGCAAAGACGATGGCACCTGGACGAATCCACTCGGGGCAAAGTTTTGCACCGCTGCACGCACGGCCTAGAATGGACACTGGCTTCCATTAATTTGCTTTTAGTTAATTTTGCAACACAAACATGGTGTTTGTGAGTGTACATGCGACGCAAAGCACAAAAGCGGCCGAAAGAAGCTTTCTTCTAACGCGCTGACGCCATCGGAAAGCACGCATTTCACGGCTCCTTCCGCGGCCTCGCGCGACAGCGAATAGCTTTTCGCGCGCGCCGCGCATGAGGTGACGCCAATTGTTCTGGGGTAGTGGCGCCGCCATACCAGCGCACGAGGCCTATAGCGGCAAACTGAACGACCGAAGAGCAAGCGGTTCGGTAGTTTCGGATTCGGGAGCGCGCGCGCAATGGGGAACTTGCGCTGAAGTTTGCGGTGCCGATTGCAGCGCCATAGCACACTGCCTAGCGTGAAGAGCAAGCAGTTTTGGGTAGTACTATTAGTACTTTTCTGCGCCACCTTCAGGCGCTTATTGGCGTGAGCCTCCGCGCTCTGTCGAAGGCGTACGTGCAGTGCGTCAGCTATCTGGACTATGCCGAGAGAAGCTATCCAATGAATGCTGTCAGCCAAACGCGGGTATCTAATCGCGCAGAATGTGTTCTCGCGTTTGCAGCGGCCCAAGCGGCGGACAAAAACAGTTTTGCGTCACCGAATGGAACAATTGCAGTGCCACCTTGGCAGCACAGGCTCCCCATTGTTCGTCCGGGAAAGCGACCGCCAGCGCGAGCGAGCCGCCCTCACCACTCGCACTGCTGGGCAACCGCGACGATACCGTGTCGTTCTTCGCAAGCCTGCCTTAATTGCGCGCAGCCGCGTGCATGCTGGTGGGCTAGCGGAGCAGAGAACGAAAAATGTGCGAGTCAAGGTTTTCTTTAAAAAATTTCGGTAAAAGGTTGGGGGGTGAGCAAATTATGCGCGCGCAAATTACGCGAGTAAATGCGGTATTCGTTTTGTTTTCTTTTTTAGCTTTCAGCAATCAGCTTTTTATTTAATGTGCATCTCTCGCTTGTGCTCACACCTTCAACCCCAAGATAAAAAGGCGGAAAAACCGGCCACGTTCCCCAACATTCGCAAACTCGTCTGGCTGGGCTGCGCACAGAATCATGTGACGCCTCGTCCGGCTTTCATTGACTATCTGCCGCTCACCGCTCCGGCATCAGCGCGACGTCAGTGTTCTTCCGGTGTCTTGGCACGCTGCCAATTTAGCCGTACGAGCCACCGCCGCCGGCGCTCCTGTCAAGACGTGAACACGCGGCGCCCTCACTGGCACTTGGCGCGCTGCCAAGGTCTGTGCTGCGCGGACGGCACAGACACCAACGGCACGGAACCGAGAAAGAGCTAACGCTCTGAAATGAGTTTTTAACAAACCTGGTATTGTGTCTGTTTCGCGCCCGCCCGCCAGAACTGTACCGGAAAGGGGGACAGGCCACTCGGGGGTGCTAGCGGAACCCAGTTTGAGAAACCCTTGCTTAGGAGAATCTTTCAAGACAGGGTAGTTTTAAAATGAGGCAGTAAATACTCACTAGGTGTCCTGGTTGGTTTCGCTGGTAGATATACTTTCCCGAACAGGCTCTGGTACCACGAACTTTCCGCGAAAGCTGTATAGCTTTCCTTCGTAGCCATGTGGCTTAGTGTGAGTGCCGATGAGTAATTACATCCTGATTTGAAGTTTGCTCCATCTTAGAGGATCTACCTAAACACATTGAGTATATTGCAGAGCACGGAGGGAATAAGCGATATTGAACTTTCTTGTTCTCGATCTAACAGACTCTAAACATCCGATCCCCAGCTACGTCTTACACTGAATAATAATAATTGGTTTTTTATGGAAAGGAAATGGCGCAGTATCTGTCTCATATATCGTTGGACACCTGAACCGCGCCGTAAGGGAAGGGATAAGGGAGGGAGTGAAAGAGTAAAGGAAGAAGAAGGTGCCGTAGTGGAGGTCTCCGGTATAATTTCGACCACCTGGGGATCTTTAACGTGCACTGACATCGCACAGCGCACGGGCGCCTTAGCATTTTTCCTCCATAAAAACGCAGCCGCCGCGGTCGGGTTCGAACCCGGGAACGTCTTTCACTGAGTGAAGCAACTGATCGAACAAGGAAACAATAGCAGGAACACGCTGTCAACCAGGTCACAGCCCGCTCGATGGCACTCAGTGCTGATCGCCGTATCAGCCTTGTCTTTGTTTTCTTTTTGCCGCTCTCTTAAGAGAGACGGCTCGCGAAAACTTCGCGCAGTAGCAGTGGTAGCCATCATGCTTTGAGATGGCTCGAAGGAAGCCGTATGGAAAAGATTGTTGCACTGCATCAATTGCGTCGTGCTCTTCTTTAGTCTCCTGCGTTGGTAGTCGGATTGGTGCTGTGACCAGGTCGTGACCTTTATCTTCAGGCAAAATGATCGTTAGCTTCAAAAGTTCTCCTGGTTCCCCAGCTAATTCCTGAAATTTCCTGAAAACTCCACAGTTTTGCACCAAAAATTCTCTGAAGAAGGAAAAGTTCGCCGCATGGATAAACACTGAACGACACCCATCACTTCTTAATAGGTGAGTAAAAAGATGCGGCAACTGTAAGTATTTACTTACCCAGGAATTGTTACTGTTTGCTACATGTCCTTGAAGAGTTCGTGTCTTTAGTGTTTACAACTGTAACGAGAGCTTATTTGAAGCCTTCTTTCGCATATAATTCGGTATGTGATAATGGGGAAAAGACTGACGTCCTCTGCCTGTTTTTTTACTATTTTTGGCTGGGTGTCACTAAATCTGTTACCGTGTTCACCAAACGCATAACAGTACATTAGACATCGGTGTATCCGCCACAGGTCCTCGTACATAATTACCTCCAAATCATTGCGTTTTACCCCACAGAAACCCTACAGCTAGTTATCATGGTCAGCAAGTCCACAGCGGGAGAAAATCCGCTTCTTCTGTCTTCTAATTAGCCCCGTCTTGAGCCAGCCGCCACCACCTCCCCATACTAGACAATTTCTTAACCGACCCAGTTGACTCCGCATGGTTAGTCGTCCACACAGTTGTCTAAAGAGCCCTAACGGCGCACTCTGCTGTGCATTTATGACAATCACCGCTCCCTGGCGGGCATTGTACAGCTTTCGGACTCACGAGGATGTAAGCACTGTCCACAGGAATGTGAATGCAAGACAAGGTGAGGTTTCGAACCCTAGGCCACTCGCAGACAACATAGTGTATTCCGCGGTGCGCCTTTCGAGCTCTAGGCAGGTTTTGTGGACGGCTCTGCTAGAGAAAGTTAATGGGGTCAACCTTGACATTTCTAAGCCGCAGAAGAATTTGCCCTCAGCGTTCATCAACGATATATGTTCAAATTCAACTCTGTTGATAATGCCGACAGCGTCGACAAACCCGCGCAACATGTGCACCGACGCACTCTCTGTGAGGACAATGAGTGATGTCGCTGACGTGGAGGTCACTGAGTGTTTTCAGTGTTAGCTGCAGCCGTGTTAGCTCAGCTCAGCACATACATTTTTGTAGGTTCCCACTGCGTGCATCAAATATGTTGTGAAAAAAGGTACACAGTGCCTTTTGGCTACCATCTGATCGTCATTCATTTTATTACGGAATCACACTGCAGTGCTTTCAGAGGGTTGAGTTCTTTTAGCTCACCGGGCGATTTTAGTTAAGAAGTTTGGTTTTTCTCTTTAAAATTGGCATTTTGTAGTTAGCGCGCTCAACAGTGACTTTACTTCTACGCATGTGAACTCTAACGTTCATCCCCTATTTCGTTTTACACGCGTTAAAATATCACACTGCTTGCTTTTTGACAAACTGGACTACCATAACTTGCGACTTGCAAACGCAAAAGCCCCCACTGTCTTTTTTAACGATGTTTATTGCCTCAGGGCATAAAAGGGTATGTAATTATGGATGACGAGGATGCTTAAATAAATGAAAAAAGGTTGGCTGATCCAATTAAGTCAAGGAGTGAGCGATGGTGTGGTGTCTGCGTCCAAGCGCTATATTAATCGGGATTGTTCGGCAAGAGACCCGCTGCCGCGAAGTGCCGAATTCTCGTCGGTTTCAGCGCTGGGAAAACCCACAGCAGGTGGGGAATATCGGCCTCGGTATTTCTGTCCTTGCAGACTGGACACCCGAGGCGGGGATATAGACCTTGAAATTGCGGCCACTTCCGTGTCACGGCTGGAGTTAGGGCAACCAGAGGTTGGCATTTGACCTAAAAAATCTGGACCTCACCTCACCCTTAAAAAGAATTTGTCGACCTCACTCAACCCTAACCTCATCAGTTGAGGTTGAGGTCTTCTTAGATACCCTCACCTCACTTTTCCTGAGGCCACTGCTGACCTCACTCAACCTCACCTCAACCTCAAACTGTGAGGTTGAGGTCGGCTGCTGGACCTCAAAAAACAAACGAAAAAAAAAGCGATTAAGAAGTTTTTCAGTTAAAAACAATTCTGAGAATCCTGTGAGACAGGAAAGCCGAAATGATGACGGTATTATTTAATAAGGTGTGTACAGACACTACTGATGTGCATGCAATAGGAGAAGCTTATAATCTGGGATGAACCCCCAGAGTATATGGCCTGCGGGCAGGGGTGTCCCATACGCGGTTACCACCAGTACGTCGGTGAGTACATTATGTGTGTCAATATTTGGCAGCGTGCTTCGTGTATACCTGTTTGTATTGGAAGCCTCTCGCTCATTCACGCACGAACCTGCAATTCACAAACACCGACCTTCTACACCACCTACCAGAAATTGGGAGGAAAGGGGGGGGGGGGGGAGTATTCACGATATTCTTTTCAGGCGTGAGAATAGTTACCGAATATAAAGAAACTGGTCGTCGATGTACTTTCCAATGCGACGGTTATGCAGACGCATATCAGTATATTTCGATTTTCTAGCTCTACCCGGTATTGTGAGAATGCTCTTTTCAGTCCTCTGTATGTTGCCTTCGAAAACACTTAACAAGCTGCGACGACTGTAGTGCACCAACAGAGGCACGTCGTATTTATGTCTGTGTAGAAGCGAGCGGCTTCTTTTATTAATGTGAAAGCATTAGATGGCTCACTTTCAAGGTCATATCCGCAAAAAAGCGTCTGCAAGAAACGGCACCATGTGACGTCACGAGCCGACGAGTAACGTGACGATGATGACGTCACATAAACAATCAATGGTCATTAATATAATCAGATAATGCTAAGACTAATTAGTATAATTAGCGATGACATCGTATGAGTGTGACGTCATACCAGGTCACGTGAAAGCGATGTAATGTGCCATCAAACCTAGTCACGCGACGACGCTGTAATATGACATCACACCTACTCACGTGAAAACGATGAAATTTCTCGTCATACCAGGCCCCACATCCACCCCCATTTCAAGATCCATATGGATCCCACATTACTAGACATGCGCGCATGACGCATTACAAAGAGTGCCCACAACCCGGTCCACATTAATGACATTCGGATTGTCCAGCAGGTAAACGCGCCAGTTCTCATGTATGGCATTCTGTAAAGATCATGCAACGACACATGCATTTGACTCTCGAGATGATGGCGATGATGCTGATGCTAACAGTGCATCCTTATGAGCCCGGGGAAGTATGATATACCGCTACAAAATTAAAAGTGGCCAGAGTATTGATTAAATAGTGTATGTTACCCAGCAACCGACGACAATTATTGTGCGGGAAAATAGGAATACCTGCAGCTGATATTAGGGATGATGGTGTTGATGTTCTTGGGTGGTCAAGAACCTCCCCCGTTTCCGTCACTTCCCTCCAGGTGGCGATGGTAATAGTTTCGAAATCCTGGGAATTCTCCGATGACTCGGTGATCCCGCGGCACTAAGCAATAAAGGGCTAGATTACGTCTTCGAACACTGCAGTGTGCCGACTATTCAAATCACGCGAATCAAAACAACTGGCCTGGAGTGGGCAGCGTGAACCGTTCTCTCTCTGTCAAGAGCACCATGGCTCTCCGCACAAGTTTCCCCGCAGCGAAATCTTTTTCCGAGCCCCCCCGCCTGCCCCTCCACCCCGGGATAAAAAAAAAAAAGCCTAAATACTCATACCTCTCAAGAGAACTCTGGGTACCATTTCGTCAACCAGTCTGAGACAAGCTGCTTTAACTCAATCACTTTTTTTCCTTCATAACTGAACTAATCAATGGTAAGCCAGCATCCTCGACGTTTTTTACCTGCGAGCACCGCGCGAGCATTCTGCGAAGCCGTTTAAGGTGAACGATGGGACTCCGCAAAATTTAAAGGAAAGATAACGTGTAGTGCCTGGTCGTCTGCAAGGCAGGCCGCCAACCTAACTGATCCCATACGAGAAAAGAAAAAAGAGAGAATTATTAGAAACATAAAAACAAAAATCGCACACGAAAACAGTAGCGAACGGGCACTGACATCGCACAGAACACGGGGGCTAAGACGCCCGTGTTCTGCGCTATGTCAGTGCACGTTAAAGATCCCCAGGTGGTCGAAATTATTCCGAAGCCCCCCACTACAGCAACTCTTTCTTCCTTTCTTCTTTCACTCCCTCCTTTATCCCTTCCCTTACGGCGCGGTTCAGGTGTCCGCCGATATATGAGACAGATACTGCGCCATTTCCTTTCCCCAAAAACCAATTATTATTATTAACAGTGTGCCCCATTAAACGGCATATTAGAAGGTTTGAAAGAGCGACTAAGCAGCGCAGCGCGAGCATGTAATCAGTTCTATTCACACATCTTCATTAAACAAAAAGGAAAAGGAGTCACCTGCCACATCACCATACATTCATTATAGTTTTGCATTTTTTCGCCGCTGTAACGCCGCTATGCTGGCGCGTTCGCCTCGTGTTGTGGTGTTTCGGCATAAGAAGCGAATTTCCGAGAAGGAACAAGGAGCCGGAGACCAAAAGAGAAGTTATTCGGAAGGATAAAAAAGTGAAATTATATTTGCATCTGCTTGAATTACGGAACGAGAATATACAGAGTTAGTGTGAGATTCGAAAGGGGAAGTCACCGATCAAAAGCTTCGACGGTGTTATACAGGCTTTTCTGGCTTCGTGCTTTTTTAATCAAATCAGCAGGTGTCCTTGTTAGGAACAGCCTGAATCATATTCTCTCGCCTGTGCTGACTACTCCAGTTTCTGTTAAGTCAGCTTGTTATGTACAGCAGGATCCCCTATATTCGACTGCAAGGCAAGAGCCATGACGTCAGCGCCGGCAACGAGCATGAATACGAAGCAGTCTTGCTTGGGGCCATCCGCGTTGCGACGAATTTATTGCATGCTAGTTTGACTGAACTTGTTTGTGGCATCAAACAAAGGTATCGCGGGTCAACGTGAGTTACGTGCTTTGCGCGCTTCCGGTGGTTTGAGCCGACGGCCGGCAGGCAGCTACGGCTGCTACGCCAGCGGGGCAAGGGGGAGGGAGAGTGGCGTGCTGTGACAGCAGCACTCCCTCCAGGAAGACCAGAGGGGTGCGTCTTCCCATAGGCTCGGACTGAACGGACATTACGGCGCAGCACCGAAAGCTAAGAGGGAACTGTGGCATCCGGTTGTTCAAACAGGGGAAACCGAACACCAAGCTCATTGCATGAAATCTGCGGTGATGCGCTGCAACTCCGCTTCGGAAGCGGCACTCGTCGGAGTAAGACGTGGCAACTGCAAAAAGTCTCGACCTCAAAATTACGACCTCACTGAATGACGACCTCACTCAACCTCAAACTCGCGCATGAGGTAGAGGTCTGATTTGCTGACATCACTCACAAAATTTCGAGCCGTCACCGACCTCACCTCAACCTCACCTCACGACGTGAGGTTGAGGTCATTTTGAGGTTGAGGTCGACCTCATGAGGTCGAAACCTCGTGAGGTTGCCCACCTATGAGGGCAACCCCTGCCCAGATCCTCCTAAGCGCAACCTCCTCTGCACGGGTAAGGCCACGGGGGAGGTTACCGCACACGGAGGGATGAGAGCAAGTGTGCGGCGCCGGAGGTGTTCATTTCTTGTTAAAAGGAAGGTTGTGTCATCCAGAGTGAGGACTCGAGAAAAGCACTCACTGTCCTTCGTCTCATTTTGCATCAACCGCGCCCAGAAAGTTTCTGTTCCCCGCTGCACAGACACTCCCTTCTAATTAATTCCTGAATGCCTGAAACTTGCCATGGCTGGAATCATCTGCCACAGCCTGAACCTGAACTACATGTTTCACAAAAAATTTTTATTACTTTTGTTTCGATCGTCTGACTGATCAAAGTTTATTGCTCTCTCAGTCCTCTATTTGTTATTCAGATGCTTCATGTATTAGCGAAGTTATTATTTAAAAAATGTTCTGCGCGTTGCGTTTCCATTTGAATCTTGTGTTTTGATTCCGTCTGAATACTGAATCCTACGTTTTTCATTGCTGTTTGTTTCACAATCGTGTTCCCCCTACCTCTGTAACGCAAAAGCTTGAAAGATGAAATGAATGAAATTTTCTGCTTTCACTTCCATGAACGCAGCCAGCGTACAGCGTGAGCATGTCATTCAAATCCCTCACTTGGCTAGGCCTCGGCTCCGAATCCTCAGGAGCATCCGTGTCATCTTCCAACTATTCGCAGACAACTATCTTGACGACACCCTCGCGGTCAAGCATCCCTGCTGAAACGACGTCCACGCTAGCATTGACGCTTACGTATAGTTGCCGGAGCTGACACCTGCCGGAATTTTACACTTAGTGGTCCAACAGATTTCTTAAAATCGAGTGCGCAACTGCATTACTCCATACGGCTGTCTTAGAGGAAATCCCAATTTTTTCGAAACGTCGAGAAATTCTCGGTATCTCCCGCAAGAATTATTTAAAGATTGGATGTAGCGCTATTAGGAAGATCACAGAGAGAGGACGACACAACAGAAAAGAAGGCTACTAACTGGTTTATTTTACACTCAAAAGGATCGTATTTTAAGGCATGACACCACATGCGCACAATGGGGCAGCGCTAGCCGCAAACATGCTATTTGTCAGGGCTCGCACTCTTATCTACTTTCACTGCGTAGCTGCCCGTTACTTGGTTAGCCACACAGTGAAAGTAGATAAGAGTGTGAGCCATGACAAATAGCATGTTTGCGGCTAGCGCCGCCCCATTGTGCGCTTGTGGTGTCATGCCTTTAAATGGGATCCTTGGAGCGAAAAAAACACCTACTGAATTATACACTCCCGCAAGAACTTGGCAGCTAGTAAGCACACACACACACACACACACACACACACACACACACACACACACACACACACACACACACACACGCACACACACACACACACACACACACACACACACACACACACACACACACACACACACACACACACACACACACACACACACACACACACACACACACACACACACACACACACACACACACACACACACACACACGCACACACACACACACACACACGCGCACGCACACATATATATATATATGAGGGCAATGCCACATCGTAGCTAGTTACAGCTGAGATGCAAGTCACAGGCATGTCTGTCAAATTGAGGACGGTAGACTGCACGGCTTGTCTGTTTTCATTGCATGTCAGGTTAGTTAAATAACCGTTCTGAAAGGGACCTTCATGCACACGTTCGTTACAAGGAACTTTGCAAAACTGAGCATTCTTGGAGTCTTTACGGTGTCTTTAGTGCCTCTGTATTAAATAAATTAACAGCGTACTTTCCGCGACCTGAAAGTATAAACAAGCAAGAAATGCCCAGAAGCGCTGCCTTGAATTCACTGCCATCGATATGTCTCGTTAACTGCTACAGAGAGTTGAGGTTGCTGCATGGCTCGGGGGGAGAGGGGGGGCGGGTCTAAAAATGCATACCGGGTGTTTCAGCGAACACTTTAACAATTAAAAAAAATATGCTTTTCGTGGTAGAAATATCGCTTTTCGGCATAGTATTACCAGTGCTGGCGAACACCAGAAAACCGGTCAATCGTCTTAAGCAGTAAGCTGGTCGACTTTTTTTTTTAATAATTAACTTTTCAACTAGTAGGGTAGTTGCAATCAGAGATTTGTAGCCGTTAGTTAGTAATAGCCATATCAGTTTTTAGAATTTCGAAAAGGCGATTATCCTCGGTGCTGTGGCTGGACAAATTTTAGCTGCATCGTGCGAAAATGCACGCGCTTTCGAAACATGCAAGCAACCCCCCCCCCCCCCTCCCCCAGTGTACGTAGCTAATCGAAAAAGTCAAATTTTGTCTTGCCACAGCGGGTTCGAACCCGACCGCGGCGGCTGCGTTTTTATGGAGGAAAAAACACTAAGGAGCCCGTGTGCTGTGCGATATCAGTGCACGTTAAAAATCCACAGGTGGTCGAAATTATTCCGGAGCCCTCCACTACGGCACCCCTTTCTTCCTTTCTTCTTTCACTCCCTCCCTTATCCCTTCCCTTACGGCGCTGTTTAGGTGACCAACGATATATGAGACAGATACTGCGCCATTTCCTTTCCCCCCAAAAAACAATTATTATTATTATTATTATTAATTATAAAAACTGATATGGCTATTAGTAACGACCGGGCACAGATCTCTAGCCGCAACTAGGCGCTTAACTCTACTAGTTAAAAAAGTTAATTAGTAAAATTAGTTAACCAGCTTACTACTTAAGATGATTCACCGCTTTTCTGGTGTCCGCCAACACTGGTAATACTATGCCGCAAGAGCCATATATTTACCCTAAAAACCGTATTTTTTAAATTTTTTGAAAGTGTTCGCTGAAACACCCGGTATATAAAAGAAAACGTCATAATCAGTGACAGAGGTTCGTGTCCTGCGTCGTATAAGCATCTGGTCACACGAAGACCATAATGGTCGGCGCCTGGCACGAGCGGAAGCGCTAGCCCGATATTATGGCAACAAAGCAGGTGTCTACTACGTGGACGCCTCCGGCCCTCACCACGGGGGATGGTACACGGCCGCGGTAGTTCACAACAGCAACACAGTTAACGGCCTAACTTTCAGAGCCCGCAGTGTTACACAAGCAGAAGAGGTCGCGATTGCTCTCGCGGCCTCACATTCCAATTCAAAATACATAATCACCGACTCGCGAGGGGCCTGTCGGAACGTCGAACAAGGCTGCACTCCATTCCTAGCCTATCGAATATACCAAAATTGCATACGGGATACGGACCCCGCACACCGTTACCTCATATGGGCCCCTGCTCATCAGGGGTTGGCAGGAAACGAGGCAGCAGACGCAGCCGCCCGCGCGCTCTCTCACCGGGCTGTTTTCTCCTCCCCATCCGATCAGGAACCCGATTTTAATCCGGTCTATAGATTCAAAGATATTACAACATATTATCAAAATTGTCATCGCCTTTACCCTAGTCCATGTAAAGGCCTGAAGAAGGCGGATGAACGGCTCCTTCTCCGCCTTCTCACCAATACATTGCTGTGCCCGGCAGCGCTAAAACATTTTGACCCCTCCTTTAGTGGCAGCTGCCCACACTGTAGTGCAGTGTCCTGTGACACCTATCCCATGGTTTGGGCCTGCCCCTCCAACCCCGCTATTCCCCCCATCCCCAACCCAACCCGGGAGGACTGGGAGGCGACCCTGCTCGGCTGCCACGACTTACAGGCCCAACAAGCCTTAGTCGGGCGCGCCCGGGCGGCGGCAACCGCCACTGGGGTCCCATACTAGGGTCCTCCACCCAGTGCTTGTACGGATCGGTCCCTTACGGGCTGATCCAAACATACCTCCTATTCATCCGTAATAAATGTTTTCACCACCACCACCCACACCACCCCAACGAAACTTGGCGCTGTATACTGGGAGGAAACACAGCAATTTACTGGAACTCGAACTATGAGAGGTTACCCTGTCATTCAGTGGCGGACAGTTTCGTGAGCTGGTCACGGCGTGACAAACAAGTAACAACCTTTAAAGTAACGCTTTGTTTGCTTTGTCACGCTGACACCACACAGCTTGGCGCCAAAAGGCTTCGTCAATAATTCTACCTGGATATGCTAATCACGGTTTCTGTTCGCGCTTTGACCGATAACGACACGCCTGATTAGCTGGTCAATGCTGCGCAGTTTCAACGAAGGGAAATTTAGGTTAGAATGCATCTAAACAGCTCGGTCATACCAACTGGGCGGATAACGACTCACGGAGCAAGCTAAAAAAAAACTAACGATAGTTTACACAACGATCGCCTGCTGTACAGCGCCAAAAGCTGAATCTCAGCATAGCATCAGTTGCCTGAAAGTTGGAGTGATCGAGAGCTGATTCAACCTGCGAGACCTAAGCCGTGTGAGTTTCCCTCGCCATGCTTCGGTTTGCACAAGAGCTGCGAGTGCGCGCTTTGCTGCACTCTAAACAGAGATGAACAAAAAGGGAGTAGGCGTACTTCCTTACATAAAATAGAGTGCGTCACTCACATGTATGCGTATGCGTGTTTAGAGCGGATATGAGAGAGCACAACCGCACTCGTGCTCGCTACGAGAATCAAGGAGCACCCACTACGTTTCACGCCGAATAAATATCGAGCGCATCATGCATGTCAGTCACCACGGTGGCTCGGCGGTTTTGGTGCTCTGATGCTGACCCGAAAGACGCATGGTCGATCCAAGCCGCGATGGTCGGCATTTCGATGAAGGCGAAATGCTAGAGGCCCGTTATATACTATGCATGCGATGTCAGTGCGCGTTAAAAAACAACAGGTGGTCGAAAATATCCGTATCCCTGCACTACGGTGTCCCGCATAGCCTGAGTCGCTTTGAGGTGTTAAACCATAAAAAACCAAAAATCAGGCAGGTATATCACGTGACCCTGAGAAGCGCAGCAAAAAGCACCTCTTTATTTAATGACTTTTTCCTTTTATTTTAAAATATGCGCTGTGATCGTGGGCACGAGGCAGAATGCGGATGCAGGTGCGCACAAGACACACCTGCGCAGATTGCCGAACAAAAACGACATTTGGCAGAATTATGACCCACGCGCACAGTTGGCGGACGACTCGATCGGCGCGTACTTTCCGGTAAGTTAATTGTCGCCCACTCTTATCGGCGTGTCTAAGGGCCCCTCTGAAATACCGGTATTCGACGCACTGTGACGTGGAAGCGGGGAGGTGCATGTCATTACTGTTGAGGGATTAAGGGGAATTCGAAGAGCGGAGGCTCTGTGGCTAAAGCGACGACAGCGCACGACTCCCGAATAGGCTCGTCGGTGCTTGCGGTAGAGCAGGTGAGTCGCAGCAGGATTGCGAGTGAACTACGGTTCGTGAATGAATTGTGGGGTTTAATTCGTCCCGAAGCGACTCATGGGCTATAAGAGACAACGCAGTGGAGGATTTCGGATTAATTCAGACAACCTGGGCTTCTTCAACGTACGCTGACATCGCACAGAACACTGGCGTTTTTGTGTTTCACATCCGCCGAATCGCTCCAGGCATGCATGGTGCAGCAGGTGTGGCACGCGTGAACAAACGAAAATTACCGTTGAGGCGTATAAAAACGCCTTGACTGCGATTGTTCACAAATCATAATCTAGCGATTCGACAGCCTGCAGTTAGCGCCAACGCGATGATCTGATCTTACGTCTCGCAAACGCCGACGAAGGTGAACTCTGCAGCACACGCTGTCATACTGATTTGCGCTGGTTGCTTGCCGGATTGCCAACTTTGCGACGCCATACTCAACGGGATATCTTATCAACAAGAACTGTTCAGCCAGCATATGCAACAGGAAAAACTGAGTTTTATAATTTCTTAGTTTACACGGGCCTCAATAAAAATGATTGGAACGCTCAGCAGAAACTGCAGTCGCCGCTGGCTGCAGAACTAATCAGCAGACGCCGTGGAGAACCCGTGGAGACGCCGTGGGAACTGGAGGAAGCGCTGACGGCCCTGCACTTCGTCCACCAACATGTCCACCAAGGATGCCCGAGGCATGTCGGGATGATAGAGGTTTCGGATTGACATCTGGGGCTAGATTACGTAACTGTCAATTAGGAAAATTGTCAAAAACTTGTCACAAAGGTGTCAATAAGCCTCGCTCCTATTGGTCGGTCGTGGACGACGGCCATGTAGCTTTTTTGCGTCATGTGTGGCTGCAGATGGCGTCACGGATGTGGCAGAAGTGATGACGCTGCACACCGAATTATACAGCCGCTATTTGACAGTTTTTTGTCACAGTTTTGAGGCCGTCAATTTGACCGTTGCGTTTGTGACAGAAAATGGCGGTGGTTTATGCGGCGATACGACTGAGGCGGCTGCGCTGGCGCGAGCAACGGCGAAGCGGGGCGCACGAAGACGCGTTTGACTTGCCGGACGAGCTGTTTCGACGCCTTTTTCGACTGGAGAAGCAGATTGTGGAGTGGTTGAGCGACGTCGCCGATGAACTGGGAGGTTTGCGTGCGAGTGCGCTGTCGATGCGGAGGCAGATGCTGTGTGGACTGCGGTTCTTTGACACGCGCGGCTTTTAGGCTGCCGTTGGTAATGAGGCGTACGTCTGCATCGCGCAACCGGCGGTGAGCAAATGCGTACACCGGGTGTTGGAGGCAATTTGTAAAGTTAGTGCGCAGAGGGGATGGGTTCCGTCGCCATTTCTGTGACACACAGCTACATATGAATAAGACACGCTTATGCTGGCAAAACGCTTTATTTTTCCCAGCAAATCGAACTTCGTGGTAGTCTTCTGTTTCACAAGGGAAAAGAAACAACCACTCGTCACATACTGCAACGCCTCACCTTTTGGAATTTTTGTCATCGATCAAAGGAGCCGAACAACACAGACTTCAAGTTGTCTTCGTCGATTTCGTACCAAGCGCTCCTTGCAAGTTCGCTCGGCAGGCACGTAGCCTTCACTGCATTCGTTCACATTTTTCTGCGCACTTAGGTCAACCGCACAGTAGCTCGATTCCAGGCGCCGCGCAAAAAAACAATAACATGGCGTGAAACAGCTGCTTTCGTGCAAAGCGGCCTTTTTACTGCCGTCAGCACGCCCCCGCGGCACCGAAAGTTACCCAGCAGCCAATTTAATAGCATAACTTCAAACGCTTTTTGTTTTGCTTAATATTTTCAAACTTTAAACAATGTTTTGTCAAAATAAAATATTAGTTATTTTCATCGTTGCTATTTCTTATTTCTTTTTACAAAACATTAAGCAGACGGTCCCTCGAATGCTCTCGGGGCGCCGCCGTGTTGTAATTGGCTGATTTCTCGTTGCGTCACCTGGTGACGTTTCATCGTGTCGTCATTTTGACGTCACTGTCAATAACTTGTGACAGAATTTGTCACAGTTGCGTAATCTGGCCCCTGGTGTCGTGTTGACTGGGTTACGGATTGAATTCCTTGGTTTTGTAGCGATAGCTACATACGGTAGCATTTCGAGCCTTCAGCGTGGCGGCGCCGCCACGCTGTCACGTGGTCGGTCACGTGGTGCGGAGCCGCTGCCGGCGGCGCGGCGCCGTGGATGATCACGTGGTTCGTCACGTGGTTGGTCACGCGACCAAGTTCCACTCAGCCAGCTGTAGCTATCGCGTCACTCCAGGTTTAACCAGAGCTAAACCACCGCCAATTTTTTTCAGTTTCGTTTTCATTTATGTTTTCTGTGCTTTTGGGTGGTGGTGGTGAAGTTCATTTGCGATCCGAAGCATCCGAAGGCGCTTGACTCGAAGTGAGCGGAGCACTGTGCCTCATACCTGCAAGGCCTGAAGTCCGTTTGCCCCATCGCTTGGAGCCAATTACGCGGCGAGTTGGGTTTGCTCAGCGGGAACCTGTGCTACCTCTGAATTGAAAGGTGAAAGAAGGGGAAAATTTTCTTGGTAATTTAAAACACAACAGTCTGCTATTGTGACCAATGTGAACATTTCTGTAGAAGTCTAGGAGAGATTTATTTTTTAGGAACGCAAAGTACTTCGACAAGCGCAACTTACGTTAACCGCCCTCGTCGATGATTGCATTTGCTTCATTTCGAAGTCTGGTGGCGGCCGCGAATCACATGCAAAAATGACTTCCACTTCATGAATTAAGTGACGCAAATATCAGCATATTGCACTTGTCAGCCGTCACTTATGGGTAGGACGGTTTTCCTGTTCTTAATTCATGCTTTTCTTGGCGAAATCTGTAAGCGCAGCGCCAGGACATGTTGAAATCCGGCATTTAGCACGTGCAAACTAATCTCTCATAGAAAAGTGAGGGCTGGGGCCAGTTTCTCATGGCACGAACGAACACGGGGCGAGAACCCGCAATAGCAGACGACGCCATTGAAACGTTTCTGTTTTTCACAACGTGTAAACGGAAGCTTCTGTAGTGAACTATTTTATGCGCTTGCAATTTTTTTTGAAAGCATATTTGCTTGAGAAGAGTGTCTGTTAAACGAAAAAAAAAACACCTTTTCGACGGTTAGCTGTATTTTACGACATGAAGAGAAAGCCCCCTCTCACCATGGGTTAATTCGGTGACTGTTTATGCCTATCTGCTCATGCTCAACAATTCTGGACAAAAGCATTTTTCGACGGGAAAGAGTTCATGAACGCATTTTTTTTCATATATTCTATGATTTCACTATAACAATCAATATATTCGCAGATCTCCCGTCGACAGTCTAATGGTGTCTTCGGCTGGTCGCTTTAGATCGCTCTAGAGCGCTCCGAGAGGCGACCGCCCATTCGGCTGGTCGAAATCGGACGCTCCGACCACAATCGGCTGGTTCTTTCTGAGTGCTCGCCTCCAACTCAGAGCGCTCTGACGCGCTCCGAGAAAGAAGTCAGAGCGGCTCCGAGATGAGTTCACGTGACGGAGCCGCCTCCGCCATTTCGCGAAAGCGGTACGAGGCATCGGCGTCACCTGTGCGTAGGCAGAAGCAAGTGTAGGCTTTTGACGCAGTTGTAGCGTCCTTAACATGTTATGTTTTGCGGGTGCATCGCTGTGTGAGGCAAAATATCGAAGAGACGCCGGATAACTACGCTATAGGAACGCGGTCTGTGCTGCTGTCGCATGACAACAGCGATTCCAGCAGCAGACGAGGACGACAGTGCTACCCACGAGGCGATGTTCGAAAAATGAGCGTCCCGTGGGACGGAGAGTCGGGGTAGCGATCGATACAGGCTAAGCGGCGACCGCGGTGCAAACTGCGTGCGACCACGTGCGGCTAAAGCTAATCAAGGGACTTTACGCGTGGCTATAACTGCTGACATCAGCAGCGGTGCCGCGTCGTGGTTCCGGAAGTTACGTCCTCCTTCTGCCTCCTGCGCTTCCGCTCTAAAAACTCGCTGACCATTCGGCTTGACTATAGTCTCGCTATGCGCTCACAGAAAGAGCGGCTCCCACTCTGCCAAATCCTAACCGGATCACGGGAGCGACCAGTCGAAGACACCATTAGCCTTCTTTGCAGTTAACGTTTTTGCTATCGTCAAAAACGTTCCACGTTAATTCTTATTGTACTCTTAACTGCTCGGTCGAGCGATTAAAAAACTTTAAAAGAAAGATTTTGCCCCACAGCGGAAGAAATAACCACTACCTTCAAAATTTCCATAACAGTACCTATAGGAATTTCTCAATATTCCAAAATTTTCCCAAGAATGTTGAACATGTGTCTGCTCATGTAGTGCAAATTACAGTAAGCACATTTTATTACAATAGATATTGATTGTAAAACAATGTTTCTTTGAAATATTTTTTTCAAAGAAAATTTGTATTTCTGCAGTCGTAGTTATGTTTTAGGGTTAACAGTAGCGAAGCTAAGTAAGACACCATTGTCTACTCGGCATTCCTACGGCGGGCGAAGTGCCATTTTAACAAACTCGCATAACCGGTGGAATCAGCTTTCCCTCTAGGTAGTGTTTAGAAACTATATAAGAGTAAGGGCTTAGGTAGCCATTGAGCGACCATGTAATTCTGGGAGTGTGCTGCAGCCTGTGTATACTCGCCATGCGGATCGGAAAGGCGCACGTGATCCCAGCGAGAAACGCTGAGGCCGCTTTTTTGAGGCAGGTGTTCGGCAACGGCTGAATTATAAACGTAATGGGAGCCCTACAGGACAGGCATTAGTCGCTGGCTTTGCGCATGCGTGGGCGTGAGCGTAAATCTGTGATGAAAGGGGATATCCGTTTCCCGCCCCGTAACTACCTCGCAACAGCACTGCTGACATGTTATTTATTTCGGCATCATAAGGGGAAAGCAACAGGAAACGGGAAGGAAGCTGTTAGGAAACGGAACCACGCGTAGAGCTATGAAGGACAATTTGCCCGCTGTTGAGCAGCTGAAGATGGAAGAGCCGTCTGCGAGACGCCGCTGAACTACCCACTTCACGTACCTCGGTTCATGCTGCTGCAACATACGAAATGCCTAGAATGCAGACTCCCCAGCGAAAAGAAGCGCACAAGTCGCAATAAGAAAAAAAAAATAGAAACGATAAGGCATCGTTGGTGGGCATGACACAAGTTGATAAGGACCATTTCGATAAGACGTTTGAAATTTTTTCGGCACATATTTCTGCCAACTAATCTCGCTTATCTTTCAATGAGACACCCTAACATTCCATTACTCCAGCGAAACACTTGTCTGCTTTTCAGGCTGGTGCTATCGGCGTCGAGCTCACAGCGGTGTAGTACGTGACTAGAGGGGAATATAGGCTGGCTGTAGCTCTTCATTTAATTTCAATGTAGTTTATATATTTCAGTAACAGAGAAATATAAACTACTATGCATATATGGCTTCGAGATGCCCCGAATAGAGGGACTGCAATGGTATTCTGCAAAGCACGGGATGGCAGTCTTTTTTCCCATAAATCACTGCGTGATTGACAGCCAACATTTCGCATTACAAGTGTCAACCCACTTCTCAGCGATAAAAACATAACTCCTGCAATACAGCTGCGAAAGACTCGTCGTGACATGCCGCTATGACATTCAGTGATGCGACATTCCGATGTCAACGATCTGAAACCATGCCGTCATGAATGAGTCTCCAATCTGTATCAGACCGGCAGTACGGGTATAGCTTCCGCTGCATGTATAGGTTTTTACGTTTGAAATTGTAAGGGAGCACATGGTGACTTCAGGTCCAAGTCAGGCGAAAGAAATTACCCGGAGTAATAAGAATGGGCTGGAGAACACTCTGGAAGCTGTACAGCGTTATGAGCGACAGATTAGCGATACCCTTAAAGAGGAAAACGCAGCTTTTGTCAGAAATGTACAGCCCAAGAGTTTTGCATCTAAGCCGCCAAGTGAAGCTCCTTATCACCAAAGGGATTCCCAAGTTACGGAGACGTGAGGACGAGAGTTCCTGCGGGAAATTTGAAACTCTGATGATTAATAACCTGCCGCACGTTGCGTGGTTCTGAAGCAAACTTGGTAGGCTGTGTATTTTTTACAAAGGCTGCACGCTGCTACTCATCTCTTGGGCCCAGACTTGGAGGCTAACGAAAAGGCTTAAGGTTAAACTGAAGCCAGCGAGCTGTGAAGGGGAAACGATAGGAGTGCACCGTTCAAGGCAGGCAACAACAGAGCAGCGGTTAGAGAACAAACTAGAGTAGTTATACCCCAGTGGAAATCACGAGGAGAAAACGCTTTTGAGCAGGACATGTAAAGGCAGAAAATCGAGAGCTGCTAAGGCAACAGAGTGGATTATGATGGATAGAAAGCATAGCCTGGGGCGAAAGGCAGGGAGAATAAATTAAGAAATTTGCATCGCTAGTGGTAGCCGCGGCTGGCACGACGGGGCTAATTAAAGTTATTAAAGGCTTGTGGCAGAAGCTTTTAAACTTAAGCGGACGTATAGCCTGGCTGACTGTGATAATGATGATGATGAGGAGGAGGTTGATGCTGGAGCTCGGCCGTTACGTGGTCTCTCTGAGCAGTTTCCGCAACTCGGCTGCCCACTTCTGCCGGTGGCGAGACAGCTGGGGAGCTGTTAACGGTATCATACAGCTCTCGATCAGAATTGACAAGTGTAACAAATTCGGCTTCTTGGTACGACCCAACTGATATGGGGCGCTGATCAAGTAAGAAAGGAGGAAGGACACGATGATAATTTGTTTTCGATGGCGCAAGGTCAGCCGGGCCAAAGGGCGCCATGGATAATGTGCTTGTGATTGATCTTCACTAGGTGAGGTCAAAGATCCATTTTTCCAAGCATTTCACCTAAAAGCGGCCAAACGCCAGACCAGGAAAAAGTCTTACCCACTGGAAAAGCGGTGGGTACCGAGCACTGTGTTTGTATTTGCCTCTCGTTCGACTGTAAGCCTTCTTTCCTCCGTGTACCATTTCACACAGGTCGAAATTCTTTGGCTTGTAAACGCAGGTATACTGCCTCGGACATCCCGACAGTTCTTCGTCGTCTCTACGCGCTCTTGATTATAGCAAAGCTGGCTTCCGATGCGCTTATGCTTATACCGGCCCTATCATAAATACTGAAACGTTTATGATTTACGCTACAGGTAGCGCGCCAATCAGGCATCCATTAAGCTTCGTCGGGCTCACTGTACCAAAAGGCAGCTGGCCTCATCGGGCAATGAAATGAAAACCGGAAAAGCCGCGAATCAAATTGTCAGCATGCGCTATGTATCGCATCGTCCACCTTATTTTTGCCCTGTCTTCTAAGTTTTTGTTCGTGGGATAGATCAGGGGCTCACCGTTCAGCGAGGCAGTTACGGTGCTATAACTTTTAAAGCGAACGCTTTATTGTCCGCAAACTCGCGATTTCGCCGTGGCGGTACTCCATCGAGGCACGTGACGTCACAACGCGCGCCTCGCCGCGGAAGGTTACTGTGCTTCGCTAAAGCCCCTTCGCGCGCTCGCCGCGCCATCTGGCATGACGTCACACCGCGCCGCTCGCCGCCGCCGCCGTGTGGTAGGACGTGACACCGCGTTCCTCGTTGTTGCGCTCGCCTCCGCTCGCTTCGACAGCTGCGTCGCATGTGTGATAAGATGTCACAGGATTGAACAGGAGAGCTGGCGTGCGCCGCAACCACAGTTGAGGCGACAGTATGGACATCGACAATTCTGATAAGCTGGAGGAGGCCTGGAATCGACAGTGGAACGAGATGAAGAGGAAACGAATCGCCCGGGAAACAGACGAACAGCGCGCCGAACGACTGGCTAAACGCCGCCGTGAATATGCCGCCGCGAGACAGGCACGTTTAACGTCCGGTGTCTCGACCGCTAGCAGCAGCGACAGCAGCAGGAGAGACCTGACTCCTGCTTCACTGAAGACGGCCCGTGATGAACGATGGAATGCGTAAGGTTTATGAGCACCAAAGGATGACGCTGTCCTCTATAGTAATGATTGCAGCGCCATGATTGCTCATTTTTGTAGCTCACGCGTCGGCCTTGCACCCAATAGCTTTTGAAGATTGAAAGAAATTTTATCAATTGCTTTCAAGTCGCTCTTCAATCGTGTCGTAAAACTGACATCTTCTGCAGACTCGTCATCGTCATGGCCGCACACATCGTGCGCTGTCTGCACGGCCAATTCTTTGTTTACAAAGCGCTTCATGTACGATGTTCTGAATCACAAGCGGTGCATGAAAGTTTCCGAACTTCTGATGGAAGGAAGCGAAACTGTGAACATTTACAGTGCGTTGATGATCTTTTCGCTCATACCAGCTCGCAGGAAGTTTAAGCGACTGCTCTTTTCACATCTCGAGAACGGAAGCCTATAATTAAGCGGCAGTACTGACGTAAGATTGTCTAACCGCTGCGTCTGCTTCGGTTTTTTTTAGGAATAATACAATGTCCCCCCCCCCACACACACACACACATACACAGATATAGGGGACGTTTAAACACAAACTCTTCTCTCTCTCTCTCTCTCTCTCTCTCTCTCTCTATATATATATATATATATATATATATATATATATATATATATATATATATATATATATATATATATATATATATATATATATATATATATATATATATATATATACATATATATATATATATATATATATATATATATATATATATATATATATATATATATATAGCGCCAAGTTCGCGCTTCGTTGAAGGACCGATATTTTTCTCGAGTGATCAGTCCTCTGATCGGAACGTGTGCGCGCGAGTGTGTCCGTGTGTTTGTGTTCTTGAACCGATGATATATGAATTGCAGAGCCATAAAAATCTCAGCAGTCACTGGTACTTTCGTGTGTCTCATTCTGGACGCTCGTTGTTCATTCAGCTCGGGAATTTGAAATGCGGATGTAGAATGAATTTTGAAGACTAGGGCCATCAGTAAACACATGATTGCGACCGGGATATCGCATGTGTTTCCGGTAAAGTATAAACTGTTGAAGCAAGTATCTTCACGTCGCGCTCTCTGATTACCCATTTGACATACAACGCGATCGTAGTGGTCACCAGAAGAAACGCTGTCTCGTTTCAGAAGTTCGCAACTCGGCGTGCTTGAAACCCCGGACATGGCTTCCATCTCTTGCCTGTACCTCAGGAACAAACGGCTGCCTTTCGTGCTGCGTCATAAAGCGGAAAATGTGCCGGCAAGTGTTAGCTGTTCACCACACTTGAAGCGGGGGCTGCTGTGCCCCTATAATGACCAGAGAGCAGAAAGTTCTTCGGGGAGCACCGAGACACACACGAATGTTTCCATGTCCAACAATCTTGGACAAAATTTTGAGTATTGAAAAAAAAACTGTGAAATTCTGGTATAGAAATATTGAAGGTAATGGTGCGCTCTTCCGATATGTCGCAAAATATTTTTTTAGTTTTTTCATCGCTCGCATCGAGCAGTGAAGACTGCCGTAGAAAAGCAATGGTGAACTCTTCTGCCGATAGCAAAAACGTTAATAGCAAAAAAAAAAAAAATCAAGCCCGCTGACGGGAGTTCTGCGGATACGTTGGTTGTTACAGTGAAATCTTACAATATGTAAAAAAAAATTGCGTTCATAAATGGTTTACCGTACAAAGACGCTTTTGTCCAGAATTGTCGGGTATGAGCGACTAGTCTCTGCATGCAAGCGCTCCTTCGAAGCTTGCGAGAGCCCGTGTAGTATCGGTGCAAAACCCGAAATTTTGTTACACATGAGTGCACGGTGAACTTTGACCGGAGATGACGTCGAATTGCCCCAAGATGTAACAGCAAGTCTGCGAAAGACCTTTCCTATGGAGTTCACCTGTGCTTGGAGAGAATTTTGTGCGCTGTATAAAAAACTTGTCAGTCGAGAACTACGCCCCGGAAAATGGTGTTGCTTAACAGTCATCAAAGGTTACCTGTCAAGGCAGAATGGTAAATCGTTTGGCTGCTTACGGGTGAGAGGCAGCACAGCTGTTTTTACGTTTGAAAGTATCATCCCGTAAAAAAAAAAGAAACGCACAGCTGTTTTTGCGTGAGGAAACATCATCATTCGTAAAAAGCAAAAAAAAAAAGCGGTCGATGATGTTTAGGCCTTTTTTTTGAGGTCGAACGAATGAGGCCCGTAATTGTGCCTGAAGCCGAAATATAGACGTCGTCGACGCATGCATGGGGAGCACCGCAGACCAGATGGGAGCTTTCGTGGCAAATCCGCTGTATGCAGTTAAAAATAAAAGCGCTCTGCACACTGCCCTGCGGCACTTCGTGCATGAGACCATGCTCTGCGCTTTTTCCTCACTCGTCTGATCGAATATTTTCCTGTAGCGTCGTGTGCGGTGTGATGATGGGCCGATGCGTATGTAGTGACGTCACAGCCAGCAGCAGTCTTTGGACGGCACGAAGCAAGTTCACATCCAAGTTCGCCTATTATTATTTCGCATTCTAAATAGGCGTGTTGCACAGGAGAGCAAGCGCTTTTTTTTTTGTCGTGCAGATTTCTTAAATTCGAGCTCTCTTGTAAGCCACATGGTTCGAGAAATGTATACCGTCACTCCCACTCCCACAGCTTCCTATGCACACTACAGAGCAAAATTATGTTGCGCAAGAAGTCTACCATAGCCTGCACTTTATTGTCTTAGCTATTGGCATTCCACCAGACTATCCCGACATTGTGGTAATAGTTATTCATAGACACAAAAGAAAACATTTTACAGAAGTCTGTCTGGCTGGGAAACTTACACGAGGGCTCAAAAAGCCAAGCTGCACCTCGCCCGTATAGTCACATCATGAAGAAGGAAACGAGCCGGTCCCGAAACGACGTGTTTTTTTCTGCAAAATTAACTTGGTTGGAGTCACTCATCTTTCTCCTAAATTATTCATAGACAACTTGCCGGATTGCGGCCTTTGGTAGCTGAGCCAGTGAAGGCTGTCCAGAGAGCAGAGTCTTCAGTCCCGGAATTGCCTCCCTGTGGAAGGGCTGACAGAATCACTCGTACCGCTGCAAACTATGAGCAGTACCAACTAGTTACAGAGAGGGAAAGGTTGTCTCCATGACACCGGTACTGCTTCAGGTACCACCGGGGCAGGTGGGTGAGATGGACGCCGCAGTGACACAAATGGAGGATCAGAAGCAGGCTGTTGGACTTGCGGCCGGATCGTTGCCAAGCAGGCCTCTCCAAAGCGTACGCGTACGAAACAGATGGAAGATCGAAAGGAGGATATATACTTCACTTGACTGCTTGAATCTTGCCGAGAGGGCTTCTTTAACGTTCGCGTGCAAGTTTCAGAATTCGAAGCCTGCGGTTGTTGATGCTGCACTGGATTGGCTACTTCTAGATTAGGAGGTAGTCCATTTTGGATAGGTGCTCTTCCAAGAATTATTTCATGTTAGCGGAGGCTTGAACCAGCTCCATTCAGAGGCCGTCCCGTGAAGGAAGCGCCACAGATGTTATACAACCTTTGTCCGTAAATTTTCTAGACTGATTTATTTTCTTCTCTAGAAATGATTCACCAAAACAAATGTTGGTGCTTATGTGTAGCACCATTTTTTCGGGCTAACTTGAGCTATTTATGCTAATTGCTGTGGTAACCGCTAGATGGCACTACATGTAGAAACATACGTTGTCAATAGTCGTCTGCGCATTCTACTGTGAGTGAATGTGGAGAGATCGACGTCCACCTCGAACAGCGTGTAAACATAAAATTCTGCGTGAAGCTTGGCAACACAGCCACACAGACGCATGAGTTCCTTCGTGGCGCTTACGGCGAATAGACATTATCGCGGGCGCGAGTTTTCTAGTGGCACAAGAGGTTCGTTTCGGGGAGAACCTCCGTGGAAGATGACACAAGGCAAGGGCGCCCTTCAACCTCACGGAATTAAAACAACGTGGTTCAGATCAGGGAACTCGTACAGCAAGCCCGCACCATTAGAGTCAGCATGCTATCAGATGCTCTCGACATTAGTAAGCCAACATGCCACCAAATTTTGCGCGAGAACTTGGGGAAACGAAAGCTCAATGCCAGACTTGTGCCGTACTCCCTCACACAGAACCAGAAGGACACGCGGACATCAGTGAGCACTGATTTGCTCTCCGAGGCAGAAAAGGATGCTGCATTCATCGACAGCATCATTGGTGAAGACGAAACATGGCGTTTTCAATACGATCCTCAAACAAAGAGGCAGAGCGCCGAATGGCGGTCCACAAACTCTCCGGCGTCGAGAGAGGTGCGGCGACAGGAGACCAAAACAAAGACGATGCTGATAGTTTTTTTCGATGCCAGATGTGTCATACACCACGTGTTCGTCCGACAAGGGGCAGACGGTGAATCAGGGATTTTATATCCGCGTGCTCCAACACATGCGTGATGCACTGCGACGCCGTCGCCCTGACTTGTGGGCATCTGGACAATGGAGCCTTCTCCACGATAACGCAAGGCCGCACACTGCTCTCAGCGTGACAAAATTTCTCGCCAAGCACAGCATTACTCTACCTCCCCATCCGCCATACTCGCCTGACCTCTCCCCATGCGATTTTTTCCTGTTTCCTTGTGTGAAGAGAGCCCTAAATGGTCGCTGGATGGAGAGCGTGGAGGCCAGTAAAGACGCCACGACAAAGGAGCTGACAGCCCTGCCAAAAGAAGCGTTTTCCAACGGTTTCAAAGACCTCAAGAAGCGTTGGAAGCTGTGTATAGACTGCAAGGGAGACGATTTCGAAGGGGTGCTGCGCAAATGATTTCAATGTTAAACGCATTTTTTTTAATGGATTCAGTTTCGTAACTTTACGGACAAAGGTTGTATTCCGCCATCTTTCACCAAGAGTGGCTGCATAAGCATTGATGAGTTGCAGTAAAGGACTGGCAGGCTTATGCAGTTAGCACTTGTTACCCATCACCTTCCACTCTTTTCACGGCGGCAATTTACCGTCGTGGATTTACCGCCGTGGCTTAGCGGCTACGGAAACATTCTGGTGTTGAGTTGCGAGGTCGCGGGCTGCGTATACGGTGAGGTGACCGCGGCGGTCGCATTTAGACGGAGGCGGAACTCGAGAACACTTTTGTTTAGAAATGTGGGATCCCCTGACAGTCGACCATTCCGGAGCTTTGCGCAACTATATAGCGTCTCTTGTATCCTAAGGTGTAGTTATTGGAAAGTAAAAATCTGTAAAATTTTGCAATGCCACAACATCGCCTGAAACCGAGTTCGATCAATGTGGTCAACCCTAGAAGCACGCAGTATGCTCTGTTAGAACAAATAACCTAATATAGTGATCAAAAGTTTACGGGACGTTAACGCGAGGAAAAAATTTATTTCGTCGCAGTCAAGTCAAAAACATTTTGGGATTTTTAGCAAAAGTGACTAAGGAAGGGGGGTCATATCTTGGCCGTGTAGTGGAGCGCTTATCATACACCCCTAAAACCCTAAATCTGTGCAAAGTTCGATACATTCCATAACTTTCGGCTTTTAGGTGTACCGTCCGGGCTTTATATATACGTCTGAGAAGCAAATGCCGTCACTTGGTTACGTTTGGCTGAGACGGCACATGCATGCTCTATCCGCTGGTAACAATACCACGCGACTGGTTTGCGAGGCAGAGCTACAATAAACTTTTTTTTTCAGACAACAGGCGCCCCGTAAGATTCTGGTCGCGACATTGCGCTGGGTGTTTTTTTCTTTTCAGCCAGCAGCCTCTTCAGTACTGCACGTTGTCGCCTTTATATACACTCGCTTAACGTCGACGCATGTAACTGTGATGTGACCCCAAATTGGCAGCACCTTGTGAGGGGGTACGAGAGGCTTCAGACAATGCGGGACAAGCATCGCCCCACAACAGTGACGTCTTGTGAGAATTGCATTCGGCCGCAATCAGCGATGAAAAAGACAGCTCACTGTGAAGCTTCGCTTGTGAGGCTTCCATGGTGAGTCACCGCCTAGCCCCACCCTTCCTTCCTTACCCCTTTAGGCCTCTAGCCAATAACCTTTTGCGCGCGCGCCACACACACACACACACACACACACACACACACACACACACACACACACACACACACACACACACACACACACACACACACACACACACACACACACACACACACACACACACACACACACACACACACACACACACACACACACACACACACACACACACACACACACACACACACACACACACACACACACAAGGGGTGTGCGAATATTGAAATTTTCGAATACGAATCGAATACGAATATGAAGAAAATATGGCTTCGAATATCGAATATCTGCTCAGTAAAAAACAATTTCAGAAAACAATGAGCAAGCAAACGTTGTTGCCCTTACTTTTTTCAAAATAGTGTATGGTCCTTGCAACTAAAATAATCGAAACTAGACTGCCTCAGTACCATATAAAGAAACATGATGTGCACAGAAATGTATACTACTTGATTAGAAAGCATAACAGTATCCAAACTATAATGAGGTCATGCAAAATAAAATCCATAGAAAGACAAGACTGGCAACAAAAAAATAACATGATGACTATTAAACCTCATTCATTCGGAGTTCAAAGGACCGGAAGAAATGCGCGGTTCATCCAAAGGCCTCTGTGCCCCCCCCCCCCCCCACCCTCCGGAAAAAAAAATGCTGCCGAAAATGCTGAAGATGCAGTAAGGCCTTATGAGGCAGCTCCATCGCGCTAAGCCCGTGACGAGCCACCCGTTTTGGAGTGCTGGAAGAGCAACACAAATGCAAGCAAGGGGCCAGGGAACACACTAGCAAGGGGCCGGGGAACACACACTGGCGTCGGAACGGCGATGCGGTTTCTAAAAAGGAAAAGAAACAAGCCGCGCGGAGCTGGGATTGGACTATCGGCGAATGCGCGGGCCGACATTTGAACTTGCCGCGGGGCAGCGGTGAAGCTCAGAAGCTGCAACTACGCAGCCAGGCTATTTTTTTGCCCTAGCGACAGAGGCCTTCCGACTGTTGCCACACCTGCCGTTACGCCCGCTAAAGAGGTGTGCAGGTTACTATGCACCATGTAATAGGCGAGATTTCAAAAGGATCGCTTGCCCTGTTGTGACTACTCGACGAACCCCTTCAAGAGGCTCCCGCGGCATTCCGCAAGTAGGCTTTCCCGCATAGCGTAGTTTACAAACGGGATGTCGGAAGTCACTCTCGGAGAGTTATGAAGGCGACAGCACGCATTCTTCGGATGTGGGCATTAAATATGTTACATATTACCGAAAGATTAAAAAAAAAGCGCGATTTCGCGTTGCGATTGCTCGAAGCGGGCCGTCGGCCATCTTGTTCTCAGCACTGGTGATATGTGGAAAAGCCCACTTGGGGAAATTCTCACGAGGTGAAGCCTTGCGGGATGCGGTCGGTCCGCGTGATAAACGGCGGAGAAGGAAGCGGATAGGACCTCTGTATTGTTTTCCTAGAATTTTTAACTCGATTATCGGCTAATTTGCCCAAATATTGTGGTTTTGCCACGGTCGAATTTATGAAAGTATGCGCAGTATACGATCGCTGGCGAGTATTCGGGAATTTTCGAATATTGGGAAATTCACGAATATCAATTTTCGAATACGAATCGAATATCAAACATATTCGATTCGTATTCAAAAATTTGAATATTCGCATTTTATATATATATATATATATATATATATATATATATATATATATATATATATATATATATATATATATATATATATATATATATATATATATATATATATATATATATTGTCACGTGCTGCGCATGGGCTCTGAGGAATAAAGAAGACGTGCGGCGGCTGGAAGTAGAAGAGAAAGTCAAGTATCCTGCCGCCGGCGCACCAGGCTCCTCTCGACCTGCTTTGTAAATATTATTTGTAAATAGAACCTGTAACAGTGTGGTGCAGGTGCTGGGTCGATCACCACGGACCCCTCTCGCAACCGCTGCAGCCGAAGAATCGCCGGATTGCCACCGTTGCCCGTGCAAATGCCCAAGGAAGCCGACGCACGTCCGACCGGCGCCGCAACGCCCGCTTGGCAGCACTACCGTGAGCCGCGGACGTTTTCCGGGAAGGCTGGCGAAGACGTGGATGATTGGCTCACCCATTACAAGCGGGTGAGCAAATACAACGGCTGGGATGCCACTCTTCAGCTGGCCAATGTCGTCTTCTTTCTCGATGGCACCGCGCTAACTTGGTTCGAAAACCATGAGGTATCAATAACAAGTTGGGACCGCTTCATGGAAGAGCTCCGCAGCTGCTTCGGGGATACTGTTGCCAAACGAAAATGCGCTGAGCAGTCTTTGCTTCAGAGAGCGCAAGTGCCTGGAGAGACCTGCACGACTTACATAGAAGAGGTCTTGAAGCTGTGCAAAGTCGTTAATCCCAGTATGTCCGACGAAGATCGCGTTGGTCATCTCCTCAAGGGCATCGCAGAGGACGTCTACAGCTTTCTTATTAGTAAAGAAAATTTAGACTCGCCCACGGATATCATCAAGCACTGCCGCACCTTTGAAGCTCTAAAACTGCGTCGAATTACTCCCAAGTTCGGTCGCCTGCCTAACGTCACCACCGTCGCCAGCGTGGATTTCCACGAGCCTGTGAATGCGGCGACTCTCCCTGACGTCATTCGTCAAATCGTGCGTGACGAACTCTCCCGGCATCAAGATCTTGCGCGCCGCAGTGAGGTCCCGTATGGGAGCTGTTCTCTGCAGGCGGCTCCCGCCTACCGCTCCTCCCCTTGGAGTTTGTCTGCCCAGGCCCCTACCAGTGCTACTCGCATTGATTACAGCGACGCTCCCCGGATCACCCGCCCCGGCCCCAGGGCGCCAGCTCATCCGCAACGCCACCTGCGGCAGCCGGAGTACGATGGTCGTTTCAACACTGGCTACGAGGAGTGTTATCCCGAGTGCCCCCCCGACCCACCACTTTGTTACCGCTGTGGTATGATCGGTCACATATCTAGATTCTGCCGTCGCCGGGGCCAGTTTTCCCGCTCCCAGCGCCAATGGTCGAACCCTCGCCTGAGTTTCAATGCGCCTGTTCATGACCGTGTCTTCACATCGTCTCAGCGCCCATCCAGTTACGCGCCACCACGGAACGACTCCCCTGCCTCTGACCGAAGTCTGACTCCACCTCCGCACCGCTCTCGCCGCTCGCCTTCCCCCCAACGTCGTTCCCCACCGTCCCCGGGAAACTAGCGTGTGCGGCCGATGGAGGTGCGGTCGCCGGATCATCGATAGTGCCAATTCCTCTGCCCATTGTTATGTTAAGGAACCGCCTTGAAGTTTTAGTGGACGGTATTTGCGTCATGGCCTTAGTGGACACTGGTGCCACGGTGTCAGTGATGAGTTCAACTTTCAAGAACCGTCTGGGTCATAAAATAATGTTCGCTTGGGATCGTGCTGTTATATTCCGGGGTGTAGGGGGAGGATCATTGGTTCCGATTGGTATTTGTTTTGTGAATGTAGTGATCGCTGGCCACATGTTCCGAACTGAATTCACGGTGCTCCCTCGTTCTACGCATGACATCATCCTCGGTATTGACTTTTTGCACCAGTGCGGCGCTACTCTCGACTTCCGCAGTGGTGGCATATCGTTAAGTCCTGGCCTTCGGTCAGCTCTCATAGAAGACTCGCCAGTGGTTGCCCAAGTGTTTTCTGTCTCTGAAGATACCGTCGTTTAGCAATGTCTGCCATATTCGTTCCCGTTGTGTCCTCGAGCACGATTTTTGATGCCTTCGGTGCTGTGGTGGAACCTTGTTCCCTTAACTGTGCAAAGAAAAGTGTGCTAGTACCCCGCAGCGTCGTCCATGTGACCAAGGGCCATGCCACTCTTTGGACTGTCAATCATTCCAACGAACCTGCAGTATTGCCATGTGGTTTAAAACTTGCTGGCTTTGAAGAACGTTTTTCTGTACCAGTTGCCGCGATCACTGACAACGTGTCTCGTCCAACTAGACGCCGCGATCTGAGCGACTCTCAATTCCTAGCCATGGTCAACAAATCCCTACCCACTAGCGACCGCCAGGTACTAGTGGCCGTTCTTATGAAGCATGCGGACGTGTTTGACTTTGGTCGCGACCAACCACCGCCGATTCCAGCTTCCCGTACCCATCACATGATCAATACTGGATCTGCACAGCCGATTCGTCAGAAGCCATACCGCGTCTCGCCTTCCGAACGTCAGATAATCGATGAACAAGTCCGTGACATGTTGCACCGCGGCATCATTCAGGAATCTTCAAGCCCGTGGGCTGCTCCAGTGATCCTTGTCAAAAAGAAAGATGGCACTTGGCGATTTTGTGTCGACTACCGCCGGCTTAACACTGTCACAAAGAAGGATGTTTACCCGCTCCCGCGCGTTGATGATGCCATTGACTGCCTCCACTCAGCCTCCTACTTTTCCTCGGTGGATCTACGGTCCGGGTACTGGCAGATCCCGATGCACCCGCAAGACAAAGAGAAGACAGCATTCGTGACACCTGACGGGTTGTATGAATTTAATGTTATGCCTTTCGGCCTTTGCAACGCTCCTGCCACTTTTGAACGATTTATGGATACGCTTTTACGTGGCCTGAAGTGGCAAGTTTGCATGTGTTATCTGGACGATGTTATTTTTGGTAGGACCTTCGCCGAACATAACAGCCGCTTAGCCATTGTCCTAGACTGCATAGAGAGAGCGGGCCTCGTGGTGAACTCGAAGAAGTGTCGCTTCGGTGAACGCCAAATTACTGTGCTTGGTCATCTCGTTGACAAGGATGGCCTCAGACCCGACCCGCAGAAGGTTGAAGCTGTAAGCAGTGTCAAAGAACCCAAATCAGTGAAAGAGCTCAGGAGTTTCCTAGTACTTTGCTCATATTTTCGGCGTTTCGTTCCCAAGTTTTCTGATTTAGCCTACCCGCTTACAAGTCTCCTGCAGAAAGACACCCCTTTCCACTGGACTCCCGAATGCGACTCCGCGTTTCGGCAGCTCAAGTTTCTCCTCACCTCGCGGCCAATATTGCGTCATTTCTGCCCGACAGCACCGACTGAACTCCACACTGACGCCAGCGGCATCGGCGTGGGTGCTGTGCTTATCCAACGCCATGAGGGCAATCAACACGTTGTCGCTTATGCAAGTCGCACCCTCAGCAAGTCGGAACGCAATTACACTGTAACAGAGCAAGAGTGTCTCGCCGTTGTTTTCGGCGTACAACGGTTTCGTTCGTACCTTTATGGACGTGCTTTTACAGTCGTCACAGACCATCACTCTCTGTGCTGGCTGGTCAATCTACGCGACCCCTGCGGTCGGTTGGCCCGCTGGGCGTTACGCCTCCAAGAGTTTAACTTCAAAGTGTCTTACAAAAGTGGCCGCCAACACGCCGACGCAGATTGCCTCTCGCGGCTGCCGCTCACGGTTACTACTTCCGATGATGAAAACTTCGATGTCTATCTCGCTGCCGTTTCCAAAGAGTTTCCAGATCTTGGCACTTTCCAGATGGAACAACGCAAGGATCAGCACTTGGCGCCGCTTTTTGCCGAAGCCCGTGACCCGACATCCGCAAGCCCTTTCTGCGTTCGCGACGGTTTACTCTACAGAACGAATTACTCGCCTGGAGGTGCGCGCTTTCTCCTCGTCGTTCCGGCTACTCTGTACTCCTCTGTTCTGCAGGCAATGCACGATGACGTCACGGCTGGGCATTTGGGGTTTGCCAGGACCCTTAACCGCATCAAAGAACGTTTTTATTGGCCAAAAATGCGTCACATGGTTCAGCGCTACGTGGCCACCTGCGTGCAGTGTCAGCGGTTCAAGCTTCCCACGACTTCTCCGCCTGGACGCCTGCATCCTTTGCCACCTCCAAGCACGCCATATGAACAAGTTGGACTCGATCTGCTCGGCCCGTTTCCCCGCTCGTCCAACGGTAACCGCTGGATTATAGTGTGCGTTGATCACCACACCCGTTACTGTGAGACCGCCGCCCTACCTTGCGCCACCGCTGCTGAGGTCTCGCTCTTCCTTCTTCGTGCTGTCATCCTCCGGCATGGACCTCCTCGAGTTGTTATCAGTGACCGCGGTCGCCAGTTTACGGCAGACGTTGTGGAAGAGCTTCTGCGTCTTAGTTCATGCCATTTTCGCCACTCGACGCCGTACCACCCCCAGACTAATGGACTGGTTGAACGTACCAATCGGACACTCACGACCATGCTGGCCATGTATGTCGATTCCCGCCATAAGAACTGGGACGACGTGCTTCCCTTCATTACATACGCCTATAACACGTCGAGGCATGAAATAACTGGTTACAGCCCATTCTTCCTTCTTTATGCCCGTCCGCCTCGAAGCTCCCTCGACAGCATCTTACCTTTCTCTCTCGACACCGAGCCTTCTATTGCCAACACTCTATGTCGCGCTGAAGAAGCCCGTCGGATTGCCCGGATACGCACCTTGGCATCACAGCATCGCTCTAAGCAGCGTTATGACCGCCGGCGCAAGGATGTCTCCTACCTGCCCGGTGACGTTGTATGGTTGTGGACGCCCCTACGCAAGCGTGGCTTATCAGAAAAGCTGCTATCCCACTACACAGGCCCGTTCATCGTTGTTGCTCGCCTCAATGACCTCAACTATGTCATCTCTCCCCAATCAACGCAAGGACGCCGCTCAAGGACAACCCAGGTCGTGCATGTCGCACGGCTGAAGCCATTCCACTCTCGGGACCCCGATTGATTGACTGGCCCAGAGGGCTTCGTCTGCGAACGGGGAAATGTCACGTGCTGCGCATGGGCTCTGAGGAATAAAGAAGACGTGCGGCGGCTGGAAGTGGAAGAGAAAGTCAAGTATCCTGCTGCCGGCGCACCAGGCTCCTCTCGACCTGCCTTGTAAATATTATTTGTAAATAGAACCTGTAACAATACACACACACACACACACACACACACACACACACACACACACACACACACACACACACACACACACACACACACACACACACACACACACACACACACACACACACACACACACACACACACACACACATATATATATATATATATATATATATATATATATATATATATATATATATATATATATATATATATATATATATATATGGGGTAGGAAGACTGCCAGGAACGATCAATTCTCTCTGTATGGACATTAACCCATTATCGTTATCCGAACAACTGACATCCGTGAACACTGGATGTGAACACCGGAATCGAAGTGAAAACCGAACTGCTAGCGCACCTAATGCGCATTTGGTCTAACTGCGCAAATCGACCACAATTTTTTTAATGCGAAGGCATGATTAGGCTATGTCGGCGAAAAGGTGTCCGCAAAATGTGGAAACAACTGGACGCCCCACTCCAGTTGTAGCCAACATAGTGCTATGCGCGTGTGTTTTTATTGCTCCATCATGAACTAATCACGCGCACACCCTGGACACATTTCTTATTGTGTAAATGGTTTGTGTATATTACCTATCCTCTCTTCCTGTCCCCTCACCTCTTTCATTTCATTTCTCCATTCTGCCTGCTATCCTTTATTTCCGCTGCCCAAGCTCAGGTGCTTCAGTATCGATGGCAGATGCCGGGGATAGCAAAAAATGTGAAAAAAAAAACAGCGAGAAAAGACGCAAGACCAGAGGAAGACGCACACAGACTGTCGCCGGCGATAGTCTGTGTGCGTCTTCCTCTGGTCTTGCGTCTTTTCTCGCTGGTTTTTTTTCACGTCAACATGTACCAACTCGCCCAACAATTCATAGCAAAAATCTTTTCCTTGCTTTTTATTACTATTTTAATAAAAAAACCACATACTACAAAATGTAATGGACGTCGAGATCTCAGAGCTACTGCGAGCTTAAGCAAAATGTAATAGATGTCGAGATCTCAGAAAATTGAAAGCTTTCTGAGATCTCGACATCTGTTACATTTTGCTTCCACATTTTGTTTTGCCAAAAACATTTCCTTTCCTCAAAAACCGTGCTCCAAAACACACGCTTTCGCAAGGTTCGAGGTGTCCACCGAGATGTCGAAACCTGAGAGCTACTGCGCCCTTGCCTTTCATCAAAAACGTTTCCTTTCCTTTCCTGAAGGCGCTCGGCTACTGATCTGAAGTTCCCGGGTTCGAACCCGACCGCGGTGGCTGCGTTTTTATGAAGGCAAAAAGCTAAGGCGCCCATGTGCTGTGCGATATCAGTGCACGTTAAAGATAATAATAAATAATTGTTTTTTGGGGGGAAAGGAAATGGCGCAGTATCTGTCTCATATATCGTTGGACACCTGAACCGCGCCGTAAGGGAAGGGTAAAGGAGGGAGTGAAAGAAGAAAGGAAGAGAGAGGTGCCGCAGTGGAGGGCTCCGGAATAATTGCGATCACCTGGGGATCTTTAACGCGCACTGACATCGCACAGCACACGGGCGCCTTAGCGTTTTTCCTCCATAAAAACGCAGCCGCCGCGGTCGGGTTCGAACCCGGGACGTTAAAGATCCCCAGGTGGTCGAAATTATTCCGGAGCCCTCCACTACGGCATCTCTTTCTTCCTTTCTTCTTTCACTCCCTCCTTTGTCCCTTTCCTTACTGAGCGGTTCATGTCTCCGCCGATATATGTGAGAGATACTGCGCCATTTCCTTTCCCCAGAAAGCCAATTATTATTATTATTATTATTATTATTATTATTATTATTATTATTATTATTATTATTATTATTATTATTATTCCTGAAAACCAATACTTTCGCGGGGTTGAAGTGTCCAGTGTGATGTTGAGATCTGAGAGCTATTGCGGCCCTTCCTTTCGTCAAAAATGTTTCCTTAATTGGGTTGATTTGTAAAGAAGAATGATAGAAAGAGAGGCACGGCAACAAAACCGTGTCCGCCGTAGCGACGACGCTGGTTTGAGCAACAGTTATCGCAACTGCAGTTGTCGTTGCTGCGACTGAAAGAAGGAAAACGAAAGTGCACGGGCCTGCCCACTGGCTCAAGCTGAGCCACAACCGCTGCCACGTGCGGATAGTAGGAGAGTTTAAAGAGATACTAGAGGAAAGATAGGAAAGGCGCGCGCGCGCGCGCTCGCTATGTCCCGGGCCGATCCCGGAGGCAATGCAATACCGGGCCAACCCTTGCCGGAGCGCTGCAAGCACTCCGCCATATTTCCAAAAATAAATTTATAATCTTGGGTCCAAATGGTACCTGTAGCAGATATTAAATCAGAACCAACCAACCAACCACCAGAAATGCAGATCGCAAATGCAGCTGCTGCTATTGCTGTCAGGAAGAATGAAAAGGAAAGTACACGGGTCTGCCCACTGGCTTAAGCTGAGCCACAACCGCTGCCACGTGCTGAAATTAGTAGAGTCGAAAGATCGGAGCGGAAAGATTATGAAAGACGCGCGCCCGCGCTAATATGTCCCGGGCCGATCCCGGAGGCAGTGCAGTCCAAATGCAGATGAAATCCCAGCGATGTCGTCACTGGTTGACCTCAATGTGGTGGAAGTATTCCCGAATACATTCACCAGAAATTTTGATCTATCGTTCGTCGCACTGCATTCTCCATGGGTGGTGTCACAGAATTTCTATTTGCATAAAGCTTACATGTTTTAGTCAAGTTGGAGGCTAGCTTGCGAAGTGGTTTGTACCACTGGCATACGCACCTTCAATTGCATGTTTTCTGACACTTGCGACAGGGGTTCAGACCGATGACATATGCACCTGCAGTTGCATGCTTTATGGCGAAGTTGAGGTGTCCACCGAAATGTTGAGATCTGAAAGCTACTGTGCCCTTTCAATTCCTCAAAAACATTTCCTTTACTCAAAACCTGCTTTCGGAGGGCTCCGGAATAATTTCTACCACCTGGGGATCTTTAACGTGCACTGACATCGCACAGTGCACGTTAAAGATCCCCAGGTGGTCGAAATTATTACGGAGCCCTCCACTACGGCGCCTATTACTTCCTTTCTTCTTTCACTCCCTCCTTTATCCCTTTCCTTACGGCGCGGTTCAGGTGTCCAACGATATATGAGACAGATACTGCGCCATTTCCTCCCCCCCCCCAAAAAAAAAACAATATTATTATTCTCCACATAAGCAGACGTAAGTGCCCTCAGAATTTTCAATAAATTATCCCCCTCTCTCTCCCTGCGACGTTGCGCGGCATCTCGCTGCATGACATGAAATCCTCACGGCACCTGCGTTACATACAAGTCAAAATCCGCGAGAAATGCGATGCAACAGCGGGCACCGAGTCCAATGCACTCGACAAGCAAAAAAGAAAAAGAAATAGCGAGCGGCGCAAATAGGTTTTGATGTTTGCGAGCGCCATATACTTGGCTGCGCACTTGGAGAGAGCGGTAAAATGAGGATACGAAGGCGGAGAGGCCAGGCTGTTGAAGCAGATCAAACAAATATTCAGTCCAGGTATCGTTTTTTTTAATGGCCTTCTCGAATAAGCTAGCTGCCCTGTAAAAAACAGATCAGCCTATAGCAGCAGGGGCACTTTGACGCAGGTCCCAGGGACGTGCGGGATTCGGTGCGTATATGTGCTCGTTTTCAATTTCTGTGCTGTCTGTCTAGGCACCCTTAGTGTGCACGACCGGATAAGTCAGGAAATAACGGTGACTGCTTAAGGAAAAGGGAACAGCGGAAGCAACGAGCTTTTATTGCGAATTCATCAGAGGCACCGGCAGCGAACAAACGCGGTGGCGCGAGCGCGACACTTCGGGCATACTTTTTAGCCCCGCCGCGGTGGCTCAGTGGTTAGGGCGCTCGACTACTGATCCGGAGTTCCCGGGTTCGAACCCGACCGCGGCAGCTGCGTTTTTATGAAGGAAAAACGCTAATGCGCCCGTGTGCTGTGCGATGTCAGTGCACGTTAAAGATCCCCAGGTGGTCGAAATTATTCCGGAGCCCTCCACTACGGACCTATTTGTTCCTTTCTTCTTTCATTCCCTCCTTTATCCCTTCCCTTACGGCGCGGTTCAGGTGTCCAAAGATATATGAGACAGATACTGCGCCATTTCCTTTCCCCAAAAAAACAATTATTATTATTAAATTGGGTTCTGGGGAAAGGAAATGGCGCAGCATCTGTCTGGTATCTCGGCGGACACCTGAAGCGCACCGTAAAGGAAGAGAGGAAGGCGGGAGTGAAAGAAGAAAGGAAGGAAGAGGTGCCGTAGTGGAGGGCTCCGGAATAATTTCTACCACTTCGGGACCTTTGACGTGCACTAATATATCGCACAGCACACGGGCGCCTTTGCGTTTCGCCTCTATCGAAACGCTGCGGCCGCGGTCGGGTTCGAACGCGGGAAATCCGGATCAGTAGCCTCGCGCCGTAACCACTGTGCCACCGCGGCGGGTCCAGGCCCGTTGCGGCACTAAACTATTCACACATGCATGTACACAGCTTGAATATGCACGTGCTACTCACATGGTTCTGGCAATCTCCCGATTCACACGCATGCGCCAAAGATCACCTTTCAGTCGCTGACGATAATACGTAGGCGTGAGTAGTGACACATGACGGTGTGAGCCGAAGCTGCCTTTGCTGATGCCTGGCATTATACCGACGTCCATCCTCGCATACTAACAGCTGGCAAGGCGAGCGCGTTTTGTAGACTGCGTGCTTCTGAAAGTAACACTACATGTATGCGATTTCTGCGCTGTGTCCCCAAAAAGGCTTCACATTCACGGATATCAGCAGCTACTGGCTCTCTGCATATTCCGGGCCCTTTGTATGCAAGCCGAGCTACGTGAGTGTATCGGCAGCGTGCTTCTTATATTTGTCGTGTTGTTCCGCTAAGACATATTTCTTGCTTCTCGCGTGTGCTTGAGTGTACAATCGCGGCCATAACAATATATACGTGGAGCAAGCTTCGACGATCAGACTTATTTGGCTTGTTATGCAGCGAAAATTACGAGGTACTTTGTACACATGCTAGCAAGTGCTACTCGTGCAAGTGCTAGCAAATGCTAAAACTTGGGACGCAGAAGTGTCCTTTGTGCTTTTAGCTTCATTTGCACGATTTTGCTGCTGCCCGGGAACAAAGTCGTTTTTCGTAGTTTTCGAGCCGCGCTTGACGCATCGCTCTACTGTAACCTTTAGGTCCACGACCCATGGGAATGGATCTAGTTTGGCGTTTCAATACTAACCGTCCACCCAAATCTACTCCACCTCGGGGGATTCCCCTAAAAATTGGATTTAACCATTCCTACTTCGACTTGTTGATCAATTCAAACTCGCCCTACTATGCGCTTGCCGCCCTATCAAGGCTTAGTTGGTGGAGCGACTACTGCGGATAGGCGATGGTCCCGGCTTCGACCTCCGGACCAGGACGAATTTTCCCTACACTACGAAGTTTTTGAAAGCTGTATAGCTTTCCTTAGTGGCTGTATAACTCTGCCGTGGTGGATGCTGATGAGTAGTTGCTCGCTTATTACAAATGTACTCCACTTAGGGGGAGTATATTATCCCAAGTATTGCATAAACTTTTTTCCTTCTGCTCAGCACACTGACACCGCGCTCTAATATATCCGGCCTTCGATGCATCTTTTCCCCCTAGTCCTGCGCAGGACTCAGCGCCAATGGATCCACTCTATGTTGCTTCTTGCGTTGGTATATTCAACCTCGTGTTTAGTTTGACGGATCTGGGAGTGCATTTGACTGTCTGTGTTGTCCTTAACTTGCACTCGATGTAACATATTTTACTCCTGCTTGTGTCAGCAGTGCAGGTAGGCGCTGCAAAGTTTTATAGCATTATTTTCTTTTTTTCGCAGAGCCATGGCCGCGGGGACCGCAAACGATGTTCATCGACGCACGCAGCAAGAACAGCAGCAGAATGGCTGGTAAGCCATGTTCACGCACGTTTCGCGTTCGTTTAAGGTAAAAAACAAAATCAGGAACGCGTTGTTCCCGAGCTATTCGATTAAAGAAAACTTTGGCTTCATTAATCTATTCGTGACATCGATAAAACTTGTCAAGAAAGCACAGCGTCTGATTGTCACACGCTGGAGCAGAAGACATTCTTCAAGTGCTTTCTTCTTATTTGTGAGGTCACTGGCCGGATTTCGTAAGAACTATTTTCAAATTTCACTGTTTTGCCGCTCCTGTGTTGGCCCTTGCAACCTGCGCCACAAGGACCAATAACCGATCAGTCAGTAGTTGCAGTTTCAAAAGTGCAGATGACCGATGACAAAGAGGCGAAATAATTAAGGAAAATGTTGTTAATTAATTAAGCCTCCCAATGAGGTTTTTAACGTTGTCGCATTAAAGTTTCACATCTCAACCTCAGCAGTCAATCTGGGCGATAGCGTTTAAAGCTGAGCCAAAGTTTCACGCAATGAAATACAAAGTTTCTACGCAAAACTCGTATAACAGGCGCGACACACTGAGAAGATAATTGGAGAATAATCTGGCCTTTGCAGCTTCAGGCAAGATACCATCCTTGATAGGCGACGGATGTCGTTCTAGTTCCAAAGCGCTGTTAAGAGCTTGATAATCGATACAAGTTCACATTTAACCATGTTTCTTTGCTGCGACAACCATCCAGCTTTCTCACAATATCAGCTCAGTGAATCTCTTGATGGCGTGTTTCTAGTCTTGTAAGCGTTGTTTCAAGTTCAGTCGAGTATATAACTCTTTAGTATCGTGGGGCTTGCTTTTGGTTTGACTTTACGGGGAACGCTTCCAGGCAAATCGGCCAGAGTCAAACCAAAAAAAAAAAAATTCGCAAATTTTTTCAGGACGTTGCTTGACGTTTGAGAGAGAAATATATAACTTCCATTTCCCGGCTCCAGTTCGAGTCTTGCAGCAAGGTCATAGTCGACCGCCACTATAGGCCTCTCAGTGCTGCTGTCTGGCGCCCTATATAGGTGGTCTCAGCTCACCGCTGGCTTCGATGAGGTCTATCACTGTCAGCTGTATTCACGCTGCGCCTTGCTTTTCCGCATGGTGTGTATTGGCGACGTTCCAAATGCGCAAGGTTGTATAGGGTGGGTCAATCTGCTCTGGCACAGCGCTGTTGAGTGACCGTAGCTGGCGACAAGACACCTCAGATTTCTTTCATTGTCAAGCAGTGTAGCGGACTGTCGTTTCTTACAGTTTTGCAATATGAAGATTTCATCCGGGTCGTCGTCCCTATGGTGCAAGTTAGCAATGTTAATTCTGCATACCGCTGCAGAGTCAGTTCATTTGCTCTTGACATAAACATGACACCAGAATGGGCATGTTTCTATGTGATAGCAAAGAAGCCTTACCATAGCAAAAAGCCTGCGGCCACCGTCCGGAATAGTCCAGAAAACTTTTGATTGGCCAGCGGGCAGTGATATCATCAGGCACGTCATCGTAACGGAGAAGTCCTATTGGCTGGAAGCATGTGACGTCACTATCTCCAAAGTGACGTTCCCAGACCGGAGAATGCGCATTGGCAGGGCGGAAGTGACGTCCCCAAATCAGGTTCGTCTGTGTAAAGCCTCCACCTGCCAATCGCAGCAGGTGGCATGCAGGAAAAGTTACGGAAGAGCAACCTGGGTCTCACAAGCTCTACCAGCCCCTTCAGGCAAAAGCATTCAACAAATTCGAATGCTATCGCATTGCGAACGCATAATAAAATGTTTTTTTTTACAGCGAAAATACGGCATGTTGCAAAAAAAAAAAACTGGAAATACTGCAAAAAAGAATAATAGCTTGTGTTTGTAAGGTGAAAAGAATAGGATTAGTTGTCCGTGTGTTTTTAACACGATAGCGTTAAAGGCCTCGTTGTCCAGAAAATCTGGCGTCGGCGTTGTCAGCGAAAAATCCCGAGCATGACTCTGGCAGGTGGTGTGCCCAGAGAGCAACCTGGGAGGCAGGTGGGCCACCTAGGTCCCGTGCCCTTGCGGCGTCATTCCAACCAGGAATGACGCCGCCAACTGCCCACTATGGCAGGTGGCAGCTAAATTATTGATTGGTCCCTCGGGAAGATGTACGTGGGTTACACAAGGCCCACCTCTGGGAGCACCTGCCATCGCAGGGCAGTGACATACCGCTTAACCGCCGTAGCTCTGCGCCAGTCACTCCCAAGGATCTACGAATGTAGAGTGACATTGTGCATATATGGGAATTAATCCACTACGCTATCGCGTCATCCCTCAAGGCGGAGCTTATGTTTCCCTTCCAATTTCTTCTTGTTCGCTGGTGGTTTCCTCCTGAGTAATAATAATTGGTTTTTGGGGGAAAGGAAATGGCGCAGTATCTGTCTCATATATCTTTGGACACCTGAACCGCGTCGTAAGGAAAGGGTAAAGGAGGGAGTGAAAGAAGAAAGGAAGAGAGAGGTGCCGTAGTGGAGGGCTCCGGAATAATTTCGACCACCTGGGGATCTTTAACGTGCACTGACATCGCACAGCACACGGGCGCCTTAGCGTTTTTCCTCCATAAAAACGCAGCCGCCGCGGTCGGGTTCGAACCCGGGAACTCCGGATCAGTAGTCGAACGCCCTAACCACTGAGCCACCGCGGCGGGGCAACTGAGTTCTTTCTGAGTACTTCCTCGGTGGCTGTTGCACCTTTTCGGGGCCCTTTCAGCCGCTGCTTGGTTGATTCGTGAGTTGAACATTCCCGCACGAAGTTTTCGATCTTGGGACCTGCAAACTCTTCCGTCGCTGATTCCAGCGACTGTCTATATAGACTTCCTTTTTGGCGGCCGGAAGCAGCTTGGTGATGCGCCTCAGCAAAGGCTTTCATTAAGTGCCATTCGGTGGAAGAGGCATGCACCTGCGTGAGTTGAACTTTACTCTAGTTGCCATTAAGAGAAGCCATTTTTTTGTGTGTCACTACGCCCTTCGAATACCTCGTTCACAGTTTCGTGCAGCCATTTTTAATCAGCGGCCCTGAAACCTGCCTAAACGTTGGCATTGCACAGCAAAAGAGGCCAATGTTACGGCGCCAGCGATACACCCGGTGGCACTCGCGCAGTGCTCGCAGACGTGTGTGCAGCGCTGACTCGGCAGGCTCTTAACTATAGTGCTTGAGAACAGCAGCGTATCCGCCAGCGCTGTTCGGGGAAGGAGGCAGACAGCACACCGCCCTCTCCTTTTTCTCCGCTTGTCTGATAGACGGCTAGCGCGGTGCGATGACGTCATTTCACGCATCCGACGACCGTGAGATGGCGCGAGGTTTCACTATATGACAGCTGTCGCTGGTACAAACATTTCACAAACGACCCATGCTTCGACTCAAGCGAAACTCTCTTCTATGACCGCACGTTTTCACGAATAGACGCGGTACGTCGCTACAAGTACTGGCCATATTGGCAGTGCTGTTCTGGAGTGAATTCGCGACGTGAGGGTAAGTGAAGCTGCGCTGAATTTTTTATGGATCGGGTCACGTAAACAAACGCAGCTGTTTACCGTTGACGAAGGACGAAACTTAAACACGCTCCATGAACTTGCTCCTGAATGGGCTTTTCTGCGGTGCACAACCTTTCTCAGGATTGTCTCTTCATTAATCGAGCTGTGCAGCATTTAATGCGGCAGTGATCTGCGAATTACGGCCCAGTTCGACCGATGGAATTATTATAGTGATGCAAATCTATCCTTAAATTGACTATCGACAGCATCGACATTTTTTGAAAGTGTCGATAGTGCAGAAATTGATTGATAGTATTACTATAGATAGTGCTGTCGATAGTATTTCGATAGTTCGATTAAGTTAACTATCACGTGTATTTTTGTGCCTGAAACTTCGTTTGCGGGTCTTTAAGGATGCCTAATCAAAGTAATGATAAAGTTCACGCTACAAATCTACCGAAAAGGAGGCAGACGAGGATTGTTCGTTTTCCAGCTGCACGAATGACCTGCGTCTATGCCTTTATAACTCTGAGCCGGATGTCGCTGCACGCGACATGAACAATACGAGAGGAGAAAAGTGAGCACTGAGCAGTTTGCCACCAACTGTAACAAAATACACGTCTCGGTTAAACGAGAAACCAAGTTCGTCGAAGGCGACTTCGGGGCGGCTTATCACGTCAGTATGCCTTCCATGATGCCATCACAATGTAGTTGGAGGCATAGTAAATGAAGAAAAAGATCTTCCTATCACTATTTGTCTTCTTTTCCTGTTGATCCCGGAGTTGATCTATAGATCCGGTTTGAAGTAACGTGAGACAGCTGACCGCAAGCCTCGTCAAGCCAGAAAATTACTGCATGAGGCATCCATAATATCAATCTTTCGTATTTCTGAAATCTTGGAATAGCGCAGTGCCCTATGAACTTAATTCAGGTTAAAATATAAGGTAGAAAAACGGAAGTCTTATTAACAATGCTCCATTTACGGGTTCCGAAGTGTCCACTCATTTGTCTTGCGTAATCTATGAATCGCCTGCGTGCTGACACATGAACGTTCCATACTAGCTCACCTGCTTGTCCGGCAGCTTCTTATGTTCTATAAGCAGCAGCTCCCAAGATCAGTTCCCAAGAGCACGAAAGTCTGTAATCATAACCGCTGAAGTAATCATTCCAACCGATTTCGGCTCAGAGGCAGGCGCGCCCAACAATGCACCTCCAGTCGCTTGTAAGTCATATAGACGGGGCCGGTGGCTGCAGCCTGCACAATTAGGGCATTTGAGGTATTCTGATTATTTTATGCCGGGGCTGTACGGAGGGTAACTCTGCAGCACTCGGTGACGCGAGATTGGTGAGTCATACGTCTTTACCGCCGCTTCAATTAAAACGTCGCCAAGTTTATGTGGTAGTGATTACGCGCGGTACGCTGCGTGATCTTATACTATCGATAGTACAATCAATAGTTTTTTTTGTACTATCGGTAGTTGGATAGCGACTCAACAATCTGTAATATCTATAGTACTACCGATAGTTCTGCATTACTAATTCTCAGTCGGGTGAGTACAGGTGCAAACTAATCTTCACGGCGAGAGTCGTTCTGCAGCATACGCAGCATTTCTCAAAAGTTATTTAAACAAATTAAATATGCCGTGAGCGAAAAATGGCGCAGCTCGGTGGACACCTGAACCGCACCGTAAGGGAAGGGATTTTCCTTCCCTTACTGCGCGGTACGCGTGTCCAGCGAGAATTGTTAGACAGGCGCCATTTCCTTTCCTTAAAACCAATTTTCATATCAATTTCCACCCGGCCGCGGTGGCTCAGTGGTTAGGGCGCTCGACTACTGATCCGGAGTTCCCGGGTTCGAACCCGACCGCGGCGGCTGCGTTTTTATGGAGGAAAAACGCTAAGGCGCCCGTGTGCTGTGCGATGTCAGTGCATGTTAAAGATCCCCAGGTGGTCGAAATTATTCCTGAGCCTTCCACTACGGCACCTCTATCTTCCTTTCTCCTTCCACTCCCTCCTTTACCCTTCCCTTACGGCGCGGTTTAGGTGACCAACGATATATCAGACAGATACTGCGCCATTTCCTTTCCCCCCAAAACCAATTATTATTATTATTCAAGTCCCTTCTCTTACGGACCGGTACGGGTGTCCGGCGAGAATTGTGAGACAGGCGTTATTTCTTTTCCTTAAAACCAATTTTCATTTCAATTTCCTTCCCTTACAGCCCGGTTCGGGTGTACCCCAAGATATGTTTCCTTTCCTTAAATTGTCACCCGCCGCGGTGGCTCAGTGGTTACGGTGCTCGGCTACTGATCCGGAGTTCCCGGGTTCGAACCCGACCGCGGCGGCTGGGTTTTTATGGAGGCAAAGCGCTAATGCGCCCGTGTCCTGTGCGATGTCAGTGCACGTTAAAGATCCCCAGGTGGTCGAAATTATTCCAGAGCCCTTCACTACGGCACCTTTCTCTTCCTTTCTTCTTTCACTCCCTCCTTTATTGCTTCCCTTACGGCGCGGTTCAAGTGTCCAACGATATATGAGACAGATACTGCGCATTTCCTTTCCCCCAAAACCAATTATTATTATTATCCTTAAATTGTCCGGGCAAGGGGTTGCACCGAAGGATGATGGCGTTCCATGGATTTATTTATTTATTTCGTTACTATCAGTGCCGTTGAGGCGTTACAGATAGGATTGGTAAGTGATTAATCAAAATCAAATATAAAAGGAAATGTATTAACATAAATGATGAAAAAGCGCAGATTTGAATGCTTCTGGTGCAGGCGGGCAGGTGGTTCCCGTCTGAGCTGGTCTTGGGCAGGAAAGAATGAAAGTACTGGTTAGTTCTGCAGCTTGGAACACTCACTTTGAATCGGTGATCAATACGGGATGATACATAACTTGGAGCAGTGAAAAGACTTTGTTTTAACGATTAATTTGTGTAATATATTTTGTGGAAAGTTAAAAGTCCAGAAAGATGACGCCGCAGTGAAAGGTCTGGAAGGTCTAGAGTTCGCTTCATGAGTGTGACGCTAGACGAACGAGTGTAGTTAGACAAGATAAAACGGGCTGAACGATTCTGAACAGATTCTAAGGCATTAAGCAGTGATTTGATGTTAGAGTCCCATACGGAATGCGCATATTCTATTTTAGATCTGACGACCGTTTTGTACAGAAGTAGTTTTAAACTAACCGGAGCAAGTGAAAAGTTGCGGCGAAGGAAACCAAGCATGCGATTAGCATTGTTAGTTATGTGCTCGATATGCGTTTTTCATGAGAGGTCATTGGTAATGTATACGCCAAGATACTTATATGCAGAAACAAAAGCTAAGGGGGAGCCATTTAGAATATATGGATACGGGTTAGCTTTGGAAGGTATTCGTGTTACTTTCATTGCTTTACATTTAGATGCATTAAGCTTCATTAGCCAAGTGTCGCACCAAGCAGAAATGCTATTAATGTCAGATTGAAGAACTAAGGTATCAGATGGGTTGGAAATTTCTCTGTAAATTACGCAGTCATCAGCGAACAGCCTGATAGATGATGCCATGAGATCAGGAAGATCATTAATATAGATTAGGAGAAGGAGAGGCCCTAGAACAGATTCTTGAGGAGCGCTCGATGTTACTGAAGAAAGATCAGAATTATGGTCTTAACTGTTACATACTGAGTACGACCAGCTAAAAAAGACTTAATTCATTTTAATACATTACTGTCTATGTTTAGTTTGCTAAGTTTGAAAAGTAGAAGAGGATGAGAGGTGGTATCGAAGGCTTTAGCAAAGTCAATGAATATGCAATCAATAATCGAAGAACGATCCAAACCTGCAAAAAGGTCATTAGTAAATGCGATTAACTGTGTTTCACGTTAATGATTTCTTCGAAAACCATGTTGATGAGCTGTAAAAAAATAATTGGACTCAAGGTGACTCATGAGGGCAGAATAGATTACATGTTCAAGTAATTTGCATGGAATAGAAGTTAATGATATTGGGCTGTAGTTTATAGGGCTGTGAAAATCACCAGACTTGTGTACTGGAACCACCTTGCCCCCCTTCCAGTCGTCAGGGATCGTGCCGACCTGCAATGATTGAGTAAACATTTCGGACAACATAAGTGAAGAATAAGTAATAGTGTTTTTCAACATCTTGTTACTGATGCCATCAGCACCTTCAGAAGGTGACATTTTAGCATCATCAATAAGTTTGTAGATTCCCTCCCAGTCAATGGTGATGGCATCCATCATTTGGGAGTCAAATGTAGGCATGTCGGGAAGTGTAACGGGTGTAGTTGTTACAAAACAGAGAAAATGTACGATTTAATAATGCGCAACATTCGTTCAGTGGGACCAGGGCAGCTTGGCTATCTTTCAGTATCATATCTTTTTTTGGTTTCACGTTAAGGATAGCCCAGAACTTGCGTGGGTTAGTGATCAGCATTCTAGGCAAGGTATGTTGAAAGAAGTTGAGTTTCGCGCTGAAAAGGGCAATATATTGCGATGCCACAGTACGATAAGTATTCCATCTCTCACTAGAGTTAGATGTGTAGCGACGAAAGATGCGTTTTTTTTTGTTTAGCAGTCGCCTCAAAGAAACACTGAACCATGGTGAACGTTTAGTAGACGTTATTCTACGAAGTGGGATGTACTTATCAGTGAGGGCTTCCAGTTTGTCTTTGAAAAGAGATCAGTTATCGTGCAGTGAACGCTCCCAAAATCTGGGGAAAAAAAATGTCAGCAAATTTTTCTAGTTCGGTGTTAATTGCAGAATAATTTCTCTTTTTGTAATCCTGAATTACCTTATAATGTTTGACTGGGCAGGGTGCACGTGACGGCAGAGTGAAGTTGATAATTGAATGGTCGCCTAGTCCAGGCAGGAGTGTAAGAGATGAAACGGAATCAGGGCCGGTTGTTAGAACAAGGTCCAGAATGTTGGCAGTGGATGCTGTATTGCGAGTTGGCGCTTTCACAAGTTGACAGAGGTTAAACGTTGAACATATGTCAAGGACGGCTAACGATTCTGAAGAAGAAGAAACAGCAGGGTGGTCTTACGCGTCCATGATATAGCAGGGAAATTAAAATCGCCCAAGACACAAATTGGTGCTTTTGGAAACCTGAGTACAATTTTGTTAAGACAGTCATGGAGGCTATCACAAAAACTGCGCGCTGACTGGGGCGGTCGGTAACAGGCACAAAATACGGTTTCCTTATGATTTATCTTAATATATGTGCAAAGAAATTCTAGCTCCGACGGTATGAGAACGTCATAAGAAAACAAGTCATCTGCAACAGCGATCAAAATCCCGCCACCCGAACGCTCAGAGCGATAGTGTCTATAAACAGTGTAATGTCGCTCACAATCAAACAGTTCAGAATTATCAATTTTGCAAGACAACATTGGCAATGCTGCAACACGCTGTCGCGTCCTGCTCTTAAAGGCGAAACTTAAGCGTCCTCCAATTTTTTCCCTCAACTGTACCATTTTAAAATGCTTGCGTATTCTCACTTTCAGCTGCAGCGCCTCTTTTCATTCACCGTCGTATTTTTTCCCGAGTTATGCAAGTTTTGTCTCTGATACGGCTTCAAATAAATTGCCCAAAACGACTAAATGCAGCTGGGCGCGAATATGCTATAAAGTTTTCGCACTGCGTTCCATCTACCTTCCTTATTATTATTCCAGGTTCACGTCAAACACGAGGGGATTGACCTTCTCCAGATTTATTTCACGATGACACACAATAACAAATAATAATAATAATAATAATAATAATAATAATAATAATAATAATAATAATAATAATAATAATAATAATAATAATAATAATAATAATAATAATAATAATAATAATAATATTAATTGGTTTTGGGGGAAAGGAAATGGCGCAGTATCTGTCTCATATATCGTTGGACACCTGAACCGCGCCGTAAGGGAAGGGATAAAGGAGGGAGTGAAATATAATATAATAACAAATAATAATAATAATAATAATTGGTTTTGGGGGAAAGGAAATGGCGCAGTATCTGTCTCATATATCGTTGGACACCTATTATTATTATCTTTCACTCCCTCCTTTATCCCTTCCCTTACGACGCGGTTCAGGTGTCCAACGATATATGAGACAGATACTGCGCCATTTCCTTTCCCCCAAAACCAATTATTATTATTATTATTTGTTATTGTGTGTCATCGTGAAATAAATCTGGAGAAGGTCAATCCCCTCGGATTTGACGTGAACCTGGAATAATAAGGAAGGAAGCGAGAAAGAGGTGCTGTAGTGGAGGGCTCCGGAATAATTTCGACCACCTGGGGATCTTTAACGTGCACTGACATCGCACAGCACACGGGCGCCTTAAGGCCGTTTCACATGATGCGATTGTTGCCGCAGCGCAGTGCGATTTCTGCCGCTGTGCGACAGAAATGCGCGTCGTTCTCGTCGCAGGGCCACTGCGACAGACTTTCAACAAGTTGGTCGCATTGTCGCAGCGTCGGTGCGGTCGCAGCGATGGCCACAGTAGTCAGCCAATAGGAGTTCAGCGACATGACCGGAAAATCTCGAAAACGTCTTATTGAACTTAATAATACATCGCGGCTCAATATTATTACTCATGATTACAAAATTAACGCCTGCCACGATGTTTGACATTTATTGCAACCGAAGAATTTTAGTCCACTGAAAGGCCGCACCGACGCTAGGGTGTCGACGGCACCGACAGAAATCGTTGTCATGTGAAACGGCAGCTGCGATTACCGTTGCAACGACAGTGCGACGGGGCCGTAATTTTTCGTTCCCGTCGCACCATGTGAAACAGGCTTTAGCGTTTTTCCTCCATAAAAAACGCAGCCGCCGCGGTCGGGTTCGAACCCGGGAACTCCGGATCAGTAGTCGTGCGCCCTAACCACTGAGCCACCGCGGCGGGTCACAATAACATATACCGGTTCAAGTTCAGCGCAGAACACCTGCACGCGGTTGATGCAGGAAACGCATCACTCAGCCAATACGGCGTCGCAACTCATTCGAATGACGCAGCTGCTGTCAAACGCCTCCTATACAGCGCGGTTCCAGAGTGTACTAAACATAGGCACACAGTTTAACACCGTCCCGTGCCCTGTATTTATCTTTATTTGCTGCACCCAACTTTTTCCGTTTGTTTTCCGTTTCCGGGCTATGCACCTGCGCTGCACAGCTCTGTCGTTAACATTCGAGACTCTCTTCACAGAGCACGGTTTGTCTCTGTGGAGCGCGCTCGAAAAAATATAGGACGTTCAGACGCGATCGATGCACGCCAGCCTTGCAATGTGGTAGCCAGTCTTCGTAATGTAACGTATTTACCTTTTATTTAAACGCCAGCGTAGCCGACTGAGACTCGGCTGCTCAGTAAAATTCGCGGAAACCGCGAGCGGTATAGCCCTTTAAGCGAGCCCCGCTGTCAAGGTGCGAAACTTTAAAAGCACCACCCGCACCCAAGCGACATATCAACAGCGTCAAGTACTGTGGCCGCGCTGCAGCTACCTTCGAGAACACGAACATCATGGGAACACATTCGGTTTCCCACACGTATGCCGCTTGCCTACGCAGCGCCGGTCGCCCCAGCGCTGTGCATATGTTCAAGGAGTCACCGCCGGAAGACGCGGACGAGTCGGAGACATCCCTCGCCGCGGCGTCCATCCTCAAGAGCTGCAAAGTGCTCGCTTACGTGGCCACCTTTGCCGTTGTGCTCTGCGGGTCCGTGTTATCGAAAAGCACGCTTCTGCTGATGACAGCGCAGATTCAAAGGCCGCACAGTGACGGGGGTCACAACCGGACCCGACCTGTCTGCAAGCACAAACTGTGTGAGTATTCAGGACTCGTTAGGGCTCCGTTCCCTCACAAAAAATTTCCTTAGACGTTCAATAGACTGTCCATAGAGTTTTGTGCATAAAGTATATGTTACTATAGACAAATTCTATAGACTAGTTTATATGATAATACAAATTCTGTAAAAAAAACCTATGTATTTATGGCCATAGACTTTAAGTAGACATTTTGTCTATAGAAAGTTTGTAGACTATGAATAGACAAAAGAAAATATCTATACGAAGGAAATACAGTCTATAAGAAATCTATAGAAAATCTGCAGACCATGTTTATGTCTATATATACAAGCTGCGAGCATGTGTGACACATACACATTCTACGTGTGACAGCTAGTCTATGGTTGCGTGTGTCTGTGTGTAGTTTTTTGAGGTCAACAGCACATGTCTCGGAGGGAGCTACAATAATTGTTTTTCTCCCATTTTGAATATTCTGTTTGTGTTTTGAAGACATGCAGTGCTGAAAATTTTCGGCCGTCTCGAAAATGCGCACAAGGCTGTCTTTGATAAGAATGGAGACGATACTGCTTTGGACTACCGTAAAGAACAGTGCCTACGAAAAGGAGAAAACGGTCCGAACAGCCTAGTCGGTTTATTGTAACTGTCGTTTTGAACATTAGGCAGAATATTCCCGCAACACTGAGTTTCATGCACTATACAAGATAGCAAGCGGACTCACTTAAAGCATGTACGGCTGAAAGTAACTTCAAAGGCAGCAAGTTCACGCCAGTTACAGTGTGCCTGAGAAAGCGATGAGTGAAATCGATTCTCTAGTAAACTTGTTGAACTATACTGTGCTTTGTGGTTTCAGTTTTAGACGTGGACGACGAGGACACAGAATACGTGACTGGATTCGACAAGTCGGAAAGCATCGCCTGGATGTGGGTCATCCTGTTCGCCATGTTCGTTCCGGAGGTGGTGACGTTTATCAGATCTGTATGGACCTTGATGTTCAAGGTCTTTCGCGTACCTCGTGCAAGCACGTTACTTCTCGTAAGTATTCCACCAGACTACAAGCTCCCCGGTAGCTTTAAACACTACTGCGTGCTGTCGATCACTTGCTTGGGCGATCTAGCTGTACAGTATAGCGGGATCACTCTGAGCAACGGTTTCCGAAAAAGAAAAAGAAAAGACGAAGGATACCGCTCTGAAATCTGCAACGAACGTTGAAACCGCTCTTGCGGTCGCGCTAATTTGAGCAACGAAGCCAAAAGGGGATGAATTCTGCACTGTAGCTGCGTTGTGTCGTACATGAACCGAGGTCAGTAGTGCCGCTGGTGCCATGACTAGATTAAAAAAAGCGCGAGTTGGCGGTGCTCGAAAAACTCGCTTCTTTTCCGGCAGATGGCGCCGTAAAACCGGCGAGTGACTTCAGGCGAGCGTAGAACCGCGCTGGTAGCGTAGGCGACCGCAGTAATTATATACTTATTGCAGTTTACGATGTTACCCTGTATTATGAAGTAAACCAGTGCTCACGATTTAGCTGTTAAACTTTTACATGTGATAGGAATAATAAGTACACAAAGTACACGCCAGACACAGTCAGAGGGAGACAGACACAAAGGAAAACAGACACGCAGATGGCTAGACAGAGGCAGACAGACACAAAGGAAGACAGACAGGGCTTCAAAATGTGTGTTTCGTTGTGATTGACTGGTAAAGGCGAAAAATTCAAGACCTGCTGCCTACGGAAGGGGGTATACATCATTCAAAAGTAATACCTAGGAATGTGCGAATAGTAATGGTTCGTAACGTTGACAAGCTACCTTTAAAATCGATGCAAATTTCGACACGCGTTAGAGACACCTGGCTAACGATGTTCTTCAAACATATCTTTGAATAGCATGCGGATCACACTCGGCAGGCTAGATGTGGCTATAGATCCTGAGCCGGCACCTACGCTGATTTTGCTTTCCCATTCGTTCCCGCCCCGCCGCGGTGGCTCAGTGGTTAGGGCGCTCGACTACTGATCCGGAGTTCCCGGGTTCGAACTCGACCGCGGCGGCAGCGTTTTTATGGAGCAAAAACGCTCAGGCGCCCGTGTGCTGTGCGATGTCAGTGCACGTTAAAGATCCCCTGGTGGTCGAAATTATTCCGGAGCCCTCCACTACGGCACCTCTCTCTTCCTTTCTTCTTTCACTCCCTCCTTTATCCCTTCCCTTACGGCGCGGTTCAGGTGTCCAACGATATATGAGACAGATACTGCGCCATTTCCTTTCCACAAAAAAACAATTATTATTATTAATATTTGTTCCCGACCGCGTGAACTATGCGTCGTCGGAATCGCGCAGGCTTTATATAAAAAGGCAAATTATAGGCTTTCTGCATCGCAGGTACAACATTACATTTTGTAGCGAGAGCTACACTGGGCTACCAGTCGAGCATTTCGCGGTGGATGGGAGAGGCCAGTTGTGCGCATGCGCCGTTACCATGGCAACCGGAGAAAAGCAGCAGATGTGGCGCCCGCTCCACCGTCGGAACGAAGCGCGCCGCATTCTTCGTCGCCGCCTCGCCGCACGCCGCTCTATCACCCGAACTGCGCGTCGCATGCGCAGCATTGCGTATAAAAGGCGGAGGTGTAGTGGGCGGCTGTATCACAACGTTTGACATGGATGTAGAGAAGGAGAGTCCAGCCGCTTCTAAACGGCGGTATAGACAAGAGAAGATTGACCCTTCCGATCCTGAGGTTGTCGCCTGGCACTTGGCTACTCAACAAAGAGAGAATGAGCGCCAGAAGGCGAAGAGAGCAGCGGAGACGCCCGAACAGAGAGAGGAACGGCTTGCCAAACGGAGATACCAGACTGCCGATAGTAATAGACGGCGCATAGCCGCCGAGATGGCGCCCAATGTCTCTCATTGCTAACATGCAGTGACCACAACAAGCTCAGCCAGGGAAACGTGCCTCTCGCTACGTATATCCTGGCATAGCCGAGCTAAGCCACTGCCATTTTTTTCTTACGAAATCATGCGGTGCGGTCAATTAATAAGGCAACGGTCTTGGTGTTCACTTTAACGCTCTGAGCTGCCGTCAAAGAACGTGAACGGAATCGTGCGCTACACAGGAGAAATTATTATGGTGTCGGCATCTCATCAGAAGTAGAAAGGAAGAAGTGCATTAACTGCGGTATTTTCGCCGTGTGTGCGTGCGACGTTTTTCAGAAGCATGCGTCACATTAGAACACTTTTCTTTTCGTGTCCTTATTTTCGAAGACATTGATTAGCCTGCCGAGTGATGTTATACGCTTTTAAATCTAATCCAATACGTCGTTATTCAGTTTACGGTTGAAATGCAATTTCACAAGCCTCATTTTCACGAATTTATCGATTTCACAGACCAATTTCGAATCTTTGATTGCAAGCCGCGGAGATTTATGAGTACTTTGAGGCCGCGCCCTTACGAAATAAATTTGAGGGCCTAACCCAGTTTTATGAACGACTGAGGAAAATAGTTGCAATTAAAGTCTAAGACAGCAGCTGAGATGACCTAGTGGCTGCCAGAAATGCAGTAAATCGCCAAAACTGCCCCTAATTCCCAAAACGCGCTGCGACGAATTTCAATGCCATAACGAAGCTCTTTCACTGTCCCAGTGAAAAGCCTGCACAGTTTAATGAGGTGCCGCCAGCTTTGGCCAGCTCGCAAGCAGCTGCAACAGGAATCCTCTTGTTTCTCGATTTTTCACAGTTCTCAATTTTACGAAAAATTCTGATGCTCTCGTCGACTTCATTGAGGCTGGTGTAGGCAGCTAGCCAGAAATATTTTTCGAGAGGAGGCCAAGGCAATTTCTTGTATTGAGCTGGGCGGGAGCAGGGAGTGCCGCGTGATACTTGCCCAACAAAGAACACTCCCAAGAAAGGGGAGGAGGGTCCGGGCCACCCTGGATCCCGCCCTTGGATACGTGCCTGATAAGGTGCAAACTTTATTTGAACAGAAAAGCCTGTATTTGAACTGCATCTGATGAAGTGTCAGTACTGAAACTGCACTGTTCAGCACAAGTTTATATTAGCCACCGCGGTGGCTCAGTGCATGGTTATGGCGCTCGGATGCTGACCCGAAAGACGCGGGTTCGATGCCAGCCGGTGCGGTCGAATTCCGATGGAGGCGCAAATTTAGAAGCCGTGTACTGTATGATGTCAGTGCACATTAAATAACCTCAGGTGGTCGAAATTTCCGGAGGACTTTACTGCGGCGTCTCTCGTAACCTGAGTCGCTTTAGGACGTTAAACCCCCCTAGACCTTAAACAAGTTTATATTCTTGTCGCTGACGGCGTATTTATTTGTGGTATTTCAATTCTACCGAAATCCGCTCTCTAATCATCGGTTCATGCATCATGAAACATAAAAACGAGCGTTCCCACCAATCGAAAAACTTTCAGAATTTTCTTTCTGTGCTTCCAGCTCACCCGCCGTGGAATTTCGCACTTTAAACATCAGTTTTTACCCCTCCATCCTAGTGTTAAAGAAAGGAGGAATTGACTATCAGCTATTGGTTCTTTTATATAACTTTACAACCAAAGAAGGCGGAAGAATACTGGGAAAGATGAGCTACTTGCATGCAGCCAATGAATTGTTCCAAATTCTTTCGATAAAACAATTATATTAATAAAAATTTAAACAGTTGGTTTTTCAGGAAAGGAAAGGCGCAGGAACTGTTACTGAAAATGAACACCCGAACCAATCCGAAATGAGACTGATGAAAGAGAGAATAAAAGGAGTAGAAGGGAGGGTTTAATTCTCACCAAGTGTGGGGCTCTTTAACGTGCACTGACATCGCACAGCACGCACACGTCTTTTGCATTTCTCTTCCATCTAAATAAGAAAAGGACAAGCGAGAACCAAACGATAAGCTGGACCCATTGTCTTCTGCGTTTTGTGTTAGAGTGTGTTTGTGGCCATTTCGGCTGTAACAAATATCGAGCGAAGTTAAAGACCGGGTTTTATTGTCAGGCATTGTGAGTGCCACTAACAAACAGGTCTCGAACACGCTCAGTCAGTAGATTAATGAGCCTTTGGACCAGTTGTACAAAGGAAGAGACTGAAGCCTCTGCCCACTGACAGACGTCTCGCTAGGACACGTAGGTCAGCCTTAGACAAAGGAGGCTTCCCGCCTTTGCCTTGTTCTGCGCTTCGACAACCATCGTTCCTCCACTCTTCTATCGAAAAACGCTTACACGTCATTTCTGAGTGGAGCTATCAAGAGACTGCTCGTTACATTGAGGAAGGAAGGTGGCTGTGCCTTGGGTGCAGGCCCCCGTCGGTGTTACTATGAAAGGTGTCACTCTCTCACGCGAGTATTTACGACATTGCAGATCTTCACCCTCGAAAGCCTGCACGTGGTCGGCATCAGCCTTTTTGTGTTCACCGCACTGCCAGAGCTGGACGCACTGCGCGCCACCATGATCTCTAGCTGCGTGGCCGTCATTCCGGTCCTGCTGAAGGCATTGTCTCAGAAGGACCTGTCGCGACTCCCGTTGACCCTGAACATCTCGGCACTGCTGGTACAGTGTTCGGGCCTGGTGCTGTGGTCGGTGGGAACCCGCGGCACGCCCGCGCTCGCCGCCGCTCTCCTTCTCTCGTCGTGCGCGTGGTGGGAGTGCTTCGCAGATGAAGACGCACCCGTCTTTCGCCTGGTGAGGCTCAGGTCGCTGAAACAGGACCTGGACCAATGCCGCCTGTTTGTGTCAGTGGTCCTGTCCCCCTGGCGAGTATTCCTTATGATCGTAACCATGCTGGTGCTGGTGGAGGCTCGCTCCTCCGTCACGGTGCTCGAACTGTTCGGCAAGTTCCACGAGGCATTCCAGGAGCGCGAGCTTCCGCTCTTTCTGTCCCGGACGTTCGTTGACAAGGGCGAAAAAATGGCGCTCGACTTGGCTGACACGGACTACGTCTTCTGGAACACGCGGTGCGTATAGCCTCTCACAGAGCCACGCATTACTTTTGTCGGTGGCAGTTTTCGTTTTCGGGTGAAACCGGGACTCTTGCACCCCGAACGTATTTCTTGAAAATCGAGTCAAACCCGTTTCTACCTGAAAATGTGACAACGTTGAAGACATGGGAAGAAAATTTGTGCCTGGTTCTTAATCCAGAAGGGTGTCTTAGGTCAACTAAGGATTAAGGTGAATCAGTTTGAGGATAAGTTCGAAAAGGACGATTTAGAAGTTTGGGGCCAAAACATGGCTACCGGCCAGACGTTTTATCGGAGTCACTGTATTAAGCGCTACCCACGCTAACGACACCCTAATCCAAGGACCATGCGCGTTCAATATCGTCTCTGTGACGTTGAATGTTTTCGCACTGTACAAAAATGTCAGGCCGGTTTTGCTCAGACGCGGGAGCACTCCGTAGGAGATTGATAACCTATGCGACGAAAAATTTGTAATAGATTAGGGGAAAAATATTAAAGAAGGATGGAAAGTTGGGCGAGTTGGTAACAGTTCATGGTGGGTGGAACAGTGCGAACAGACGAGAGACGAGAAAAGAAAGAGAAAGCGTTTTTCTGTGTTTTTCTCTTCTCGTCTCTCGTCTGTTGGCGCTGTTCCATCCACCATGAAAAATATTAACTTGCCAACATTTTGTCAGCGGCAGCCACGATTTCCACGTTTATGACATAATGAGCAAAAATAGAGCGTTTTATGTCTAGCAGAAAAACGACCTGTTAAATGAACTGTTTGTGCTGCAAAAAATGACGCGGCAAAACCTGAGCTTCAGAAGTTTTCTCTGAGTAACCCTGTTTTCACCCGAATTTGAGCTCGAAAAATATCACCCGATTTTTACCCCACGAATTCTGGAAAAATAAACCCCGAAAACGAATGGCCCTATATATTTAGCTCTAGCTTCAATTCAAAGTGGCGATGAGTCTCTATTTTACATAATGCTTTTCAGCTGCACATTGTCTGCGTGGGAGGCAGTAGTAGAGGATTCCGGATAAATTTCGACCACCCAAAGTTATTAAACGTGCGCCGACATTTCATAACGAGCTGATGTTTGTGAGTTTCGCCTGTATCAAAATGCTGGCGCTGAGAATGCGATTCAATATCGGAATCTTGGGATGAGCTACCGAACGCCAAAGCCACGGAGCTAACCCTCGGCGGGTTTCTACTAGAACAAAACTACCGGAAGGAACTCCCGGCCATTCAGCAACGTCCAAATTTAATTTTGCGGGTACCGCAGACGTGTTGCAAATTAGGCTTTGTTCTCTACCAGCGCTTAGTCATGCGTGAGTTTTAAAAATAATTGCAGTATGTGCTGTCTTTGTCCATTTACGAAAAAGAATGCAGGTATTCTTTCCTCGTACTTTGCTTTTTAACGCGATATCATTAAGGGTGGCCCAAGAAGCAACCTAGGTGGGCCACCAAGCTCACGTGTCCTTTTGGCGTCATCTCTTCCCACCTGATTCTGAGTGAACTGACCACCTTGACAGGTGACTTTTAAATTAATGATTGATCGCGAGAGGTTGGTGGGGAGGAGCAACCTGTGTCGCACAAGCGCCACCGGTGGTGGCACCTGCCATCGCGTGGCAGTGGAGCCTTGCTTAACCGCTGCACCACTGCGCAAGGAGTGGTATGAGGACTTCCAGGGACCTAGGAATGCAAAGTTGAGGATGACCAATTCAGCATATATGGGCATTAACTTATTAACGCTTTTGCGTCATATATCCTTAAGGCGGAGCTTAAGTGCCCCCTGCAATTTGTTCCTTCCTAAGTGTCCTATTTAGGCTCCTAAACGTCCCTTCCTATTTGGACCAAATCGGTCTGCAGCGTTAGGCAAATAAAAACAATGCATTAGGATGTCTAGGTTTTAAGACGTCATTTTTATGCTATCTCATTGCGTTGTTTAAGGCTCCTTATAGTTATATGAGAATATACATTGAAAACCTTAGAACCGACAAACGTAAGTCTGTTCTTGTTGGGAAAGAATGTCAAGGCCAGCAATACATCAATTCTGAACAGCGCTCAAGTCTAAGCAAAGCCACGGCACACGCCCTGCATATTCGCTCGAATCATGTGTGGAGCGTCTAGGAAGTTCGGCGTGAGCAAAGCCACGTGCACTCGCTTCTGACTGACGTCGAAAACGTCTCCGTTTGGTTTGCATGGACGAAATAAAAAAAAAAAAGCTCACAGGACGGTTACGACTATGTAACGCGAGATTCAGTGACAGCTGTTTAAGCATTTAGGTTTGGCAGGCGGCTTTTCCAAACAGAGCCACCCATAGGCTTACGCGACCCAGGTTGGCGGCGACATAAGGTGACACCAGACGACGAGACACAAACAGACGCACGCCATTAATAAAGGCCTTAACACATCATATGTAGTGTCATGCGGGATAATAACCATACCCGGGTTGTCAAGGTAACCATGGATGGTAACCATGGTAACGCACCCACCGGTTACGCCGATGGCGACGACGCCAGACGACTACGACGCGGAAGCCAGAGACGGGCGCTCAACAGCTATCGCTGTAAAACAAAATATTCTTGAACTCGAACAGAAAGCTGCGTTAGGTAATGTGTGGCCTTTAGTTCGAGCAATCAACATAACTCTTGAAGACATCTGAGGTTGAGGATGTTGTTGGCTACTAGCAGGAATGGCCTTGCGCTTGCTGCAGGAAACACCTACGCCGTAGAGTCATTATAGTTTAATATAAAATGCAGAGAGTAAGGGCCTCCAAGTAGTGTGAAACGGGTTTCATTGTCAGCTGCATGTGTAAGGGGGACGTCGAAGGAATAATGGGAATGTGTTCGGGGTGCAGCTGATTACTGGACCATATTATTCGCGCATTATCCACTGACAATTTACGGAAATCATGTAATTGGTGCCATGATTGGCTAATATGACCCATGGGTGACGTGGCTCTTTGGTTACATGATTGGTGGCAATGGCTCATTGGACCTCGCTATGATATGATGGAACTTCATGGGACGATGACCGCCAGATATCTCAGGGGTGTCTGTTCATAACAGCGTATCGCTGTGAAAAAACTGATAATTCGTGGCAGTGTTCTGTGTCCTTCCTGAACACATGGCAATTGGGCTGCGTTTTGCATAAGCAGTCTTTGAGATACCTCAATATATTTTGCAAACAGCCTAGCCCCGGTCGCTGTAGCCGCTGTCCATGCCACTGCGAGCTACGTGACCTACCGCGCCAGCGTCTTCGCATGCAGAGTAAAGATCCAGGGCTTCTCGATGGTGCTTCCGTTGACCATAAGCGGGCCTGTGACCATGCTGGTTCTGGCCGCTGTCTGCGCCCTGCGCCACAACGACACCTGCTTCCTGAGCGACACCTTGCCTCCCCACGTCTTTTTCAACTGCTACGAAGGCACTTGCTCCGAGTTATTCGCACAAGAACACGCCTGGGTTTGGTTTGCCTGGTTTTCAAGCCTGCTGTTCGTGACGCTCCGTGCGTGGAGGTCGCAGTCTCCCAGGATGGCTGCCGAAGAAAGGTAAGGCGCTACTGTGCTTCTTTTTCCTTTCTCGTCCTTCAAGCGACACGATTTAGTTTACTTTTCTTTTCTGCAATGAACGATCATACACAATACGTGAACTTTACTGCCTCACGGCTTGTTTGCAAGACACCGTTATTTTCCTTTCCTTTTTGCTTTTTTTTTCCTGCCGAGTGCCTAAAGAAAGCAAGATGAGGGAAAAGTTTACACGAGACGATCAGACGTCTGATGCGACAACTCCGCGAAAGTAGTTGGATGTACTCTCCATGGTTACTTTGATGGTTTTACTGTAATATTTTTACTCTAATCCGAGGCTTCACAAAAGGGACAGAATTTTTCTGTAGGGTGAAAAGGGGCGGAGGTGGATGGGGAAGGTTCTGGAGGGCAGCTGGCTTTCCCGCTGCTGCTTTGTATTAAATTTTGCCGTCGCTTTTTAGTGCGCTATCACTTATAGTGGCCGTTTGCCCGGTCGGGCAAACAAAAAGAACAACGGCTAAATGCGGAAAACGGCCACTATAAGTGCTAGCGCACTAAAAAGCGACGGCGAAATTTAATACAAAGCAGCAGCGGGAAAGCCAGCTGCCCTCCAGAACCTTCCCCATCCACCTCCGCCCCTTTTCACCCTACAGAAAAATTCTGTCCCTTTTGTGAAGCCTCGGATTAGAGTAAAAATATTACAGTAAAACCATCAAACTATATATATATATATATATATATATATATATATATATATATATATATATATATATATATATATATATATATATATATAATATTCCAAAAGTGATTTCTTGGCAGCTGATTGATCAATATAAGATAAAGTCACCAAAAAATGGAAAACATAACAGTATTTAATTTAAGACGTTTCGGCTGGATGACCAGCCTTTTTCGAGTGTGCTACAGCATTTGAAACACGCGGCTTTTATAAAGCGCGCGCGAGGTACAAAAGTAGCCTAAAGCACAAGTGCAAACAATGGGGGGGGGGGGGGGGGGGGGAATAAAGACGACGTACACAGGGTGTTTTTTGAACTGTTCACAGATCGTTATTGTAAACCCTGCGAAAAATACATCGGTGTGAGGTTTGTGCAGGTGAATTGTACCGATAGCCGGACATTACGTGCGTGATAGAGCTCAGTGATGGAAAGATTATTTAGCTAAAATTAACAAATCACCCTCTCTAGTTTGGGTTTCACGGTTCAACATTATATTAAGAAATCGAAGACTGTCAGCACTGAAGCTGAGCCCAGTTTTTAAATTTTATTTATCAGCAATGCGTTTCGAAATATTTAACGTCAAAAATACGCATTTTTAGCACGTCAAGTTTGCTTCCCGCACTTCAGACACACACACCCGCACACACACATGAACCTGACAGGTTGTGATGACGTCACAAGGTCAGGTGACCTAGGTGGTAGGTGGATGATAAGCATGCAAAACAATGGTCGCACAGCGCTGGTGCACCTAATTCGGATTTGGCCTAACTATACGTACCCGCCGTGGTGGCCCAGTGGTTAGGGCGCTCAGCTACTGATACGGAGTATCCAGGTTCGAACCCGACCGTGGCAGCAGCGTTTCGACGGAGGCGAAACGCAAAGGCGCCCGTGTGCTGTGCGAGATCAGTGTACGTTAAAGATCCCCAGGTGGTCGAAATCATGCCGAAGCCCTCCACTACGACACCTCTTTCTTCATTTCTTTTTTCCCTCCCTCCTTTATCCCTTCTCTTACGGTGCGGTTCAGGTGTCCGCCGAGATGCGAGACAGATACTGCGCCATTTCGTTTCCCCCCAAAAAACCAATAATCAATTTTTTCGGACTACTTTTTTTCTAATTTTTTTTCGGTCCGCTGCTGCGTGACTTCTACTGAGTGGAGGCCTTGTGGAGAGTGAAGGTAGGCGAATTGGTTGATGGATGGCGCCTCTGGAGGGTGAAGGTGGGCAGAGGTGGTTGGTGGATGGCACCTCTGGAGGGCGAAGGTGGTTGGTGGATGGCGCCTCTGGAAGGTGAAGGTGGGCAGGGGTGGTTGGTGGATGGCGCCTCTGGAGGGTGAAGGTGGTTGGTGGATGGCACCTCTGGAGGGTGAAGGTGGGCAGAGGTGGTTAATGGATGGCGCCTCTGGAGGGTGGAGGGATGAAGTAGTTGGTGGATCGCGCCTCTGGAGGGTGTAGACTAAACACTCCGAGGCTACATACAGACCGACGCCGGCACCTTCGCACTCTGACACTGGTACTACTTTTACAGTAAAAGCTTTTATTAGAAACTGAGGTTGGAGGGAGTCGAATTCTTAAGCTACAGATGCCGCTAGCCAATGCGGAGTGCAGTCATGCCAACGCCCTACATCCCCGATACATGATACTGATACATGCGATGTTCCCTTCCGCGGCAGAGTGTCGTGAGCCAAAAAATGAGCAGCTTGGCTAGTATGAGATGAGTAACGCTGCTGTGTCAGCGCAGATGGCTTAGCAATAAAAAGTGTGGCGTTCAAGAGTGTCTTCAACGGCACTACTACTTCTTGCGCGCAGCTTTTAGCACCTGTGTGCGTCACGTCGATAGCTCCTGCACCAGAGCCGGAAAATCATGAGACAACGAAGCTAAAGACTGCTGCGCTTTCCTCGACTACAGCTGCTCGCTAAAGCTGTTACGAGTCGTTCTCGAATGCTGCGCGAGATTGTTTCAAAACCAGTCGCAGGTACCCACGCCAACCAAAAATCAGGGCACTGCCACGAAAAAAAAATGATGCAGCTGATATTACTCCATTTCAAAATGGCAGTTGTATGGACAACCCCGTTTCCTGGGTTAAACGGCTTCGACGTCGTAATATGTCGTAACTCAAAACCATGGCTTTCACCCATGACCATTAAACTGTTTCCCCCGGTGGGCTGAGGCTTAAATTAGCACCACATACTTGCCGTATTTTTTGTGCTGTAAGTTCCTCCCGTTAGCCATACAATTTTCAGTGAGCAGCGCGACAACGTGCTTTGTAAAAACAGTCGGGCTCAGCGAGACCCACATTACGTCGGCGGCGACAGTACAGCGGTTGATGAATGCGTAGTGATGCAAACCACCACACTCGTAGGCGCACTGAAGCGAGCCATTCTCTTTTGGTTGGCAGCTAAATGCATAACTTTCTTGAGCCGCGGGCTTCCACTGCTTCGCGAAGTGAGCTATACCAACCACTCATATATGCTGTTGGTATAGCTCACGTCTCGTAAGTAGTCGTGGCGAAGTTTCTTAGCTGTGCAGCCTAAGAAAGCTGCGCAGAGTAGCTCCTCTACATTTAAGACAAAACTGCTAACCACTTATGTGCTGTTTGCAAGGATTGCCACCGAAAATCGGGAAACGAAAGGATACGAGCTATACACGAAAGAGCCTCCGCGGGCAATATACAGATGGGCATTGCACGAGATTTTTGCCTCGCCGGCACGACTTAACGAGTCGAGTGTGTCATGACGACAAAAATAAAAATGTGAAGATTATCTGTTAGCCTCCTTTTTCCCGAGCAATAACTGGGTGATAAGAGTTAAAGAAGCTCTAGTTAATGGATGTACAGCACTTCTCAGAAATGTATATATGTCATATCGGATTTGCTGCAACACTGTGGCAGCAGAGCAACAGCACAGAATTGAAAAAAAAAAACGAAATGTGAAAAATGCTGAGAATTCGGCTACGAATTGAATGCTCGTAGAAGCACTCCTAGAACACCTAGCTGGGCTCCGGTGGTGTGAGGAGGATGACCCTCGAGGTGTACGTTTCTGACAGAGGCTGTACATCGGAAATGATTTCTTGCGCACGAGGCAACAGGTGTGAGCTAGTGAGCTACAGAGGCGCGTCTGGCGGGACACGTGGCTGGCTAGTTTCGTTACCGGTTCTTCTAACGAGCGCAAGGCAGCGCGACACAAGACGACACGCCAAAGACAGCACTCACGAACGACGACCACTCGAAGCGACAAATGCAGCGAGTCCCCTTCGAGCGCCCCGGGTGCAGGGAGCCATCAACGTGCGCGGTATAGTGATACGCGTTCCACGAAGCTTCAGTTTCACTTTCGATCGTCATCGCTGTCATCGCTGCAGAGCTGCGCAAAGCGTAACAACGTCTCCTGCTGCCACCTGTCGAGAGCCGCTCAAGGCCATCGTTGCTCAAGGCGGGCGCGTAAAACACGGAAGTTAACTAATCGATTGGCGCGTCGCTGTCGAGGGGGCAAAGGGCTCATTCTGGCAGGCCGCCGTGCCTAGAATCCCGCGTCATATTGACGCAGGCGAAGTTACAACGGATCCGGGTTATGCAGACAGGCGCGCGGGGAGGGTGGTTTGACGTCACGTGCATCCCGACATGCGCGTAGAGGCTCTCGTATGACACACTATACTGTGCAGAGCTGGTTGTTATGTTATACCAACTGCAAGGCGCCGCTTCTAGACCCAGCTCCTTCTGCGTGGCTGTCCAAATGCGAGTGTAAACCCATCGTCAACTAGTGCTGTCATCTGCCGTCTGTTGGCCAAGTTGAGAGCGCCACGTTAACGGGTCTGTTTTGCAGTGTTTCTTCGGGCTGATATTGGTGGCATATGCTGCATGTTGCATTTTCAGATTGTCGCGGTTTATCGGAATTCAACTCAACAGACGCGCTGCTTTCCGCCGCGCCTCGATACACTAGACGCTCAGTTTGTGGATAACCCGCTTTAAGCACTTGCGCCAAGTTTCTGCCAATTACTTTGGTTCTCGAGTATTGCAAAAAACTGCGCGTGCATCGTGAACGGAGTATAAGCGCGAAATCTGAATCATGTTGGTAGAAAACTCCCATCACTGCGTGAGCACTTACAACCGCACAAGTGACCCGACCAGCTCTGTTCTCTAAACCCTTACGCAGCCTCTTCGCGCGGCCCTGGTACTCGAGTGCATTGCTGGAACAGTCCGTTGCCTTGAACATCCGCAGCCTGCGTCGACTAGACGTGGTAAGTCCCATCCCCTTTGTCAATGAAGTGATGGCTGTGGTGCCAATGTCTCAGGCAGTTCTAGCCGTGTGGTGTCGGGCATTTCGCAAAGCAAAGACGTGTACGCAAGCGCACTCGTCCCTGCTTGCGCTGAATTCCCTGACACCATGATACGTCCTATAAATGGCCAGCTGTTCTGCGGCTAGACTTCCCAGTCAGCAACCACGCGTGGTGTTGCTCAGCACAAAAGTGTTCTGATGGTGTCAAATGCTGTAAGGTAAAATGCCGCGTGTGCTGGAAAAGTCGAATTGATATCAAACGTTGTTGGTTGCGGCGCAGATAAACGCGTTATTAATAATTCGGTAGCACTTCCAAAACAGATGTTACCTAATCCCATAAGAAAAGTGGAACATGCGATGCTTAAAGTATCATTCTTAATTTGCATTCCCTCGCGCATTTCGATGATGCTAGTGTTCGTGCATTCCTTTTTTTTTCGTGTGAAGGTAACTCTTTAGCACAAAATTTATTCATTTGTATGTGACTCGTACGTTACGTACTGCATATTCTCGAACCCAGCCAGCTGTGCTCTAGGCGAATTAAAACTAGCAGTGTCCGATATCGTGACGAAAGTGCCTCGCAGGATGCAATGGAGCGGCATCGGGCGAGCGCAGCAACCATCGAGGGCATCCGGGAGGTCGTGGAGACCAGCTTCCACAGTCAAAAGACGTCAGAGCAAGAGCACGAAAACGGCGATGACGTCACGAGGATCTACGCGTGCGCCACCATGTGGCACGAATCCAAAGACGAGATGCTCCAGCTTCTGAAATCGGTGCTCAGGTATGCCGCGGCTTTAGTTCGCTACATGCGAACTGTTCGCTATAGAGCGAAAACAGGGAGGGTGCTTTTTCTTGTAGCTGCAGAAGTTTTTTGGGGGGAACACAGCCAGAAATATATGAAGGCATGGTATAGTATGTGCATTTTAATGTCCGGAAGCTGCAAGGGGGGCTACGTGAGGCGCCATAGCGAATAAGTCCTCTCTAGCTTCTATAATAGATGCGTACACTTGTTTTTGTCTCTCTCTTTCGTCCAAATGCAGTCGCCGCTTCCGGGAATCGATCAAAAAAGTAATTTCTCTTAGTGGCTCCAGTGTACGTATGTGCGCGATTAGAAATCTGCAGAACACAGGAAGTTGTCAGGGAGCCAGCAAACACGTACTAAACACTGCGCCCTGATTGAAACTGAAAAGCCCCATGTGAGAAATATTCGTTGTCTGACACGTGCACGGCAGAAGAGCGATGCATAAACGTCGGTAATAAATCTCCTGGCACTTGTCGCAATGACGGGTTCACATGGCAAGCAAGTGAACATGTATCATACCATTCCAGTGGCTTGTTATTACCCGATATTTGCTTCCGGATTGAAACACGCACGCGCACACACTGAGACAGCTGCTCGCGGCACCAAATGCTCAAATTACACGCAGCAGATAACGGTCGTAAAAGCTTGAGGATGGAATTTGCTTATCTATTTTTCATTGAATCTATTGATAAGAAAGGAAGCTCGGAATATTCACGGCTATTGTAGACACCCCCTGTTACCCAAAATTTAGGCTTGCTAATGTGCGCCATATACTACAGCAGTAGCGTTAGGTTCGAGTGGTAAACTAATAACAGCAACTTTCGGATTTCAGTGCACATCTATTCGGGCCGGAGGCTCACGAGTATTGTCGGGCATTACTTTGTAATGACACTAGATCTATCGTCGTTTTTGAGTCAAAAGCAGGAATTCGTGCTCTATCTGCACTAATAGCCGTGACTCGCTGACTAACTTGGTACAGTTTCGATTAGGGCGTTAAAACTTGGAGATGAGGTTGTACATGCTGATACGTGCTAAGTCCCCCATAGCGCCATCTGGTACTGCTAAGAATGAATACACACAAAAAAAAACTAAATTAACGACTCGCTCCTCCAGCAACTTCTTGAATTTGTTTAAAAAGACTGTTTTTGTACAGAAATGGTGTCAGTTGAGGTTGTTGTAAGCTACTGATGGAGTAAGCCTTGCAATTATTCTTACCGGAAATTGCTCCACTGTAGCGACTCTTAAATATTATTTAAATGCAAGAGTTTGAACACAGATTTGTGACCTAGCTAGATAAAAGCTCCGGTTTTGTTGAAAACAGTCTCGTTGTGATTAGAATGCGGCACTCTATCGACACAGCTAGGCAACTTCAATTTCTCCTCAGTGTCCCTTCAAACGGACCGTGATGCGTAAGCGATAATGAGCGTCTTGTATGTGTAACGGGTTTACTTTGTCGTGTCATTCACTGACAACTCAAATTTCAGTGAATCGCATGACGTCATATGACCGATGACAAAATCACTGATTGTGGTCAAGTGACAGTGGCCTCATTCCGTGCGAACGACCCGATCACCGCGCAAGTCTAAAAGCTGATGGTGTTAAAAAAAAAAACGGAGTTCGAAAAATTGAGAAAGGGAACCAGCAGATACTCCTCGAAGTGAATGACGCTTCCGAAGATGTCAATAAAGCTCTGGGGCGACACATTTTCATACAGAGTGCATACATGACGACTGCTGCAAAGGCTTTTCACAGCGAAGCAGTCCTCCATTCGCGTGACCACGATGCCGGTGGCGGCGTAGCGTAGAATACGAACTCAGAGAGGCCGTTCGCGGGCCAACAATCATGCTGCTAGCTGCGTGCGGACGGTTGCCCGCCGCCGGCGACCGCCTTATAAGCAGTGCCGATCGTTTCCCGTTCCACAGGATGGACAGCGACCAGAGCGCACGGCGGCTCTCAAGGCTGCACCTGGGCATAAAGGACAAGCTCTATTACGTCTTCGAAAGTGAGTTCCAACGGCCGGGGGCGGTGCACGCCCACCGTGCAGTGCGCGGTCCACGCTGTGGGACACGACGCAAGAATGAGCTCTTGAGCCGCTGAACGCATGCAGAGTAATAGTTCGGGCAGATGGAGCGTGCGGTCGATTAAAACCGGGCCACAACGTGCCGCTGGACGAGTTGATGTATAGCTTGCACAATTGATGCCGCAGCATAATACAAATAAAAACACGAGGCAAAGTGCTGGTATACGTTTGACATGGCTTTGCCGTCTCCTCCTATGCTTTGTGACGTCGTTATCTAAAAAAATGAAGTTTAGGAGCTCTTGAGGGAAATCGAGCATCATTTCTTTCACTCCCTCCTTTATCCCTTCCCTTACGGCGCGGTTCAGGTGTCCAAAGATATATGAGACAGATACTGCGCCATTTCCTTTCCCCAAAAACCAATTATTATTATTATTATTACATTATGCATACGAATGGACGCAGGCTTGATTTTTTTTTGCTCGGTGCTAAGACATGGCTATAGAATGGAAGGAAAGAGTTAATTTTTTTTTCATTAGTGCTAGCGTGCAGAGCATCTCAAAATGATTAACGGACTGTGTGCACGTCCAAAATCCTCAGGTGGTCGAAATTACTCAGGAGCCCCCATTACGGCACCTCTTTCTTCCTTTCTTATTTCACTCCCTCCTTTATCCCTTCCCTTACGGCGTGGTTCGGGTGCCCACCGAGATAAGTGAGACAGTTACTGCGTCATTTCCTTCCCCCCCCCCCCCCCACACACACACACACACAAAAAACAATTTTCATTTTTCAAGCTTGAAAATTCCCGACCACCGTTCACTGCATGAAATGTTGAGATAGCTTTAAAAAATAAATTTCTGGCTCAATGGCACATCTACCTTTGATGCATTAGTCTGTCTCCGCACATATTGTCAGCGATGCAGTGACGACGTCGAAGATCCTGCTCCCGGTTGAAATTCATTATATTTTTCTCCGTGCTTAAAGCGTTCTTTTCACGATGAAGATCCGGACGTTCGCGGTCAGCCTAGGACAAGACACGTTCGGGACCACATTGCTCCGCACGACAGTCTTCTCGCCACTCCACTAAATTGGCGCGCTCGCGAGCAGGCTCAAATAAGTCCGCCAGACAATTCGTGGGTATTTGTATCGATGGCTTGCAACATTGTGAATTCGGTGACATATTGTCAAAACTTTAATAATTGATTTTGGGGGAAAGAAATGGCGCAGTATCTGTCTCATATATCGTTGGACACCTGAACCGCGCCGTAAGGGAAGGAATAGAGGGGTGAAAGAAGAAAGGAAGAAAGAGGGGCCGTAGTGGAGGGCTCCGGAATAATTTCGACCACCTGGGGATCTTTAACGTGCACTGACATCGCACAACACACGGGCGCCTTAGCGTTTCGCGTTCACACTCTAGATGGCTGCGTCATTCGAATGAAGCTTGTGCCAACTCGGTACATACAGGATCGCAATCCAATGTGTTTTGGCGTCGCCAGAATAGGACATGATTAAAATCAAAGGTAGTTTAAAGCCGTTTTTCCGCTGAGCATCTGAAGAAAACCTGTCAAAAATACAAAATGTTTTGTAGTTCTGTGGTAGCAACAGATTTCTCAGTTGTCCTGTAGTATTTTTCCGTAGTACTTTGCAGTACTACAGATGATTTATGGTATATGGGGGTTTAACGTTCCAAAGGGACGCCGTAGTGGAGGGCTCCGGAAATTTCCAACACCTGGGGCTCTCTAACGTGCACTGACGTCGCACAGTACATGGACCTCTGGACAGTACTACGGAACCAAACATTGAAAATCAATCAATACAATCAAGAACATTACGGAAAATTTGTCGTGACGACAGAAACTTTTTTGTAGCCTGTAGTTCTGTAGTACTTTTCTGTAGTAACTGCACAAAATTATGTTGTTACTACAGGCTTTCGGTTACATACATTACCGAAAATCTGTTGTGACGACAGAAACGTTTCTGTTGTGTTTTTGGACTGGGTAGTACCTCGGCAAATAGCACATGAGAGAAAGCGATCGTGTGCAGTTGGGGTGTCCTACTCAGAAGAATACAAAGCACCAGAGGTTGAACTATACGACGAAAAAAAAAAAGTTTATCGTTTCTTTCTTTTCTCAGCTCACATAATTTTTGACGACGCCTTCAAAGACGGCCAAGACTCATCGGGCCGAAAAGGTCGCGTGCTCAACGACTACGTCCATGTTCTCATCGAAACGGTGAATGAAGCTGCTTGGTGAGTGTTCAACACGACTCTACAACTGATTAGACCGCAAGAGAAAAGGGCTGCCGGCCGGACGTCTTGTTTCAATAACAGCCCGCAAGCGTAACCACTATTAATGTTCTTGAGCGGACAATGTTCTTGAGTAGGCAATACAAAGTTGACACCATCGTACTTTTCTAACAAGGTCAGTTTTTACCTTCATGTCATCGATATGGTCACATGAGCTGTGATTCGTTTTGCATTCTTCTTTTTTAACTTTAGTTCCCACTGTACTGTTCGCAATCTCCGAAAGTTATCAATGCTTCACTCAGCGTGGAATCATATACGGAATCGACTTAAATGCTTCTCACTTAGCGGTCATAAGTACGCTAATCTCAATTTAATAGACCAAAAATAATTCGATGCACCCGAAAGGTCTTTTCTACGCGCTGGGGTGTGCTAAGGAACCACTCGTCCAGGGTTTGTTTTCTCCGTGCAGCATCTGCAAGGAAGCATTCGGTCAATTTTCCTTGCATTTGTTAACGTCATAAAGCGGGGACCAGCGCGGCAACGGTCTGACAGAGCATTATGCTAACCGGGCCAAGTTAAAACCCTTTGACATTTGTAACCGTTGTTCTTTAACCCCGACACTAAAATAAGAGGCAGGCGTTTCTATGGCAAAATGGCTCCACACTGACGGCAGTGCACATTCTAAAGCTTTGTTCGGCCAGACGATGACAGCGCTATGTGAACAGCTGGTAGCTCAAGCAGACGCCAGCTATCGGTGTGCGAGACTGAAGCAGCAGCATAAAAGCGGGGACGACGGCGCGACAGTCCCACGCCGGTTCGCCCGCACCCCCCGCGTCGGCGCTGGGGCGGCCGGGGTGAAGCGAAGCGCTCGGCAGCAGTGCAGACGAGACTGCATGCTCCGTCTCCGCTTCCTCCTCTCCCTCGTGCCCCGGTAAAACTAAAAAGCAAAGTTATCCCAGATGGCCGCTCTCGCATGCAGCGCTCGAGGGTCGTCGCTAATTAGTCGCTAATAGCGCACGGTGCTGAAGCAGTTGTATACAGTATAGTGCCTCGTTCAGTGAGGATGCGTTGGGCGTTCAGTCGTGTTCTGAAGGCTTGTTCGTTTCGTTTGCCGCTTAGGAACGCACATACTTGATTCTTTTGAATTTGCGATGTCTTACATATTTCAAAGTTGCTTATTTCTCCTCTTTCGTCTTCATGAATCTTCATTCGTGCCACTGTTACTGCTATCCCCGTGCACTGTTTGGCCTGACTACTACAATGTCGGCGAAGCAGCTTAGCTTTGGGCCTGTATAGCATATGCGAATGGCGTGTAGTGAAATCTCGGCAGGGGATTCGCATTTTGTTGAATGATAAAAATAAGAAAAAAAAGTGGTAGGGTTTTAACGAAGTTAAACCGAGTAGACGTGTGAAAGCGACCCTTATTTGAAAGGCGCAAAAGGTGCTGAGGTCACGCTCAAGGTTACTGTCTCATTGGCTACAGCTTCCGCGACGCTCTTTCTACCTTACCCGAGTTTCCTTCCGTTGGATGTAGCTTGCGCGATGCTGTTCCGAACTAACCCGAACTTACCCGAGTAACTCCGAGTCGTCACGAAAGATTTTTGGTTGGAGCCGTTTTAAGTAGTTCTTTCGCCCTAGAAATAATGCTCAGCGTTTACACGAGTGGTGAAACGGCCAGGAAACTGCGAAAAGCTGCTCTCGTTAGGCAAAATTCATTTTCTCGGCTATTGTCGCAAACGTATGTGTCTGGCGAGAAATTAATTCTAGGGATTATGAAATGAACTCAATTTGCTAGCAAAATCAATTTGGAAATGAACTCTTATCTGTAAGCAAACGAGGCCGTTGGCACGTCGAATTAACCTCGCTCGACCTCTCATTTTCTGATTAACTGCGCCTCGCTCTAGATGCTCGGATTAGTTCACTCAGGGAGGCCTAACTAAAATATTTCCGCGCACGAAACAATAGATGGCAGGCAAACAGGACAAACGAAGTAGTACAAGGAGCCTGATAGGGGGACGAATTTGTACGTACAGGTACCACACCCGTACACTTCCACTTTTTTCTTCAACGACGAGAGTTTGGAAAGTTGTGGAACTTTCCTCTGCATACCGTGTGAGAGCCGTGTTACAGCTGCCAGGCGAACATTATTATTCCCTCATATCGGCTGACTCGCTGCGCCTTCGCAGTGAAATGCATGAAACGGTATCATATTCATTTCTGCTCCACAGCTGTGGCCTAGTGGTTCGAGCATCCGCCTCGCATGCGGGAGTTGCGGGGTTCGATCCCCAGTGCTACCGGGTACCCACCGGTGAAAGTTTTCCCGTGGTCTGGTTCTCGCCTTTTCTGGAATGAAACTCTTTGGAAATGGGTCTTTGACCTCACCTTGTGCCATGACACTCTTTGGCCAAAGCTGCCCTTGCGCCGTAAAAAAAAAATCGTCGTATTTCCCCCTCCATTTCCCACCCGGTTGCCCCGAGCAGCAGCGTGTACGGACTGAATGACATCTGCCTGGGGCCTCCGCGCGTGCTGGACACGCCGTACGGTGGCCGCCTCGAGTGGACCATGCCGGGACGCAACGCGCTCGTGGTGCACCTCAAGGACCGTGCCCGCATCCGCAACAAGAAGCGCTGGTCGCAGGTCATGTACATGTACTACCTGCTCGGCCACCGGCTCGAGGCATCGGGGCTCGAGGCCAGACGCAGGGAGCTGCGCAAGCAAAACTCGTTCATCTTGGCCCTGGACGGCGACATCAGCTTCCGGCCGGAGGCCGTGCTCTACCTCCTGGACCACATGAAGAACAACCCGGCGCTCGGGGCAGCCTGCGGACGCATACATCCAGTCGGATCAGGTGAGCAGGCATTCTTGGTCGAACTCAATTTAGATATTTATAGGGTGCACCTAAAATAGGATCTTAGAATTGGTCGACACATCCTGCTCTTGTCGAAAGCTGAAGCGACCGGGAAACGAACAGCCCGTTCCTCGCTAAGAAAACGTGATGCAGCAGTTATGCTCCTGTTTCTGTATACACTCAACGGCTGATAGACATACGCAAAAAAAAAAAAGCGGAAACACCTTCACTCAGTGATCTCTGAGCACGCCAGAGCCAGAGACAGGTTAGGTTAATCTGGGGTAAGGAGGCGGTTTATCTTTGCGTCGCCATTTTTTCTAACCGAAATTTTGGCTTGTAGATTATTGTTTCGTGCCCTCGAGAGCATGTCCTGCTAATGACGGCCGTGCTCGTGCTATACCGGCGCCGTTTTAGCCTGTTATACTTGGTGGCACAGGCAGGGGCCTATTGGTTTACATTCTTTTTCTGGCTGCCCCACCATACTTTTTGTACCGGCGCCGTCCGTTCTGCCGTCAACGCAGGTCCCATGGTGTGGTACCAGAAGTTCGAGTACGCCGTGGGCCACTGGCTGCAGAAGGCCACCGAGCACGTGCTGGGCTGCGTGCTCTGCAGTCCCGGCTGCTTCTCCCTGTTCCGTAGCGAGGCCCTGATGGCCGACAACGTCCTCAAGACGTACTGCACCAAGTCTACGGAAGCCCTGCACTTCGTCCAGTACGACCAGGGTGCGTGTCAGCGCCGCTGCTTACCGGTCGCCACGCGGGTACCGAATTTGCACGCGTTGTTGTTGCAATGCAGGAGAGGACCGGTGGTTGTGCACGCTGTTGTTGAAGCAGGGCTACCAGGTCGAATACAGCGCTGCCTCGGACGCGTACACCCGCTGCCCCGAGTCGTTCGAGGAGTTCTTCACGCAGCGCCGCCGCTGGACGCCCTCGACCATGGCCAACATCATCGACATCCTGCTGAACGCGAGAAGGACGGCGCGCGTCAACAGCGGCATCTCGCTCTTCTACATGGCATACCAGGGGATGCTCATGGTGGGCACCATTCTCGGACCGGGCACCATCTTCCTCATGCTGGTCGGGGCCTTCGTCAACTGCTTCAACGTGTCCAACCTGACGGCGTTCACCTACAACGCAGTGCCGGTCGTCGCCTTCGTCGCCGTCTGCTTCCTCTGCTCGCAGAAGGTCCAGGTCAGGCCCGTCAGCTGCTTCGTGTACCACACCGATCATTTGGCACAAACTTTAAAACACACCCGTCCGCTTCAGTTAACACCTCTTCGCGTATAGTATTCGCATGACGTCGGGAGCACAAACCAAGATTTAAAGGGGCATCGATCAATAAATTAATACGGCGGCCGCGGTGGCTCTGTGGTTATGGAGCTCGGCTGCTGACCCGAAAGACGCGGGCTCGATCGCGGCCGCGGAGGTCGAATTTCGATGGAGGCGAAATTCTAGAGGCCCGTGTACTGTGCGATGTCAGTGCACGCTAAAGAACCCCAGGTGGTCGAAATTTCCGGAGCCCACCACTACGGCGTCCCTCATAGCCTGAGTCGCTTTGGGACGTTGTACCCCCATAAACCGTAAACCAATAAAATACACGTGATTTCATACGCAGCCTCAATTCTGGATGCCAGGTTTGGAGCGGTGTATATTGCGGACGAATTTATATTCGGCACAACTAGTATTAAGACAATTAGGTATCGGCGGCCAAACTTAAGAAAGCAGAACTTTTAATGTCGGTCTTGAGTCGTCGAGAATTTCGAAGGCACCAAATCCCAACTCTGAAGTAGAAAATAAACACATTACCTCGGAGGCACAATTATGTTCTTACATTGCCAATGAATCAACATAACCCCCAAAAAAGCAGGGTAACGGGACTTGATCCCACATTTGAACGATGCTTGCAGCAGTGAGAGAAATTCTGCTTTTACTTGCAACATTTCAAAAATGCAACATATTACTTCCGTTCAAAAATATATCTGAAAATTAGCTCCCCCCCCCCCCTCAAATGAATTTAGGAAGCCATTATCAACTAGTCCAACTAAACACGTTAACGTGAATACTGAAAATATACTCTTTATTTCTAACCACTAATTTACTTAGTAATTCTTCCTAACTAGTTTCCTCCGCTCCCTATAGGCTAATTTTAGGCTGAATCGAGCGCTAATCATCCTATTGTCCCTACATCTCGCCCTGACAAGCACCTCCACATCCTGCACGATGCCCGGATGGACGCACAATATGATGTACGTACACTTCACTTTTAGTTCGGACCGCTTTCCAAGTCCACTTGACCATCTAGAAGTATAAATTTTCCATGTCGATAGCAGAAAAGAGCGATAAAAAGCTAGGAAAAGTTTTAGCGTCAGGTTCCCATATTGCACTGCCCTCCATGGAATGCATAACTTTTTGAAAGATGTTTGCGATTATTTTCCTGCAAAATTCCAAGGCCAAAAAAAAAAAAAATCTCTTAAGCGATCCTCGGTGGATCGTTTGAATGCGTTCGCATTTTCTGTTGCTGCCGATTCCGTTGTATCTAATGCTCATATATGAGAAATTGGTCACTTTATAAGTTACACTCATAAATCACGGCGAGCCCTCGTACCCCTACTACTGGCGCAGTGGTGCATGCAGCGGTCAAGCGATGTGTCATTGCCCCGGCAGGTGGCTGTTTCAAACACAGCCACTGGTGGCGCTTGTGAGACTCAGGTTGCACTTCCTGAGAAACCTCTCGCGACGCTTCGCCTTGTACCGTGAGCGCTGTGACGGTAACGCGACCTTGTGATTTCATCAAAACCTGCCCACCGGACTGTGAGTCTACCATGGCAGTCGGAAGTTATATTAATGATTGACGGCGAGAGGTTTCTCGGCAAGAGCTGTCTGGGTCTAAAGTTAGTTATATCCGAGGTGGTAGTCGCCATTTCCGCTATAGCAGACACTGCCAACGCATTAAGAGGTTTAGTACAGCATGGCAGAAAAAAGATCGCGTACAGAAAAAAAAAAAATTCAGGTTCCACAAAATTTTTTTTTTCGTTCTGCGCGGATCCAAACTTGCAATTTTGCGAGATCTCAAAATGGAAGTTTTCCATTTCTTGTGATGTACGATTTTATCGAATAAAACTATAGAGTTTAAGTGCAAAATTGATACTCATGCCTTTGTATTAGCCCTTTTACCCATCACATGCCATGAGTTTCACCTAAGATTTTCTGCAATTTTTAAAAAACAGGCTTTTTGAGTTAGAAGAGCGCTTTTTTCGCCATAGCCCGGTCAGCGGTGTAGCACATCTTAATACAGCAGACTTGCTAACAGTATAGGATGGTTAAATCATATTAAGTAAACTTTTTAACTATTACCTTCAGTCCGCTGATTCACTGAGAGGAGCTTAGCGCGCCGTAAGAAATATTCATTTTAGAATTTCGAAAATGCAGTTACCCGCGGCGCTGTGGTCCAACAAATTCTGGTTACATCGCGCTTTCGAGAAGATTGAAGGCAAAGCAACCCCCCCAGTGCACGTAATTCGTCGAAAAACTTTCCTGTTATTGTGAATATGCGCTTTTAATTGTTGCCACCCCTTATGTAACACCCTTCTTTTGGGGCCTTTAAGGTAATAAAATGAAATGAAATGAAATAATCGAAACGTGCTGTGGGCTACATGCCCCTCAGTAAACAAGGAGACGCAGTAATATCTCAGAAGTTAACTACTCAAATTAGTTAACCAGCCTAGTACTTAGCATGCCTTGGCTGTATTCTGATTCGCTTCACCGCTGAATATGTAAGCCGGTACCTGTTTCTAACACGGAATAAATTGACCTGAAGTACTTGACCTGATCAATACATTGTAACCTATTCACTCTGGCCCTTTCAGATCCTGGTGGCCCAGGTGCTGTCGGCGGCCTACGCGCTGCTCATGGCAGCCGTGGTGGTGGGCACGGCGCTGCAAATCCGCGAGGACGGCATCGCCGCCCCCTCGTCCATCTTCTTCGTCGGCACCACGCTCGTGTTCGTCTTCGCCGCCCTGGTGCACCCGCAGGAGGTCGCGTGCCTGGTGCACGGCCTGCTCTACTTCGTCCTCGTGCCGGCCATGTACCTCATCCTGGCTCTCTACTCGGTCATCAACCTCAACGTCGTCTCCTGGGGAACCAGGTTCGTATGCTATTCCTACACACTGCCGCCAGTGGTGATCCGTATGCACGGCAGGGTCGCTGAATATGAAAGGGAACACGACAGCGCGTGACCGCCGCAATTGGCGGCGCCACACTCTAAGCACGAATACGCCTATATTGGAGTAAAGAAGGGGGTAAGCTGTACTCTAGCACTCTCTCTTTTTAATAAAAGGGGGAGGACAGCTTACTACCTTTTTATTCCTTTCTGTCTAGATTGCAGGTATACATGCGCGGAAAGAGCGGCCGGCCAAGCTTAAAGGGGCTCTGAAACGCCTTCCGAGGAGAGCACATTAACTCACTTAATCACTGCACTGCGTTGCCATGAAAACCAGAGCCAAATAATACTCCTCTACACGCAGCAGACGACCCACAATCGCGCGTCAAAGTTGGCGAGCCCTTCCCGGCGACTTTTGCATGCTCGCACCCTCCTCCGTCCCCCGCATCTGCGTAGACATGTTGAGAGGTGGCCATTGGTTAGATTCTTGCAGACGGCAGGCAGCTACCGTGGCCGCGGCCAATAAGCCGCTTATCACCGGCGGGTCGGTAAGCTCCGCTCCCAGATGGGGGGTCGGCGAAGGAGCCCTTACCTTCCAGCGTGCAAAAAGTGACGAGAGGAGAGGAAAAGGCGCGAAGACGGTGAAATTCAAATTTTAACTACAGGTAACTCAGCTTCTACAAAGCGCATTTAAAAAATCCTTGCTGGACACTATTCGTGAAGCGGCGTGCTTCAATATCCCAGGCATGCCGCAACTTTATTAGAGCCCCCTTCACAGCCTCTTTAATGCGCATGCGCCATTTTCGCCGGCTTTTGGCGCCAGCGCTTCGCGAAGCTCGGCGGCCACGCGCTTTCGTGTTCCCTTTCATGCTGAGCGACCATGTACAACCCCTGTCAAAGGCCAGCGGTTTTGTTGGTCTAAGATGCTTAGCGTGGCTCTTGAGTCACCTCAGGGTCTCTATATAAGCTGCGAGTTGATGGCGAGGATTTTTCTGACTCTATAGAGAGGATTCGAATTGCTGGCGATACGATATGAGCTTGTATCCGAGCGAACACGAAGCAGTCCCCAGCCTTGGTTTGCGTATTTTTGACGAAGAATGTACGTCGGTTTAGTTTCGACACTCCCGGTGTCTGAAGCCGCTGGAGGGGCCAGAAGCGTAACATGAGCTTCAAAGGCACGGTGCCGCGGTATAGGTATATACTACCCAGTTGCTGCCTTTTTGCACAGGTCGGGAGACAAGGCTTTGATGGTATCTGGTCAATATTCGATCGTGTAATTTAATCCAGCGTCTGTGTTTTGTGCCATTCAACTACAAAAAAAATGAGGCAAATGGCTGTTTGAGGAAAAAAACTGTGGATGAAATGGCAGTTCTCAGACCAAGACAACGTTGTTAACCGCAGGCTGGGTACAATAAGCTACAAGTGGACAGAAGTTCGAGGCCCCTCGTAACCGCTTCATCACGCATGAACGCAATTTCCTTCAGTTTGTGGGAAGCCTGCTAGATTCCCGCCGTGGCGTCTGCGCGGCATCCCGCGTCGCTCTCTTTCCCTTTCTCCGGCCTAGGGCGGCGGAGAGACGGCTGGTGGCTGATCGCTGTCATTCGGCCGCAGCTCCGCCCTCGGCTTCCCAAGGGCCTTTGCCATTGGTGACTTTTGGCGGGAATTCAGGACCCGTTTGGGGTGGTCGCGCGGCGCGCGACCGTCCGAGCGGGGCCCAGGGAGAGAGACCCCTCCGAGACAGCGTAAGGTGCGTACGTTACTGTTCGTCCGGGCCGGCCTCTGCCGTTCGGACCAGTTCATACTCGAGCTCGCCAGCGTGGGTCCTCGATTTGCCGCGGCTCGAGCCTGTCCAGGAGTCCAACGACCTCTGACAGGCGCACCTTGCGTTGACTGCCCACTCTCTCTCGCAAACGGCCCAACGGCCGACACGAGAGAGATCACAGCACTGCCGCGGGGACAATCTCCTGCAGCGGCGTGCTAGCGGCGCGCATTTCTCTTGTTGCCCCGAGCGCGCACCGGAGCCTTGCTCTGAGCGCGCCCCGGGACGGGGTGACTGTTAAGTGTGTGTATGTACCGCTGGAGGACGGCGTCAATAAACGTCTCCTTTGTGAACTTGGAGGCCTGTTTCTTGCGGCGAGCCGCTCTCCTCTCTGCAGAGGTTGAACGAGGCCGCAGCGGTGCCCCAGGGTGCGTGTGGTGACGGCTGATCGGGGCCCTTGGCTCGCGCGAAGCTCGAACCCGCGGTGGGTAGTGGCCTGTGCCTACTGAGAAACGCACAAGTTACAGCTACAAAATTCCAAGCAATAAGTGATCCCCACTGTGAAGCATATATGTCAGCCGTGACTCGCCACGTACGATGCAGACCTTCGATCAATTCTCACCGATTCAGACACATACCCGATCCAAACATGGCATAAAACGAAAATTAGTACTACATTCCACCTCTGTACGAAATTTGAGCGCCAACAAGCCAGTAGCGTCGCAGTATAGTGCATCGAGCAAAACTTCTTTCCTTATTCCAATCACAGGTCCAGAGCAGAGCCATGTATCCGTGAAGGGGCGCAAAATCCGTATCGGCCGATAAGAACTGCAGATTTGAATCCTAATCGACCATCGAAGCAGGCTTTTCTGTTCGCGAAGCAAAAAAAAAAACGTGCTGCGGATTGCCGACTAGAATACGCCATTAATATACAACCGACTCTAATAGCGTAAGCGTTGTGATGCGATGACGTATACAATCCCGCAGGGAGACGTCCGCTCCCAACACCGTGCAAGCGGACCAGTCCCCGTCGGGCCAACGTAGAGCGGCGACCTCACTCGAGGCACTCGCATCCTGTCGCATCGGCGACCTCGTCACTTGCCTGTGGTGCACAAAGTCCCAGAGGGGTGCCACGTCCAGGGACTTCTCCTTCAGAGTGTCCAGGGGCGACCACAAATCCGCTCGCGACAGCCTCCTCGAGCCCCTGCTGCCGGAGAGCGGGGCCAAGATGCCTGCCTTGAGCGAGGAGGAAGAAGAAGTGGAAGAGAGCTGCCGGCAGCCCGAGCTGAAACCCAGCGGGACAGCGCACTCAGGTTCGTGCTGCTAAGACGGCTGTCTTGTGTCTCCGATCGTCTCCAAAGGACGCTGCACAACAAACAAAGGAGCAAAAAGGGAGTAAGGCGTCCTCTAGCACTGCGCTAGACGACAGCTTACTGCCTTTTTACTCCCATATAGGCGTATTTGTGTTTGGAGTGTGCTCGCTTCTACGGAAAGATTACGCAGTCTTGCATGGGATTCCCGCCGCAATACTTTTGGCGGGGAGAAAAAGATGAAACATCGTAAGTGGTTCTGGTTGTTGGTGAAAAATTTGTGTGCAGGGCGTGCAACTGTTTCTTGGAGAACACCTTCGCTGCACTGCACAGAGTTGAGGGAGGGGAGTTAAAGAGATAGAATAGAGGACGGGTCCGGCGGCGGAAAGGGCGGCAAGTGCACGGCAGAATGCGGCACGAAAAGCGTGCAGCTCTCTGCGACGCGTTGTCTGCTTCTTTGACGACGGAAGCGAATGATCTTTCAGCGTGAAATAAGAGGCTCAGGGTAAGCGTGTAAACAATGTTAACAAAAATCACGCTTGGTGCGTGGAATTCCTTAAAATGTATAGGCAACGAAGTTACGAAGTAAGCTTTGAAGATAATCGCCCCAGTTTGAGCCCGTCCTTACCTTAGTGGCATCTTCATGTGGAGCCACGCAAGCGTACACGGCAGACAGATGGGCAGGCTGGCGCAGATTAAAACGAACATGTCTGTTAGGTGAACTTGTGACCACTGAGTCGCTGAGGGCAACTCGGCGGCGGCAATAGCTCGTTTGGCCGCCGCCGGAATTGGGTTGCCAGGTGGCTGTTGGCCGCGATCTATAAATACATGTCTGCGAACTCTCCAGATAACGAGCTTACATCGCAAAGATCGAAGCCATGCATGACTGGAATTTTGATAATCTAGGCGCGTCGAGATGACGTAAGCTATATAACTGGCGAGCGAGGAGAGCAAGAAGCGATAAGGCCGTGCGCCAGGTGATAAGCAGAGAACGCTCTTTAAAAAGTATACTCGTAAAGAGCCTGTCTCGCCTGCAGCGTACGCGAAAAGTATACTTTCTAGGGAGACAAGATTTCTGCGTTTTCAGCTAGCAAATATCTTGTTTCGAACAACATACGGAACCCATGTAGTTCGCTTGTTCGAAAATTTGCCAGAGCAGACGTAATGCCCATGGGCTGCACCGTAAAGATATGACTAAGTTACCTAAACAAATCAAACGTACTTGGTATCTATACAGACTAAAAAAAGATGCAACTGTACTCGACGAAATGCACCTATTTAGGTCGCGAGTGTATGCCGAATGAACACCGGAGGAAAGAATTATGCAGTAACGGCAGCGAATTTTGTGAAATGTCGGCCGGCAGCGACAATGTTCTTCGGTCAAGGTACCCACCATCAAATTAGTTCACCTAGTTACGAAGTCAAGGAAAAAAAGCGCCATGGCCACCACAAAGTCTTGTACTATTCGAAGAAAGCGTTCACGTTCGATCCACATTTATTCTTTGGAACTTCCTCTTTCCAAACCAGCTGATAAGTACGCAGTCGACCTTCACGAGCCGTGGCACAACACGCGTCACGGTGGCTGCGTTGCGCTTGTATCAATGCTGCTCAGTCTCGGCAGGTAGCAGCCACACGGCTTTCCTTCCTCGAATGCGCGATAACTTCAGCCACAAGAAGTCCTTTCCAGCACAGATTCGAAGTCTTCCTGAGCAAGCAGCAAGTTCTAACGTGCAGTTGATGCATTCCAGCTAGTTTATGGCAGAACTAGTATTAGTAAAACACTTTATTTCAGGACACAAATCAAAATGAGCTTCCCCTGCCGCACTAGGTAAAGCTGATCCTCTTCACGAGAAGATGTAATCCGGTAGCGATTATCTTCGGACTCGTAGCTCTCCAGGACAAGTAGCAAATCTTCGACGAAGGAATTCGCGTAGTGTAAATGGCGCTTTCTCGAAATGTGAATCGATAGTTCCCGAGGTGCCTCGACATTTATCAGGAAACGGAAGCGATGGGCCGGACGGATGCGGGCGTCACGTTGTAGCTTCCCCCAGCGGTTCACAGTTAACGGCCCAAACGTGCAACGCGACAGTGGTACGGTTTTGGTTAGACGCTTCCGACACGTGTGTCTGATGTTGAAGGGTCAATCGCCGATGGGGCCTGGCAGGTGACGGCGCGGGCTGCCCCGATCGCGCATATTTCTCACGCGGCCTGACGGCTCCTCTGAAGGCGGCCGCACGCGCGAGCTGAGCGTTTCTGAACGTGACCGCGAGCAGGTGTCCCGGCGCGGAACGCGAACAAAGAAAGCTGACGAACGACCCACTTGCAAAGGGGGTCGGAAGCGACGCCTTCGGGTTGGGCAAGCACCGTGCCACGCACAACACCCCCTCTTCCCTTTTCCTTTCACAACGTGCGGAGGAATCAAGAACACAAAAAACCCTCTTTCGGCAGCGTTTATTTTGCAAGGGAGCTAACAATGAAAGTCGCCGCGGTGGGCAGTGGTGGAGTAAAAAGCGCGGTGCCACCACAGCTGCGCGAAGGTGGTGTGGTGACAAGGCCGGTTGATAAGCAACGCACAACCTCGCTTTGCATCCAGCGGCCGTGGTGGTGATATCGCTGCCATTATGGCGAGTCCAGTATTGCTTCCAGACATCGAAGTCTTGCTTCAGATTAAATTTTAGAAGCTCTCTCTCTCCATTGTAGGGGGTCGGACAATCCTCGTGATTCAAATAGCGCCTCCCGATCAAACAGTTGGTAAACGTAGCTGACGTTTCTGTTTGCGACAGCAATGCAGTGCACGCGTGTATGAATCCCAATACCTTTACAGATATCGTCTCACAGCGGCCATCTTACTTTTGGAGCTTTATTTCACCAAACTAGCTGACAAGCACGCATCCGCGCGTCGTGATTTGACACCTTGTAAAAGACCCGAAGTTTAATTTTGACTGTCGAGCTCATAGCGTGTTCATCTTCTTGCAGAAGGACCACAATGCGCAATAGCGACATCCGAGTACACCATGTGGCGTTCGCACCCGGCGCTAAGGCATTGCAGCACCGTCGAGTTGGAAGCAGAAGAAAAGGGCTTTTGGAACACGCTCATCACGGAGTTCCTCCAGCCCGAGCAAGCAAACGACGCCTCCAAAGTCCACGAGCTGCAAGAGAAGTTGAACGCGCTGCGCAACAGCGTCGCTTCTACCGTGCTGTTCTGCAACGCCATGTACATTCTCGTCATCGTACTCCTTCAACACCACAGGGACAGCCTTTACATCACCTGGCCCCTGGCGGCCAACGTTAGCATAGGCTACGTTCCTGCGACGGAATTCGTCCAGTTCAACTACCACACCCAGCACCTCGAGCCCATCGGCGTGGTGTTCGTCGCCTTCTTCGCCTTCATCCTGCTCCTGCAGGTGTCTGGCATGATGGTCCATCGCTTTCACACTTTCTCCCACGTGCTGGCATCCATTTCGATCCTGGACTCCTCCGAGCCCCGAGCAAAAGACTCGTCTTACCTGTCCGTGGTCAAGGAACTCCAGACGCCAGAAAGCGTGGAAGACCTCCCTCCGCCGACCGCTGCTGGTGATGACGAAACGTGGCGAGGACCCAGGAGGGTGGACCTGGAATTCGTGCTCGGCCGCAGCCTGAGTATTCGTAGAGGCGAATCCAAACGTAAGTTGCGCCCTTCGTTGCAGCGTGACGAGTGCCAGTGTTGCCAACATAATTATATAGGGGAGTTTTTATTACATAAAGGGTATGATACCCCTTATGCAATCACAGGGGGTAATGATACCCATCATGTAACACCCCTGCGGGGGGTCTGTCAAGGGGTTTAGACACCGAAATTTGTCGCTATAAAAAGCCTGTTATGGGCTTCTTCTGTATATAAGGTCTTCCAGAGCAAAGTATTGGGCCTAGCAAATGCTTGAAAGATAAAATTTTAACTCCAAAGGGTCCTTAAATGCTCTTCCTCGCGATCTAGGCACATCGCTATAGCGATAAAGGTGCTCAGAGAACAAATAGAAGTTTGCAAAAAAAAAAAAAACGAAATACAGTTGTCGCCATCACGGGCCGATTTCGCAAGTAAAATGCGTGCGACGACACCGTTTTAAGACGCGGATCACAGAGGCTACGCTACACGGCCGTTCAGTCCAGAACTGAGGCAGCCCGCCTTTTTCGGGAAGGACGTCACGAGTTTGAATTGGCTGGCGGGAAGATTTTTAAATCAAAATTTCTCGGCGATTATTTCGTCTTTTGCTGACGGTCAAACGTCAACAAAGCCAGAAAGAGCCCCAGGATCAATTTTAACTGGGAACAATATTTAGCTTGAATTGTTCTCAATGTTCCTTCAATGACGTATGAGCTTCACGTGTATGTGTGAGATTTCACGTGTACGGCTGTTAAGTTCTTAAAATTGCCAGTAGTGGTGTGCATCAGACTACAGCTAATACGTGTTATCTAGCAGGCTGACTATCATCATCATCATCAGCCTGACTACGCCCACTGCAAGGCAAAGACCTCTCCCATGTCTCTCCAATGAACGCTCTCCTTTGCCAGCTGCAACCACCGTATCCTTGCAAGCTTCCTAATATCCTCCGCCCAACCAACTTTCTGCCGCCCCCTGCTACGCTTGCCTTCTCTAGGAATCCAGTGCTGGCTATAGGTAACATTAAATAGTTTTAACTATTAACAGTTAGGCTCCTCGTTTAGTGAGAGGTTTGTAGGCCCCTGTGGTTAATATCCATTTCAGGTTTTAGATTTTTGAAAATGCCATTCTCGTCGTGGCCGCACATGGGCGGAACCGAAACGGCGGACCGGAGAGAACGCCTTCATACAGCAGCGCGCCTGTCACGTGCTCTCTGCTCTTTGCCTGCACGTCAAACCCGGGCCGCTGTATGACGCGCTTGGCTTCTATCAGCATATCGCAGAACCCACCAAGTTTACCGAGCAGCATGTGTACGAGAGCAGACGACGCAGCAGTCTGTGCGTCACTTTTCGGACCCACGTGACCAGGGTTGCTGCTCTTCCATGCGTAGGACGTCATTGCACAGCCCGGAGCTCAGAAGCCGAAACCGAAGTCGCTCACTATAAATAACGTAATGAATTATTTATCGCGCATATATGAATCCCAAATTCGTCTATATTGCGTTCTGGAGCAACGCGCAAAGTCTGAAACAAACAACGCGCAAAGCAAAAATTTGATGCCTCCCCCCAAGTAAGGTAATAAACTGAACAGAACTGAATCACATCGATTCCAGCTCGCTTAATTAGAATTACTGTTTTTCTTTTTTCGAACTGACGCTTCATTGTCGGCAGCACTACTAATTCGAATTACTGTTTTGCTTCATTGTCGCCAGCACTACATGTGTCAGAAAGATAATTCGAACAAATTTTCGGTCGCCTCTTAGTTCGTTATCGCGATTCGAAGGTATATGTTCAGTAGGCTTGCTAAATGAACTCTTCAGGGCATTTTGAGGGAGAGAAAGTGTAGTTTAAACTTTCTTGCCAATTATTCGCAAGCATTCCAACTCCCTTGCAGGAACGTTCAGGACATTACCCGTGATAAGATTCTCCTTAGTATTGCAAATGTTGCTTGAACTCATTTTGCACATTTTTAAAGCATCCATGGTGCACCAGCTGGATTGCATTCTCCAAAAAGGGGTGATGTTATGACGTCCCTTCAAGCAATTTCTTCGCGAGGGCAACTCTACTTTCATTTTAAGCGTAATTTGTCGGACCCCTTCATATCTCCGGTTGTCGTAATCAAACTAATAAAGGTAACATATGTATTTGCAATTTAAGCTGACACTATAGCTACGCAACAGACCAGTCTGTCGTACAACAAGGTAGTCGTATGTTGTCCAACAGAAATTGTCGTATACAACAGAAGTTTCGGTTGACAGGATTTTGTTTTACAACAGGACATTCCGTTGTATTTTTCGATAGGGTTAGCAGCCGCGGTTGTGAAAATAATTCTTTTTTTTTTTACTCTTTCGCAGAACTTCCTGAAGAGGACGCGAGCACCCCGAAGCCCGGTTTGAGCCGACGGGATGTGACCGCTATGGTGCAACGTCATCTGAGCGACGCTGCGGTTTCTCGACGTGCAAGGAGAGCGGCAGATCGGTCTCTTTCGTTTTACAGCTGACAGGAACTGGGCTTGAGTGGTTGACGGGACGTCTGGTATGGAGAGAAGGCGTTAGCCGGATGAACATCGCAAACGTTGACGTGTCAGCGGATGCAGCACAGACTGCTTCCGGTACATCCGGAACCCGTGCACTTCGCCAGATCGACACATCTTTGTGCATTTGTTTGTGCACACCATTCTGCAGGTCGTCGAATAAAAGCACTCATGTCATTTTTCGCACCAACAGTGGTGTCAGAAACATATAAATGCATTGGAACTGTGGCGAAGTTGCAATCGCATGAAATCCCGGCTGTAATTAGCGTTCAACGGCGCGGGTGGTATTCTTGAGTGTAGTCGAGTCCACTTATAACGACAGTTTATGTGCCACGGAATACCCATTGTAGTAAACTATTACTGTAATTACCAGGTACACTAGTTGAGCGGGGAGTCCTTCCTTCTTTCGGACTCACCTACCATATATATATATATATATATATATATATATATATATATATATATATATATATATATATATATATATATATATATATATATATATATATATATATATATATATATATATATATATATATATATATATATATATATATATATATGTGTGTGTAATTACTAATTACCATATCACGCGGAAAAAAATATGACCTATCTCATAGTGATTCACAGGAAAATTGTTTAAATTTTCATATCCTAAGAGTAAAAAAAAATTAAGCTACGGTTCACAGCAGTCTAGCGGTTCACATCAGTCCAGTTCACATAGGTTAGCGGAAAACATTACCTAAAAAAATGTCTCGTAGAGGCTCGGTCATATTTGAGGCCTTCTGGTGTGACAGAAATTGCACAAGTTTCTTTTCTTTGCTTTCATTGCCATGGCCAGTGACATTTGCGACGATCGCCGCTTCAGTAACGTTTTCATTCGTCTGTACAGCATCGGCACGTGCAAGAATAGTTCCAGTCGCGAGGAGCTGCTCTCGATCACAATTTAGCCATAACCAAGGCTATGCGATCACTGTTTAAGCGAGAGTTTCTCAAGACAGCGTCAGTGACTGAATCCCGAGCGAACGTCGCTTTCCGACTCTTGACGGCGAAGGAGCCACCTTCTGACGATGCGTTAAAGATGACCCCTACAGTGCAACCTTGGAAGCCGGGTGCGAGCCGGAATTCGCGAGCGTATTGCCCTTGTTCATCACGAGCTCGCCGACGATGCCGCGTAATCGTGTCTGGGCCTACGGGCAGCAAACACGATTAATGGTGATAGCTGCATTTGCTTTCAATGCTGCTTCCAAGCAGCCGCCTGCGCCGCAACGACGACGAGGGCTGCGCTAAGAGCCAGATAGTGCCTCTACGTCCTCCCGCAATGCGACTGATGTGTCGAGTGCGTGTGTGTGTGGTTTCGAGGGGGGGAGGGGGGGGGGTGCTGTGGCTGTATAGGACATAGATGGCAAAATCACTTTTGAAAAGAAACTAAATTACTGATTGCATTCCTAGTAATCTCGCAAGAGAAATTAAGTTACATTACAAATTACTGCTTTGAAAAAGCGATGACATTATATTACAGTTACTTCCCAAAAGTAATTTTCAAATTACTTTTTAGTTTCGACGCATAAAAAGTTGCGCATTGGTCATAGTTTCTACAAAGTTTTCAGATTTCTTTGTACCGCCACTGAGCTTCAAAGTGGGCGTCGGAAATTTGGTCGTAGTCCATTGAACAGCCGCTTTGCTGACGTATAGATGAGATCGACTTAATCGCAAAATATGTATAATTGCTCGCATCACTCTTCAATCAGTTCTATGATATAGCGTGCGCTAACAGGACGAACAAAGGAAACTTGGAGACAGAGGAAAGAAGTTTCCAAGTCTCCAAGTTTCCTGTGTTCGTCCTGTTAGCGCACGCTATTTAATAGAAATGTATCAACTAGCCCATCAAAAAGTTCTTCAATCCGGAGTTTGCAGTTCAATGCGCATTATGGTCCTACCCTCTTGATTTTGAATAATTTGTCGTCACGTGTAAACAGCGAGGGTGTATCGACCGCTTGTCACTCATCGTCCCGAAAATGCACCGGGCCCAGACAAGCTGCCAATCCTGCTGTTCAATTGGCTCGTTCTGGAGGCACACTGGCGCAAATAAATTGCATGTCGCGGTGATGCCGTCGCCTATGTTGCCATTGAGCTAAAAGTAGGGCTTCAAATCCGCCCACAAACGCTATAGTTTAACGCACAACCAAGTTTGTTAGATGTCAGTGCGGCGACGTGGCAGTATATATGAAGCAGTCTAGAGGGATGTACTTGCTCCAGCACTTGCAATAGGGCATGCCATGGTCATGGAGCTCTCCTGGTGGCTCTGCGGTGCGTCTGTGTGTGCGACGGTACGCAGTGTTTCAAGATGCGTAGCAGTAATATATTATAGACTCTTCACCAAGTTGGTGGTGATGCCCGCGCACACATCGCCTCTCGTCCGCGTGCGCCGCTTCGCTGGAGTGCTGCAGGGCTGTTGCTCACCGTGTCAGGGAGCAGCTCAATTAATAGTAAGAGGCTGCTCGGGAAGAGAACGCAGTCCAACCCCAAGCAACCAAATCCCACCGATGGCAGCACCTAAGAGCAGTGGCGCGTCGCTTGACCGCTGCAGGAGGGGTAGGAAGACTCTCAGGGATCTATTAATGTAGAGAATGACTAATTCCGCATGTATGGACATTAACCCATTATCGCTATCCGAACAGCTACCATTCGTGAGCACTGAATCTGAACACCGGAACCGAAGTGAAAACCGAACGCACTTGATTCGCATTTGGCCTAACTATGCAAATCGACCATCATTTTTTTCTTGCTTAGTATAGACCATCAGTCCCGGAAACGCGAGGCCACAGCATGGCTGATACAAGAAGCGTGGACTCATTACTCAAGTAATTTCGCTAGTACTTAATTACTTCTGGCCTGAAATTACTGCTCCAAAGTAATTCATTACATTATTAAATTACCAGCCCAGAAAAGTAATGAATAACGTTACAAATTACCGAGAAAAGTAATTTAATTACTGGCCATGTCTGCTGTAGGAAGGAAAAAAAATTGGCTGAGGTTCAACGTGGCTTGAACCTAGTTATACGATCGAGCGCAAGCTCTGTTAAGCATGGCCTCCACTGTCTCAATTCAAATGTCAAAATCACGTACCCAATGGCCATAGTCATATGATCACGTGGTAATACTACCATAGCTTGGGCCATACCACCACGCAGTTAAGTTCGGTTTGACCTTGTGTTGCATTGAAGGTCACTGTCTCGTCCACATCGAAATCGGAAGTTGTACCCCGAAGAGTAGGGCTTTCGCTCTGAAAGTGCACAGGCCAGCCGACTGGCACCAAACGGGCCAGTATTGAAAAAAAAAAGAAAACTGGTTTTGATGATATGAAAGGCGCAGTGACTGTCTCGGTTCTGGATGGACACCTAAACCGCTCCGTGAAGGAAGGGACGGAGGTGGAAGTGAAGGAAGAAAGAAAGAAGTGGCCCCGGAATAACTTCGACCACTTGGGGATCTTTAAATAGTTTATCGGGCTTTAACGTCCCAAACCGATTCAAGCTATGAGGGACGCCGTAGTGAAGGGCTCCGGAAATTTCGACCCCCGGAGGGTCTTTCACAGTACGCGGGTGTCTTTGCGTTTAAAAATTGGCTTTTGGGGAAAGAGAATGGCGCAGTATCTGTCTCACATATAGGCCGACACCTGAACCGCGCTGAAAGAGAAGGGATAAAGGAGGGAGTGAAAGAAGAAAGGGAGAAAAATGTACCGTAGTGGAGGGCTCCGGAATAATTTCGACCACCTGGTCGAAATTATTCAGGATCCTGGGGATCTTTAACATGCACTGACATCGCACAGCACACGGGCGCCATAGCGTTTCGCTTCCGTCGATACGCAGCCGCCGAGGTCGGGTTCGAACCCGGGTACTCCCGATCAGTAGCCGAGTGCTCTAACCACTGAGCCACCGCGGGGGGCACGTTTCAGATCCCCAGGTGGTCGAAGTTATTCCAGTGGTCAAAATTATTCCGGAGCCCTCCACTACGGCACTTCTTCCTTCCTTCTTTCACTTCCTTCCTTATCCCTTCCCTTACGGCGCGGTTCAGGTCTCCGGCGGGATGTGGGACAGATACTGCGCCATTTCCTTTCCCCCAGAACCAATTTTAAAATTTGCTCGTACGGAGAGTGTGTGTGTGTGTGAGAGAGAGCAAATTTATTTGCCATTGTAGGTTGGGAGTTATGGCAGGTGGGCCGAGTGTGGCCCCAGGTGGGGGCGACGTCTTGAGCCCACGAGACGAGTTGCGTCTTCTTGTCTGGTCCCGCAAGAAGTTGGATCCAACCCTCCGCGGAGGGAGCTGGCAGTAATGTTTGTGGGTTACCCTCGCATCCCCAGAAGTTGTGTGCCTGAGTGGCAAACGCTCCGTGGCCACATTTAGGACAGATGGGGTCATATTCCCCGTCAGTGATGAGGTATAGTCTAGAATGACTGAGAATGGAATTGGTCTGCTGTCTGCGAAGCATGGTGGCTTGCGCTCTGTCGAGGTGGGGAGGCGGGTACACGCGTCTTGTCTCCTTGTAGAAGTTGGTGCTTTCCGCATAGGACAGGGGGGCCTCGGCGATAGCATCTGGAAAGTGAGCGGCGTGCTCGGTGACAGTGACCCGCCGCGGTGGTGGTGGTGAAAACTTTTATTTGGTAGATTACAGCTTGGAAGCCACAGAGTGGCCCCGCTACATGGTCGGCGTCCCTATAGTCCGGGACACCGCATGACGAGGCCCCGTCTCGCACCCGTTTCACCAGAGCCCTTTGGGAGTAAAGGGAAGAGCAGTTGAGGAGGGAAGTCTCCCATGCCCCTAGGGAAGGGGGGAGGTGGGAATTTTGAGTACATGCCCACACCATGTGGAAGATATCACAGGCCTCCCCACAGTGCGGGCATCGCCCATCCGTGTTAGGATCGTAATGTTTGATGATTGCAGGATAGAGTAGAGTACCTGTCAGCAGGCGCCTTAAAGTTCGCTCCTCCGTCGGGAAAAGGCGGTGGTTGTCATTATAATGTGTTATGATTTCCCTGAGCCGCAGCAGCGGCTGGTTTGTCTCCGAGCCAGAAGAGCTGGGATGAGGAGCCTGGTGTGTAAGTGCTCGGGCAGCCGCGTCAGCAGCCTCATTACCTTGTAAGCCCTGGTGGCCAGGAGCCCAAATGACTCTTTTCGGTGTTGGATCAGTGGCAGTCCGTCTTAGAATACAAGCGGCTAAGGGGGAGATCTCCACTGCCAAGTAATGATCACATGCTTTTCGGCAGTCCGTGATGATGATTCTCGAATTGGCGAGGGCGGCAGCAAGCGCTATCGCTACTTACTCGGCTCGCATTGAATTCTGGGCTCGGAAGGAGAGTCCAACTTGCATTTCCTGGCGAACGACAGCGGCCATGTAAAATCCCGTGGGCGATGGCCCTGCTACGTCTACATAGTATACGCCGGGTCGGGAGCCATGTTGTCTCTCAAGAGCCCGCGTTTGTCGTCTGTTTTCGTGCATGTCGGTGTCCATGTTACGGGGGAGCGGGGAGACCCAGAGCATATGGTGCCGCAGTTCCGGGATACGCTCCGCCTCCTCTGGAGTGGAACCGTGTCGGATGTGTAAGCGGTTTAGCAGGCGGCGACCGGGGGCCGTCTGCATGAGCCGCGTGTATTGGTTCACGAGGTGTGCCTCCCGCAGCTCCTGGTACGAGTTTAGCACCCCAAATGCCTTGAGCTTGGCATTAGAGGTACAGCCACGGGAGATCCGGGGCTCGCTTAGTTGCCTTGCGGATGATGGCGTCTATTCGCGCGTCGTCTTGCTTAGTAGTACGAACGTATGGAACGGCGTAGAGGATCCAGCTAGTCATGAAGGCATCGACGAGCCGAAGAGCGTCCCTGCCCCGCAGACCACCCCGCTTGTTGGAAACGTGGTGGATCATGCGCCCTACCTGCTCGCCCACTCTCGAGTTTCGCTATAGTGGTGTCCGGTCTGAGTCTCTGGTGAATGAATAGGCCCAGAATCCGGAGCTCCTCCACCTCTCTGATAGGACCTGCTGACAAAGAGATGTCTATTGCTGTCCTATCCTTTGGGTTCGCTCTGACATGCAGAAGCTCTGATTTTGCTGGAGCACATTGGAGTCCACAGCCAATTGCATACGCATCGACTAAGGAAGCGACCTGCTGAAAGCGATCCTCCATGTTCCCAAGGCTCCCTTCGGTGGCCCAGATTGTAATGTAATCTGCATATAACGCGTGTTGAATGCCTTCTACCCGGGCCAGTTGGCTTGGGAGGGGCCTCATAGCTACGTTGAACAGGAGCGGTGATAACACCGCTCCCTGAAGGGTACCCCGTGTTCCCATCATGTAAGGGCCATGTACCCCGTGTTCCCATCATGTAAGGGCCATATTCTTCGTCCTCAATCCGAAGAGAGGCCTGGCGATTAGTCAGGAAATCTCTTACATACCTGTAGGCCCTAGCCCCACAATAGGTAGAACTCAAGTTGGCCAGGATGCTACAGTGTTTAACATTGTCGAAAACCCTTTCAGATCAAGAACGATGATGGCTTTGCCATTGCGTTGCATAGTTGTGGGTCGTATACATCCCTGTGCACCTGGAGGAGGATGTCCTGTGCAGACATGTGGGGGCGGAACCCGAACATGGTGACTGCATAGAAGCCCTTACCCTCCAGGTATGGAGAGAGGCGATCCCGTACCATCGTCTCCATAAGCTTGCCCGCACACGAGGTCAGTGATATGGGACTCATGTAGTCCGTATTCACGGCCTTACCTGCCTTAGGGGTAAACGTCACAAGTGACGTTTTCCATTCGGAAGTGAGTGCAAGTCCGCCCCAGGTCTGGTTCATGTATTCTAATAAATGGAGGTAGACTGAGTCCGGTAGCCAAGTTCACTGTTATGCGGTCCCGTCCCGGAGCCGTACCCCGGCGCATTTTTGCTAAGGACGCCTTAAGGTCGTGCAACCCAAAAGGGGCATCGAGTGTTTGATTAGGCCTGCCAGAGTACATGTACTCGGGCCCAGTCGTGTCCTCTGTACGACAGAGATATCTGCCGCACAGAGTGTCCGCAAGTTGTGGCATCGTACCTTGGTACCCATGCAGAGCCCGTCGGAGCTGCTTTTGCGTCTCCCCTCTCGTTGGCTCAGTGGTTAGGGCGCTCGGCTACTGATCCGGAGTTCCCGGGTTCGAACCCGTCCGCGGCGGCTGCGTTTCGATGGAGGCGAAACGCTAAGGCGCCCGTGTGCTGTGCGATGTCAGTGCACGTTAAAGATCCCCGGTGGTCGAAATTATTCCGGAGCCTTCCACTACGGCACCTCTTCCTTCCTTTCATCTTTCACTCCCGCCTAAGCTTCCTCTCTTCCTTTACGGTGCGCTTCAGGTGTCCGCCATTTCCTCCCCCCCCCCCCCCCCTTAAGAAAACAATTTATTTCGGTGACAGTGGCGCAAACGTCCGAAACGAATACGTGACACCGTGCCATGACACTTCTTCACAGAGCTGAGATCAACCTGTCATTAGGTAAAAGCACGGGGGAAGCAAGCAATGATGAAGTCTCCACTAAGGCGGTTTTTTGTTCTACAAAACTCAACCTGGGAAATTTGAATGCCACGTTTAAGGTTTACTAGTTACAGAAACGCTTTAATAACGCGGTTACCCCGCGATCAACGTACTGCATACGATCCCATAGCCTTACACGCGCGTGTAAGCACGCCGCGTAGTTATGTCAACTGCGGTGGCTGCGGAGAGCGAGCAGACCCCGCCCGCCAGCCCGCACAGACTCACCGCACAGATGTGGCAAGAGCAGCAAGAGCAATCATGTGAGCGAGGGATGCAAGAAGCAAGCACGCACCACTGCGCGCCTTGCGCGTACACAAATAGATGGCAGCACTAGCCAGGCTCTCCCCTCCCCCAGGCGAGCGGACTGCGTTTTTTATGCTGCTTTTGTGTGCCTTTTAACTCCGAAAGACCGGCTGGCCTCTCGGCGGGAGAGGATGCCGGCGGCACTTAGCGTTCACGATCTGGCTGCTGCTGCAAGCTTGCGCGGAGGCGCGACGCTCTGGCGTACAAAAACCAGTTTGTCTGTTTGCCCCCTCTCGGAACAACGGAGCACCTGACGGCGCAAACCTGAGACGTCCGTGCTATCCGAGACGGCTTCGGGTGTCACATCATGGAACGCAGGGAATCGCCGACTGGGCCTTGACGATCCACGCTGGATCTCTCATCCTTCGGTGCTCGCTCGGAGTTCAAAGCTCCGGGAGCGGTGGCCCGCTCCGCGAACGTCTTTGCCACGTTTGTTGACATCCGGTAAGCATTCATTTCTCTTGCTTAGCTCCTTGTCTGCCGTGTGTCCAAGCTCAGTCGCGTGGTTTGCTCGCTCCGTTTCTAATCCGAGCGTTTTGACAAGTGTGCAGCCGTCGTCTCATTTCCAGCTTCGACGCCGCACGAAGCATCAGCTATCGCCGACTCGCGGTGCCTGCCAAGTAGGCTCGCTCGCTGGCTCAGTGCCGCATGTCGGTGACTCACAGGAATTGCACTAAATCAAGTAGGAAGCATCTTTCCGAGAACGTGCATCAAGCTACATTCATCGGTGATTTCACCCAGCGGTAGTTGCGGCGTGTCTGTCGCCAGCGCACTTGACCCGCAACCGTGTTACGGTCAAGACGAGGTCAGCAAATGAAGCGCAACCGGCAGCTTTCGGGCGGCGTCTTGTCACTATAGCGTGGCCTCCTTATTCGAATTATTAAACGCGCCACTGGCCTCAGAGCTCTGTGGCGCACATCGGTCGTTGCACTGCACTCCGTGGTCGACGATCCAAGCACATCGCTTCCGTCAACATTAGTGAGTGCAGCGTATGGGATCACAAATCCGCGCTGGTAAAGCTACACGAAAAGTTTTATCAATTTGTCGGCTGCTTTTCTCGTGTTGTACGCTGCAGTGCAGTAGCTCTTAGCCCGCGCCGCGCAACACCGCCGAAGCGGCTTTATCTGGGCACTTTGTCACTCATGCAGGCGCTTCCTTATCCTCATTTTACTTCGTTTGCTACTTGTGTAGTTTTTTTCTTCCTTCAGAGCCGCTGGAGGCTGGCGCGTTCCTGGTAGACTTTGACCGACGGCACGGGAACTATTTTCGATGGCGTCGGTGTCATAGATCATGGGAGACAGGCCCAAGTGCGAAGTTCCCCGGGATGAGAAGAAGAAAAAAAAAAAGAACGTGGGTTCGGTTGCTTGAGAGCGCGTTCCGGCGTAAAACAAAGGATTTTTTTCACGCATGAGCACACAAAAAACGCGAGATGGCTGGCGGGGTCCGGAGCGCATACGCGCCTGGCAGGCCGCGGCAAAAGGGGCCCGTGGTGGGGTCTTGCTGGAGTTATTTTCGGTTCAGAACCTCCGGGAAGAATACATGGTTGATTGGGTCGAATAAAGGGTGAATGGCCGTCGCAGCTATTGCCACAAGAGACACACAAGCCTGTTGTGTGCTTGGGGCAAGAGACCAACTGGCACAATACACAGCTGCAGAGGCCCCAATTGCCTGTTACGACATTTAAACTGGCTTAGTGTACTGGAGCCAGGAAACAGAATAGGTGCACCTTTTGCGCCATAGGCAGCCACAGTGTTCTGCTTTTAATTAATTTTACCTCTGTAGCTTTCATATATTCTGTAGCCATGTTTCATAATATTGAACTATGCAATTAAAAAAGCATGGCACTGGAAGAACTGCACCACAGGGTAATGAGAAGGGAATATACATGGCAAGTTGGGCATGATATACAGTAAGTTGTGACGTTTGGTTAGGTCTGTAATAATAAAAAAAAAAACAATGATGGTACTGTCTGTCATTCTTGAACTAGAGGACATTATGCATTCAACACAAGTGGTACAAATAAGGTGTGGTGTGTTTTTTTTTCTCACTTGTATGCAAAACCAGTGTATGGTGACAAAACAAGTTGCATATTTCTTTCTTCCTTCTCAGAGTGCACAAATTAAAAGTACTGAGTATTTTCTATTGTGGCTCTTTGGCTCAAAATCGTAAACACAAATGAACATTCCTAGAGGTTTTATTCTGTATTAAAATATTGATTTAAAGTGCAGGTCATGCATATGTTGAGAGGTGGCATGACATTTTCATTTTTTTAAAAAGAAATTATGATGGGTGAGCCAAAATCAACTTTATTGCTTTGTGTGGCTTCCTTTGGATTAATTCCCATGCATGATTTGAATTCCATAAAGAATGATTACTGGAAAGCATGTTGTGCTTTAGAGATCGGAATTGAGTGTACATGAGCTGCAAAAACCATGCCATTAAATTACAGGTGTCAACCATGCCATCACGAGAGCAACCTAGGAGTGGCGGTTCCTTCTCGTGTAGCAGCCCAACTTGTACAGGCCTCTTGCTGGGTGCCGTGGCATCTGTCCTGGTCATTGGAGGGATCTTTCTGGCCTTCCACAACTGGGACTACAACTGGCTACTTGTGACAGGCATTGGGTCGCTTCTAGTCCTCATTGCGGCTGCTGTGCCCTTCTGCAGCCGGGAAAGTGGCAGGCCGGTTCATGGCAAGCGAGGAAATGGTGGCTTGCACATGGTGAGGCCCCGACCATAATGATCTTCATAGCATTCACAGTCACACGTTATGTTGAAGGTTTGACAAGTACTTTGGCCATTGTACAAGTGGAGTTTTGTTCATGAAGCTCCTGTGAGCTCTGAATCATCTCAATTAATTCTGCGCAACATTTCCTTGTTAGCTTATTAGTCACCATTTCTGGACCGTGCTTTTTCATATGAGTTTGTTTAAAACTTAATTTCACATGCTGTTATTTCATGAGAAGTACATAGTGGCCATACTTGAACTATTGCTCTGCGAGAAATGTTCAATTACTACAGACACCACATTTTGCTTACGTGCTTTCTTCTTTTAAGTGATGCTTTTAGCTGCCGCGGTGGCTCAGTGGTTCTGATGCTCAGCTGCTGACCCAAAAGACATGGGTTTGATTCCGGCCACAGTGGTCGCATTTCGGTGGAAATGAAGGGCTAGAAGCCTGTGTACTGTGCGATGTCAGTGCATGTTAAAGAACCCAAGGTGGTTGAAATTATTTGGAGCCCTTCACTACGGCACCCGTCATAGCCTGAGTCACTTTGGTGCATTAAGCCCCATAAACCAAACCAAACCAAATGATGCGTTAGACATGGGCATACATGTACCAACCCCATGGTATATTCCCCTACGACCGTTAAGTAATATATAATTAAATTTCTTTTCTCAGTTTTGGTTTCATCAACCAAATAGTGGCTGTGATGTGTAAGGAGTGTTTAAATCACGTGAGGCATGAAAAACAACTGCAATATAATCGCCGATATGCTGTTTTAATTTGCTACAGTACATGAGCAAGCCTGCTTCAAGATTTGGAATAGCAAAAAACAATACATCAGCAGTTATATTGCAGTTGTTTTTCATGCCTCATGTGACGTAAACACTCCTTAAATGTTGCAGCCATTGTTTAGTTGATGAAACCAAAACAGCATAAGAGAAGAAATTCAGTTATAAATCACTTAGTGATTGTAGGTGGATACCGCACAGTCATAAATGTATTCTAACGTCTTATGCATAATTACAGAGAATACATGCAACTAAAAAGATGTGTCTGTAGTCCCTTAGAGGAAAAATGCTTGCATGGCTGTCTTTGGCTCGAGTCTGGTATGGCCAAAAATGTGCTACTGTTGTGCTCAAACAGAATTAAAAGGAAAGCACGTGACCAAAATAAGTGCGCATTTTTGCATCACATCAGCTCTAAGTCAAGCTTTTAGTCAAGTGAGACACATATCCAACACGTGGGGCTGGTACTTGCACTGTAATATGCATCCAGTGCCAAAGTGCTACCTAAGTGCTGTACAGGAAGAAGCACCTGTTTACCACTGAAAAAGCAGGTACTGCTTAGAACTGAAGCAAAACTTGCACTGGGATGTCTTTATCTGCTGACACAGCAGTAACACATGGTTTCTGCTGTCATCTCCAGGCCAACAGTGAAACACTGCCATCAGCTCCTCCACTAAGTGCCACATACTCAGTCAGCCAGCTGTCTCTGAACATCCTGCCTCCTTTATATCCTGGATGTGAAGAACTGCCAGCAAGCCCTCAAAACAGCCCACCAGGCAGTGTTCCAGTCAACCACATCATGAACATCAATGGCCAGAGCTACCTCCTGCTACCCATTGTCTCACCCACTGCACAGACTAACACAAGGTATGTCAGTTGTGTACTGTGGGTATCAGAACCAACTCGTCAGTAATGAGAATTGCAAGATTGTCTTGGTGACCTTCTCTAGCATTTTACTGTGGAAGCAGTGCTGCTGTCAGTGTGCGGAAACGTTGGTCTGGGTGGCCAAAGCCTCTGTGGCGGCAGCAGACGGGAGTGGTAGAGGAGCAAAGAGTGAGGCAAGGAGGACGCTGCACTGATAACAAGGGGGAGGATGATAAAGGAGGAAAGCGGCGCAGCACGCTGCTTGCCTTCTTTATCCCGCATGCGACACTGGCACCAAGAAATGCAATGAAACTGTAAAACTAAGCTCTTATTTCAGTGAAATCTTTCCTGAGCCTCGCGTCCCACTACAATTCCTTGGAGGGTTCATTTTCATTGAATGTAGAACAGAATCGCTTTCCGATATGGTGGGATAAAATTACACCCAATTTGCGAAGAGCTAGAAGGAACAGCTATGCTTTTGGAAAGATGTGGTACGAAGGGTTGGGTTCATGACACTTGGTGTATCAGTGGCTGTTGAGGCCCAGCAAGCTGAAGAGGACATGGCAGATCTTTAAAACAGCGTATTCAGAAAGCACAAGTGAAATTAAATGGCGCAGTTTTCGCGCAAATAAAATGCGGCAGAAAGGAAAAGCATCAAACGGAAAAACATCATCCTTCAAAGTGCATTCTGCTTATGCAGGTCATAGCATCAGATCATCTGATCGTCTGTATTTTTTTTTTTTGCAGATTTTTGAATATAGCTCTGCTCAACTTTTGTTGCTTCAGCTGGCTTTTACATAGCAAAAGGCCTTTGCCTGAACTGTTTTTTTCTTTTGCAGCACTACAACAGAGGCACAGAACCCTTGTTATTCAGCTGCCCTGTCGTGCCTTCAGGTTCAACTGCCCTCGAAACAAGAAAGCGAGCGACAGAATGAACTTGACCCTGTCAGTGAAACGAGTGTTGTGCCAGAGGCGCCGGCTATCCCCTCTGTTCTACCAGCAACGCAGAGAGATCTCCTCTGTGAGTCTCCACCAGCAGAAGACACCACATCCCCACTGCCAACAACGAATGTGTCCAGCCCACCTGCTCTCCAAGTGTTCGATGCGATTCCTTTGACAACGCCAACAGCAGAGCACCGGGACTTGGTGGCACCCACGGCACCTTGCCCTTCAGAGTCGACCAGCACCTGCAGCACCAGGGTCAGTCGCACGAACTCCGTCAGTGAGAGGACGACAGTTGATCTTCAGGATTCTTCTCTGCCGGACGATCTTCTTGGTGTCTCAGAAACAGATGTCGCTGTCAGTGACCAGTTACCATTGATTGTCATTGACCCAGAGAGCTCCGAAACAGCTCTGCAGAACTCTCATGATGACTCGGCCCAAAGCACGAATGCATCGCAAGCGGAGAACGACACAGACTTCCTGCTTACAGTAGGAGCTGATGCCAGTGACGTGGACGATGATGACAGGCTTGTTGGGGCCACACCTCCACCAAGTTATGATGAGGTGGCAAGTGAGCGAAACCCGAGTGCATTTGAACCTCCTTTTGGAACGCTGTGATAATTGCCACAGTGCTGTAGCAGTACCGGTCGTTGATGAAGTCATATTGGCTTGCCTTCAGCACCTGTGTTGCAACATTTCTTGGATAGTGGCTGTGTTTTGACAGTGCACCTGTGAAATGTTTGTGGAACACTTAGGCTGGTATCAAAGAATGCAATGCAACTGTCTGAATTCTACTGTTGGTGCTCTGCTGGATCTGGAGTGAGCTCTCAAAGAAGTAAGCAGCTATAGAGTTTTGGGATAGATGGATGCACGTTGCTGGGCAGGGTGCTGAACTTCCTTGCTTGTTCTAATGGACAGGCAACAAAATTAATGCAGAGTATTCTTGGAAAACAGAGAAGGGTGTGAAGCTATGTAGCTATATACAGGGTCCTATGTGAAGGAACTGCAGAGTGGAAAACAGACAATGCAAAAGATGTACAGGTGATACTTTCTTACCAGCCTGTTCTGGATGTCTTTCTATGTGTAACTTGTATGCCAGGAAGCATTGATTGAATAAGCGCTACACACTTTTAGATACAAAAAAGTTTGTAAACACAACTCCAACGGTGACAATCTTGCTCCATGTGAATATCATTGCTTGTTTGAAGTAATGCATTTATTTAAGGCAGAGTTTTTAAGAAGAGTAATGATTAATAGTATGTAAACTAGGCATGCAAATTGCCATCAAAGCAGGTAGCGTGAGTGGGTGATTTCCAAGGGTCACTCATTAATCTTGCATCGGAAAAAAAAAAATTTCTTTGACTGTGTTTTAGTTTCATAACAAAGCTAAGTGCAGCTATATTTTAGAGCAAATATCTTAGGTGATGAACATGGAAAGCATTACTGTGTGGAAAGGTACTTCAATGAATTCTGTACTGCAGAATATTCGACTTTACTAAAGGGCTGTATGGCGTTCCCATAGCGGCCTTTTTTATTTATTCGTTTTTTTTTGTTTGGTTGGCTTGCGCTTATGCATGGAACTGATGAAAAGACATTTTAAAAACTGTGGGCGCATCTTAATGTTTCAGTGCATATGCTAGACACACTAGTATCCTGCCAGGCTTAACTTCCAAGCTGGTAGAAGGTCAAGGTTATTTTTATACATTGCTTCAACAACATATTTGCAAGACTAACTCGGCTTGCTGATCAAGCCAGATTTTATAGGGTCCGAGCAAATGTTTGTTCTTGTCACTGCCTTTGAAGAAAATAAATTTTTCAAAATGTGGCTTTCTTGGTATCACAGAAACAACTGTGATCAAACATGGTTATAATGAATTTGAATGCCCTGAAATACTAATGTAGAACCTTAAATGAGTAACACTGCATCATGCAAGTAATGCTGAATCAAATTGAGGTAATTAATTAGGGCTGTGCAAATATTCAAAATTTCACATAGGGATTGAATGTTTGATTTCGGTTTATATCCATATTTAAGAAATGATGCTCAAAAATTTCCAAATATAAATTGGACCTAGCAAAACCACACCTGGACAAATTATCCGAAGATAGAGTTTGAAGTGCCAGTAAAGCAGTGCAAGTGCGTCCTTTTGACTTCCTTTTCAGTCATTTATTGCATGGACTAATTTCATTCAGACGCTGCTATAGTAGGATACAGCTTGCAAATCTTAGGAGCAGTTAACACTGGGCCATGGTCTAAGGCATCCTGTAGTACCCTGTTAGCCAATCACAACAGCAGATGAAATCAGCTTTTTAATGTTCAACTTTATTAAACAAGCCAGTTATCAGCATTCCAGAGGTTATAATTTTTTCTTGTGATTAGCTTCTTGTTTAGGTAACAAGAAAAGTTTTAACAACGGACTACTTTTTTTTGTCGTGGAGGAATTCTGTGCAGCGATCCTGATTGTGGACTTCACTGCTGACTTAAGCTGTATACGAGTATAGGCTTGGAAGTGATACGAAATTCCGCTAGCAGTTTCCAGAACCACATGGAACCTGATGAAAGCAAGATGGCCGACCGCCTGCTTCAAACAATCCCAACGAGAACACCCACATCCATGGTATTCGTTGTGTCGCCTTTGCAGCTCTCCCAGCATGAGTTCCACCATCTCGTCTTGGTCAGTTATGGTATGCAGGAAAGCCCACCAGTGAACTTTTGCATGAGGCTCTCTAAGGGGCGAATTGAGGTGTCACAGCAGGGCAAGCAAATGTGTATTATTCCCACCTATTCCATGGTGAATTGCAACCTGCACATATCTTAAGTGCACGTAATGGCAGGCGTGACGACGTTCATAGGGCCCCTGTCGCGAAGGTGAAAAAAATTATTAGCTCTAAGCTTACTGGCTTGGTGCATTAATCAGCGAAAGCTGATTGGCAGTAGTAGCCAAAAGGTCTAGAGTGGCAGGCCCATTTTGATGTTTCACAGGCCCAGTAGGCCGTCTGCACACTCACATGCAAACTCGGTCTCTTCCGCTTGCGGTTTTTGGTTCAATCGCATTCCTGGCACAGTTCATGGACTTCAGTGCCTGCTTGCACGAAGCATATAGTCTAGTTTTCAGGGTTCTTTTATTCACAATCTAAACCCTCTGTTGGTTTTGAGGAAAGGAAAGGCGTATAACTGGCACACTGGGTCAGTGGAAACCTCAATCGCGCTTTGAGGTAGTATGTGGCGGTGATGTTCACCTAACGTGTTGCACAGCTACCATTGTACCCCCTAAATTGCTTCTACAGCTTTCGCTGTAAAATAGCCCGGCTGTGTAGCGACACCAATGTATGTTTGCTTACATGCGCGTTTTTCTTCCAGCACGCCAAAACAACGCGCTCGTCATGGGCTTTTGAGTGTTCGTGCAATGGAGCCTCCTCGTAAGGCTTCACCGCATTTTTGGCCGTCAGTTTTTTGTTTGGTGGGGGGATTTTACAAATCAACCTTCGGATATCCCGGGAATTTCTTCCGGTCCCTTGATATCCAAATTAATGACGTTACTAGTCATCGCATTATTTTCAGTTGCCAGCCATGTGTCGATTAATGGATTTACTCATTTTGCAAGACCACACTGCATGTTGCGCATTGTTATGCTGCCTAATCGAGCAGTATACATATCTATCTGCATCGTGTTTCTTTGTATGGTGCTGAGCCTAGTTTTGCTTATTTCAATTGCAAAACCCATACACTGTCTTCAAGAAAGTAAGGGCAACACTTGCCTGTTTATCTTTTTCTGAAGTCTTTTTTTTCATATGATGAGATGTTTGTTTCAATTTTTGAAAGGATTTTTTCTTCATATTCTTATTCGAAAATTTTAATATTTGCACGCCCGTATAATTAATCCAACTTGAGGGCCAATTAGCAGGAAAGATTTGGGCCAATTTTAGATTCAAAATTCCTATAATGGTGTATGAATGTTTGGAAATGTGAATACCAATTGAATGTTCATTTTATTCGGTTCAGATTCGATTTGAGAAATTAGTATTCAAGAATTTCCGAAAAATTGGCAGTGATTGAGTCTGTTTTCAAAATCCGACTCTGGTTAACTCAATACGTGGAGAATGATCTGAAGATCGAGTTTAAATTGTCTAGAACAGTGCACTAATCTGTCTCCTTCACCTTTCACCAGTCATATTCCCCAGCTTAAGTCATCGCACGCTGGTGAGTGAAAAGGGTTTCCCACATGCCACATGTAATGAAAGCATGACGGCTGACCACTCGCTTCGAACAACGTCAAATTGCATGGTTTTTTGTTTATGCTTTCATAATGTGCTTCATACTTAAAGCCCACACCCAGGGCACTCGTCCTGTTGCTTTCACAACTCTTCTAGCGGAAGCTCTGCCGTCACATTTGGTCAACTGTGAAGTGCAGGAAAGCCCACTTGCAGAATTCTTCACAGGGTTCCAAAGTGGGGCCGAGTCTTGGTGTCACCGGCAGGGTAACCAATTGTGTAAATATCCCGGACGTAAGTGGGACATTTTTCTTGGTCTCGTGCTGTTCAAATTAACAAAGTTTTACCATCCATCACTTTATTTTTTTTTCTTCAAATTTTTGTTGCCATGTAGTTGTGTGTAAATGTGTTCCATTTTGTCACTCATTTGTCATGACCCCATTGCAGGTTGCATACTGTTATGCTGTCTAATCAAACAGTATACGTTTCAGTTCACAATTTTTTTTTTTTCACATGCTGCTGAGTCATGTTTAGTTTAGCTTGGGTTGCAAAGACCGTACGCTCTATATTTTAAAAACAAGGACAACAAAGTTTGCCTATTTCTTTCTTGACAATTTTTTAATTCTGAACAGTTAATTGATATTCAAAGCCATTTTTTTTATTATTCATGTTCAAAAATTTCAATATTTGCAGAACCCTAAGATTACTTTTATGCTTGGCCAGTTAACCCGAAACACATTTGGTCATAAAAATTGAGATTGTTCCACAAAAATTTAGACGTGAATATGTATTGCAAGGAAAGAGTAAAGGCGCGCTCACATTAGCGGGAAAACGCGCAACGCCGGGCGTTTTCCGCGTGCCGCTTCCCGCCCAAGCTGGTTTTTCTTTCGCGGACAGCCTGTTCTGCCGTCCCGCGGAGCGATGGGTTCGGTACCTATTTTTCCCGTGCCGGTGACCAGAACAGCCAATGGGCGCCGACCGTGAACCGTGACGTCGGTCCCAGTTCAGTGACCCCGTCGGCGGAGGCGGAGGCTGCGCGCGTCCGGCCGGCCGGGCACTCGGCGGCTGCTTTGCCAGGGCGACGGGAGGGGAGCTAGCAGGGTGCGCTTTCCAGTCTTCTCTAGTGTCACGTGACTATCCCCTTCTCTTTCTGCTCGTTCGGGTCCTCCCTCAGCGCCTCCTCTCTCCACGTTCCAAGACAACCGCAGCGAGAAAACGCGCGCAGTGTGAGCGTCATTCTGAGGAGCTGCGAGGCAGCGTCGACGTTGACGCTGTGCCGGCGCGGGAAGCTTCCCGCTAGTGTGAGCGCGCCTTAATGCAATGTTTGAAGCACTTTTGTATTGAGATGGCTATAAGTGACCTCAACATTCAGTGTTTAAATTCTGGTAATCCTGCAGTCCTATCAGGTGCAAGAGAAGCAGTTTTAAAAAAGCATAAACTCATGAATGTGCTGCAAACATTGCACGCATTGGAACAAGAAAACTTGAAACAAGAATTGTGGTTCTGTGTGCTCTGGTGGTTAAGAGATTACATACACAAATGAGAAAGAGGCCTTGATTTGACAAAACATTCAGCTAGCGTAAGTGTTTAAATTGATATTAGTGAAATACTGACCCATGTGAGGTAGAATATGCTGAAGTGAACAAAAAGAGCTCAAGCACAACATTTTAGATTAATTTTTTGGGGCAACATTTTGGTTTCAAAGACCCAAGAGCAGAACATATCTAATGCATATCTAATAAGCAATACTAACTGCAAATTTTGGTCCCTTGGTCCTTGGTTCTCATCTGTGACTCAACAAAGAAATGTTAGCATCTTTAGGATAAGTCAATACCACTAGCAGTTTTAAACATAAGTTCATGAATCTGCTGCAAACACTGCTTGCATTGAATAGATCAGTGCCATTATTTTCTGGCAATATGGTAAGGTTAACTCATCTGAAAAAAGACAGTGTGCACATAATCTAAGGTGCTGCGATTGCAATAGTTTTATTCAGATATGTGTCTATTAAATAGATTGCAGTCTCCGGCTTTCATGGCATATTTACACAAATGTACAGAGTAAACTGTAAACAAGGCTTTCCATCTTAGGAAAACAATAAAGTCCAACTGGTATAGATATATATATATATAGTATATGTAACAACCATTAGTATAAAAAACACAACAAGTAAACGTTAGGTGCAAACCCTCTGTGAAGAGCTCGCCTCTCATGAGCCCATTCTGACTGACTCCACCATCCACATGAGACATTCTGCATGTGCATACAATTTTGCATAAAGTGACTACAAACAATGCTCTTATGTGAAAAAGCCCATCCACTGGCACTGCTCGGCTGCAAGGACAATTGCATTTAAGCACTCTTGCTCTGTATAAGTACATGGCCTGTGGAATTCATACGACGTTTGCAAGCATAACACGCGACTTCTAAGAACTCCAAAGCCCTCCTACATGTCTGACATCATGAAACAAAACCAGTCACTCTACTAACCAACACCCTGTCCATGAATTTGGAATGATACAAGGGCAACAAAAGCTGGCTGAGAACAACCTACATCTCAAAACTGCTTGCACTTTTATGTTTTCCAGCTCTGTCAGAGCTTCGATTACATCCCCTGGCGACAAGCACTGCCGAAAATCCTGCTAGCCTGGTTTCCAAACATTTAGCACCACCACGCACACGACACTTGTCCTTTTCTTGTGAGTAACGTTACACGACAAGCTTGCTCAGCCTACTCTCAAAAAACTTCTCCATAAGCTTGCCCGTTCTACAGCTCACAGGAGTCTGTGCTACTACTTAATACACGTAAAATACGTAAGTCCAGTAGGCTGTGCTACCATGTCCACAGTAATATACATAGATAAGCTGGACTGCCAAGCACGACGAAAGACTTCGTTCTGCATACTCCTGTAAACTAATATTAGGTCTGTAAAAATTTTCCCAGTGGGATGTCACTGCGCAAGTCACTGCGCTACAGATACATGTTGTCTATTTATAGATATATCTGAATGCACCGCAGTCTAACCTACATGTACTTGTGGTCTGGGCACTGTGTTCTGGAGTACTATAAACACTGAGAGCTTCACAGGTTGACCTGCTACCACTGTCTGAAACCGGATCGTACCAGAACGTCCATTGTTTTGTCTCAAAAGACAGGTCACAACCTGCCTCCGAACACCTATGTAATACATTTTTCTCTGCGCTGTCAACAGACTATGTATATATTCCGATTTCGCGATTATGGTCATGAAGCAAAAATAACTCGAGGCACATAGCAAACAACAGAGCTTAACATGCATCATGAAATTGGGCAGGTATCAAGACAAATTAAGCATGTAAAAGCCTGAAACAAAGCACAATCTGTAGGCAACTCCGACATTATGAAATAAGTTGCATTCATTTTCAATCCATCTCTGTCGTACTGCAAAGCACTGACACCTACTACCACTCGCCACAAAGGTGGAAACTCAAGTGCCGTAGTCTGTTAAATCTAAATCGTAAGCTCCTATGATAGCACATAACATGGTTAGGTTAAACTATTAGCAAGCACATTTAAACAGAACAAGAGAGTTCATTCTCACTGCACTTTGCTTCAGAGAGCCTGCTCTGAAGAACGGCAAACATGCCATGCACAATTCACAAGCGATTCACTATGCTTCCCCTACACAAGAACTCCTGGATACTGTTGTCTGCGATGCGTTGAGTCATAGCAGTTGCACCAGGCACAATGTTTTGTTAGCCTTCGTGCACCAGGTCAGTATGCAGAACACTGATATTGAACCTCAAACTAAAGTTCCATTTAAATTACTATCAAAGCAGCACCTCAGTCTGGACACTAAGGAAATTGCGCATCACAGTAAACACTACATATCAGTGCCAAACTGACTGCTGGGGCTAGGTTTACGGAAACTGCTGGTGCAACTACAAAATGCAGTGTAAAATATGCAATGGGGGCAAACTTTTCATAGCGCATAAGTGTGTGCCACCTCCTCAAAGCACTGCACACCTTCCTTTTGTTGATAACGGTGCTAGAACAAACACTCGTGCTGCTTCACTGTCACAACCAATGTTGTCAACAAGAGGAAGAGACAGAAACAAAACATTAACAATACCCGTGCAAACGATTAAAAAAAACCAACGCCTTGCACGACCACAATGCTCTCTGTGCTAGGTTAGGGTTCCTTGCGGTGCAGCACTTCCGCAGAGCATGCGCGGAGGCCACAGTGCATGCTTGCGAGTCACGTGTTGGGGAAGACTGTGGTTCCCCTTTCAGGCACCTGGGTCTTGAATGCTTGGGCGCTTCTGAGTTAGGTCCTGGGGGATTTAGGAAGAACGTAGTGACGACGTCGATATTCCAATGACAACAAGCTTTCCATTGCCGAGACTGCAGATGAGGTGCGAGTTCGTTGGCGTTCGAACCACGGTCAAGATGGGCGAGCACAGCGGCAGTGACACCTTTTCAGCCAGGCTGCAAGCACAGTGAAAGGTGGCTGTTTAGAACATCATCTCACAGAGATGCAGTTTCAAAAATGAAAATAGTAGGGATGCAGCTGCGGAATTGAAAAAGCTTCTAGCACTTGTCAGCAATCACCACAGTTGAAACAGACTACGCAAAAAATGCTCAAAATTTTCACAGTGAGTACATACGCATCTGCAGTAAAAGGAATAAATGAAAACTATACCAAGTTTAACCAGCCAAGAGAAATGCGCAGCATGCAAAATGACAAATCATGCTTTGAAGAACAATGAGTGTGCATATTCAGCTTTGTTCCCAAAAGCCATGTTTTGCATAAGCATTTTCTATCCTTGATTCTCTACTACAAGAGCTGCTTCCTCATGCTATGCAAGCTGCAATAAAAAAATAAAACGCTGCCAAAAATTAGTCCACATACTTTCATTGAAGTTTGACAGCATACCGTAATTATTCACATAATGGGCCCACTTATTTCCAGAAAAGTTGATGTTAATTCGGGGGGGAGGGTTCATTATGCGGGAAGAAAAAAATTCCGACTTTTTTTTGCAAGATGAAATTTCATATCATACATCTGTCTGCAGGTCCGTCTTCCCACATTCCTGTTCGTTCGCCCACCTACTCGTTTGTTCGTTCATCTGTCCGTCAACAAAAGCGCGCGGTAGACAAGTTGCGTCCCCACTTCACCCGCGTTCGTGTCACCAGTGTTTAGCATCATTAGGTTCAAAAGGTGTTCGCTGTATCACAGCTCGATCTGATGATTTTGTGATAGTCAACGGCACCGGTAATTCGCGAAGAGATAACGTGAACATGCTGACCACTGGCCCTGTAGGTCAGGTGCACACTTTTTACGCCAGGGCAAAAGTTATTCAATTTTTTTTTGTAAGTTGAAATTTCACATCATACGTTCATCCGCCCGCCCGCCCACAATCTCTGCTCTGCAGTCTCTTTTTCTGAGGCACCAGGCTAGTACAGCGACTTCATCACGTGCAACCTTGAGACCTTGCGAACAGCCTTCCATTGGCTGACACCAAAATGTGCAGCATTGCTCACCCCCCACAACTGCTTATGATTGGCCTTTTTAGATCTCACTCCCATCTGCACCACTGACATCACCGTCCCATTTGTGCGGCCCTTCTCTCTCCTACTACCTGTTACTGAAGCAGAAATTCTGTAGCCATGCTTAAAGAAGGCAAGGTATGCCCACAAATTCCACTGCATTTAAACAATGAGGTCAACTTCAAAAATGGACTATGAATTGTTCACTATTTAAATATGTGCAGTTCTTGCGCACACTGCAGCAGTCAGCCTCCCATGTTTGCTAACAAAAAAGCAAAAGAAGAAAAGCAAGACACATGGCGCACCCAAACAATTCGTAGATGACGAGCAATCCATCTTCGTCGCCCGTGATGAGGAAATCATCGCAAACAGTCATGTCTGAAATGGCCCTTGACACCTCCTTCCTCAGCAGATATTTCCCGTTGATAGTGTACAGGTGAAGCACGTAGCCAGATTTCTGCAATAAAATGTTCACACAATATCAAATCTGAGGTAAGTTCACTATGACTGCAAGAAGCGACAGCATGTGGCAAGTAAGATACTTCACACCATTAGTCTCAAAGCATTAACCTATCCACAGTTTACTCATTTGCATCACTTGGAGCAGCAATTCAACCGTTGAGGCACACCATTTCACATTTTAATAAAGTAAAATACTTCTGTCCACTTTGAAATGGCATGCAGTCTTGCTCGAGTAGTTTGCATTTCCTCGGCACCACTTTATGACTCCCACTTTTTTCTGGAGAACCTCGTGCCAAGCAAATGCCATGGATGCTTGCAGTACATGCTGAAAAACAAACTTTGATGAGAGACAAACGGGGCTCACAGCATGACCTATGCGTACAAGTCAACATAAGTGCCTTGCATGCCTTATTTTGCAGCCCTTTGTGGTAACTGACAATCGTAGGTCGGCGAACTCACTCAGGCTCATTCATTTCAGATCATGATCTGAGTCGTGAGTGAGTCTGGACTCACATTCAGATCATGATCTGAGCTGTGAGTGAGTCTGGGCTCACGTTCAGATCATGTGAGCAACCTTCGTCAAGCTGCTAATCAGCAGCTTTTTGTTGCTTACCCTTGCATTTTTGTAGTCTTGTAAAAAATGCTAAATAAACTGAATTGAATTGATCTCAGTTGCGAGTCCAGGCTCACGTCCAGATCATGATTCGAGCCCTCCCGGTCAGTCCTGTACAATGTGGGCCTATCAACTCTAATAAGTCCATGACGCGAAGTTAAACAATCCCGTGATCCCAAGCAAACCCATGATGCCAGTTGGGCATGAGTTTGTAAATTTCATAAATGCGAGTTTCCTGCGTAGTCGTAACACTGAATATGAATACGCTTTTGGTCGAGATGATGCAGGCAAATATCATTGTTTCGTGCTATATGTAATTTTTGTGGCTGCTGCACTCTGAAACATTACTAAAAGGCGAGAACAGTTGATTAGTTGCCGCTCTTGGTCTCATTGGATATTAGCTGTGGTTTGCAGTATCGCGGCTGTTCTAGTTCTTCCTTTACTGTTTTCTAATTGGTTGCCGAACAGATGCAGTGGCCTCAGATCTTTATGTCCCGAGAGCAGCAGCTACAGGCCTCTATGACTCTCAGCCAGGCCTGGCTACAAGCTAGCTGCAGTTAAGAGTTCATCGAATTACCATTCTTTTAAACAAATTTTTCTGGCATTTTAGGCGTGTAACTTGGGTTGTTGGACGTAATGTGTGAGCTTATATGAGTCCTGAGTCAAGGTAAGCCTGGGTGAATCATGAGTTGAAATGAGTGAGTCCAGGTGAGTCGTGAATTGAAATGAGTGAGCCCAGAAGAGTCGTGAGTCTGAGTGAAGCATGAGTCGGTGTGAGTGGTTGACTCCGGATGACTGGTGAGTCCGAGTGAGCCCAAGTGATTTGTGAGCCTAAGTGAGTAGTTCATGAGTTTGAATGATCTTTGGCCTTTGTGAGTTTGATTGAGCCTAGGTTGACCAAACTTGCCTGAGTAAGCACTCATGATTTTGCTAAGGTATGATAATTCTTTGCAACATTCTCAATGTTAACTGCTTTTCTTGATGTGTACCCAGGGACAAAATGTTGGCAAAAATATTGTAAATTATGAGGTTTAACATCCCAAAGTGACACATGGGATAAGAGGGATGCCGTAGTGAAGGGCTCTGGATCAATTTAGGCCACCTGAGATCCTTTAACGTATGCCGGCATCGCACAGCAAACAGGCATTTTTGTATTTCACCTCTATCGAAATAAAATATGGCTTCCACAACCAGGATCAAACTAATGATTTTGGGCTAAGTAACCGAATGCCAAAGCCACTGAGCCACCTCAGCGGGTCCCCCCCCAAATTTTGGAAGTGTCCACGAAGTGCGCATAGCCAAATGGGCATAGCTTATACTGGGCCCATTTTCTTGCCACAAAATATGGCAACTGCCACTACTGCTATCTTTGATCACTTTGGCTGCCAAAAGTTCCCACCACCTTTAAACCAAACAGCCTCAGTCTGTTCCTGCTTTTCAGCCGTTTAGTATATATCATAAGCATTTTAGTGCACAAGCACACATACACTCAATAACACTGACCAAGAATCTTGTCATCTTTGGATCTTGTGCCACTGCCTAGCAACAGCGATGCCACGTTAGGTTAAAAGGTTAAAAAAGAAATCCAATCAATATCCATGACTGGGAATTGAACCCGCAGTGGCTCAAACAGACCAGCTTTGCAAGCTGTCGCGCAAGAGCACTAGGCTATCACTGCAGCCAAACACACCTCACATTAAACTGCAACCCACTGTAACCAGTTTAACCATGTGAAAACCCTGACACTTTTTTATAGCACTAGTTTTGTGATATCCACATTTGCACTACAACTGCTGATACAATGGCAAGTGCAATTTTAGGTGAGATGACATCAGAGGAAAGACGAATCAGCTGTCACGACGCAGCCATCATATCTACATTTGCAGCTCCAACTAATCAGCATGAACCACAGTAGACATGCCAGCCTGTACTCGGAGACAGTTTTTTTGCAATGGAGCAGAAACTACTTAAGAAAGGGAGAGAGACAGGCTTTTGTCCCCCTGCCTTGGGGAGTAGGTTCTTCAGCCCTAGTGAACTTCCCCCTTTCACTCCTCCGCACCCCTAGCTTGAACAACGAACAACTCACCCTCCACGGCAAGGGGACAAAAGCCCGTCTCTATCCATTTCCTACCTAGCCTCCGCTCGATTGCTAAAAAAAGTTGTCCCCTTGTATAGGGGACGCTTATAGAATGTGGGACCAGGGGCCTGATTCTGGCGTGCCGGCCAATCGTGCAAGCCAAAGCCAACCATGTGAGAATCCAGCCCCAGCTGTCAATTGAGGTCACTAATTTTTAACAATAACGTGTTGTAACAGTATATTCACTGAAATGAATCAAAATGTGAAAGGAGGTGGTACTCTCTTCCTTGCATGGGCGCTCGATCATCATTTCGGGCCCATTTCAAAATTCATTTAGGACAAATTGTACTTGGTCCAGGTCTAAATTTGCATAGAGCTGTTACTCACCAGCAGAGCATGAGGATCCGGGCAGCTGTGAACGCAGATGAAGCCTAGATGTGACACTGACAACAGCGCCACCTGTTCAGGCAAGTCACCGGGGAGCCGCAGCGTGTGCAAGAAGTGGCCCTCGCGCACACTGTGCACATTCACAGTTCCATCCTGCAAATGCACCACAACACCACACTGATCACGCCACTGCGAATAGCCCTGTATTTGGGGGCAATACCTCTTGCCTTCAAAAATCACATTTCGGACAAAAAAAATCCAGAATCCTAGGCACCCATCATAATGCTAAATCGCCTCATTTGAAGCAGCAAACACAAGAAAGCTAAATTAAAAAAACGTATAGTACAAATCTGAAAGACCCTCATCAAAGACTTATGTACAAACATTGCACAAAGAGAACGGAATACCAAGGAAGCAAGAGTGGCATAATTGCATCCTCTGTGAGAAAGCAGAACGCATTTCTGCTGTTTCTGACCATGCAGGGGAAGGAAAAAGGAGGAAATGAAGAAATAATTAGAAGGTCCATAAATACAGTAAATACAGCTGAAAGCAGCTGGGTTCCAACTGGTCTTGCTTGCATTTTTGGGAACTTCCGATATTTAGTTTCATAACAAAGGTACACAGTCGTCAAAAAATTAATAGCACTGTGGCACTTAATGGCAAGATTGCATCGTAACTTAATTTTCTTAGCTAAGAATTAAGTTGGTGGATGAATGGATGCCTTCACCACTGCTTGAGCGGAATATTATGTGAAATGGCCACCTAACGTACCTTTGAACCAGAAAGGGCCATGTCCAGCTCAGTGATAACAGCAACACAGGTCACCTCGCTATCATGTCCACACAGTATCTGAAATGGTTTGTCGGGAAGAAAACTGCCAGAACCCTGCACAGAAAATCAGAACATGATCCTGCTGAAAGAGCACCCAACAAAATTCACATTATTTCAGTGATGCTGACATGGTTTCAGAAGCGCAAAGTCAGGCGCTATAGACACTGCATCACAGGTAAGTCGCAACTTGTCAAGTTCTGCGTGTAAAGACGAGTACAGTGAGATGAAGATTCCATAAACAGCAACATTTAAAACTGCGTCATAATGAATACTCGTTACATAAAGAGAGTTTGCAACACCTCTTTCCCAAACTGCCCAACCTCTGCCCTCTAACGACCTTTACAGTGCTGTCATGCTGGAATGTAGAGGTGCAGCCCAAGACTAGCAAGTGCCCCACATTTTTGATCTGCAGCGAGCTTTATGCCACTGTGCTGTACCTTACCTGCCAGCAAATGTGTTTTGGGGGACGCTTAGAGGGACATTAAAGAAAACTGCATCCAACTACTGTGTTCCCAGCAAAAATTGATTCTTTGGCTCTTTCTGGCTGTGTTGACTTCGAAAAGCAGCAAAAGGACTCATACTTTGCCAAAAAAATTGGATTTGAAGATCTTCCCGCCCGCCAATTCAAACTCCTGGCGCCCCTACCGAAAAGGACATATTTCTACCATTTCGAAGTGAATGGTGCTTCAAAATCAGTGTTGATGCATGCATTTTACTTGTAAAATCGGCTGGTGATGGCAAAACCTGTACTCCATTTCCAGTGGTCTACTTGCGAATAGAATACTGCGTCCTATCAATAAAGGCCAACTTCTATTAGTTTTTAGCACCCCTTTAAAGAAATACGCAAACGCCGGAGCTAAAAGCAGCAGCCAGAAATTCAGCCGCAAGACAAATAGCCCAAGGAAAGGCGGCATAATGTGAGATTATCAAATCACCAGCTGGTTTAGCTCCCAGATGATGCAAGTCGTGTCACGTGAGCCAGTCATGAGGTACATCCCACAGTTGTCCGTGGCAAGGCTTGTAACCACGTCTGTAAACCAGAAGAATAAAACGATTAAGGTGCAAAGCTGCCACGGCATGCCGCTCCCTCTGTATTTCGCAGTGCCCACGTGAACAATGGCTCACCCTTATGCAAGATGACATGTGCCACCTGCTTTGAGCGTAGCAGGCTGTAGGCACGCACACTGTTGTCCCAATGGCCTCCAGAGACAAGGAACTTGCCGTCTGAGCTGAGGACAAACAGGCGGCTATGCACCTTGGCTCCCGGCTGAAACACCCCAGCCAGCTTCTTGGCACTCCTAGAAGTAAACAACTGACAATAAGGCAGTTGACCTTGCTAAGTAGAGACACAATTTCGGTCTTCATCTCTTTTTTGGAGTTGTAGAGAAGTCTAGCTGATTCTCAAATGTTTCATGCAGTTTTCAAACACACTTTAGATTTCACCATTAACAAGCTACAGAGTGGTTTCAATGTCAGATGCCGAGATTCTTGCACTCATGGTGACTTCCAATCGCAGAGTTGGAGCACTTCTGGAGCAACGTTTCCTGCTCTTTTCGGAGCAACTGTATTCCAAATGCAGATCTGAGGCACGGATCACGTCTTCCATTCGTAGACAAGGAGCGGTTGCCGAGCCAAGATTGCTCCGTGGAGCAGTCGGGACTGCTCCGCCGAAATCGGCGGATCCGACCGGAAGTTTGCGTGACGTTCTATTTCAGCGGCGATAGCGGCGCCCTACATGCTCTGGCCTGCATGCTCTGGCCAGAGCAAGTGTACTCCAATCGCAATTTCAGGCCGCGCGCTCTGCGCCAGATTCATGTACTCTGTCACAGAGCGTGCAGACCGCTCCGGGCCTGCAATTGGAATTCACCATCAGTGTCATGCCACGGGCTGACCAGCACATCTATGAAGGCAATGGAGTCCATGATGTGCTAATCATGACATTGCAGGGAACAGGAATGACGTAGTACTTCATACAGTCTATTGTTCAAACTATGCCACATGTATAGTTTTCTCCTGTTTAGAAATGCTGAGCACTCAGTATTGCCATGTTAAACTTTATTGATAAAGTCGGAGAGCAATGAAATTTTAAGGTGTATATCTTTCACATGACAAAAGCAGTACTCTTTAGACAATAAATTATTGGAACAGCGCTTTGAGTTGCTACACAGCTTTGCACATCCTTAGATGCTTAACTATGTGAAAGCACGCCACATCCCTGGGGCACTGGAGACAAATCTGAAGCCTGTCATATTTGACAGGTTGTTGGCCAGTTTGGCTTCGCTCTGTCCACTTCTAGCCCTCCTGGCTAAATCAGTCGGTAAAGTGATGGCCTTTGTGAGAGCGGCCCAGGTTCAATGCTTGGAATAAGACAATTTCTCAACTTAAGCATGAGAGAAAATTCTGCAGGTTTCCTTGACAGTCACAGGACATCACTCAGATGAATGTAGTTTTAATCATTCTGTTTTAGAATAACACTGAATTTTGAGTGACGATTCCTTTAAAGAAGTTTATTATATAATAACCTCAATTCAACAAATTGCAAAGAGATAAATTATCTGCTTCACATTTGCGCCAAAGTGAAAAATCCTTATACTTGGAAATCCGTGGTAGCCACTTTGAACAAGATGAGAAACTCTTTCTAAGGAACAAAACACCGAGCAAAGGAGATGCACATACTTGGGGTTCTGAAGGTTAAGGTCCTTCTCAAAGGTGAAGTAGTTGGGATAAGACCGGGTGCGATCATATGGCAGCCAGCCATGGACCCCAAGAGAGCCATCACAACCCACAGTGACCAGGGTGTCCATGAGGCCATGTTGCATGAAGGAGCGTGCTGGTGACTTTGGGATGTTCACATGTACAACAGGGCAGCTCAGAGGGGCCTGCACATTTGCCATGTGCATTCAGGTGAGAACCAAACCCAATTCCACACAATGAAAGATTAAAGCTAAGGTCACAAACACAGCCCAGAAAACAAGTAACAAAATGTTTTACGAACAGGCACTGTTCCAAAATGTGCATTCGCACTGAAAGTAGCTGCTGTCAATGACCAGAAAACAGCAACAATAATTTGGCAAAGCTTCTGGAGGCATTTGATTCCAAGGGAGGAATATGATTACGGAAAAGGTGACGGAAAACAAGTTAACTAAGGGAAAAGGGGTGAAAAGATAAACAAGTGTTTTAGCTATATGCACACACACAAGCAGGCAATGCATGATAACTGCAATGAGTTGATTTTCACTCAGACCTGTTGACTTCAGTTACAGCAACAGCCAGAAAATTAATCAAGCAGCGCAGTTAACCTGGACAACGAAATTTAGAAAAGTCCGTGATTTTTTTGTTACATGCAGTTTTCATGTGAAGACTCAAAAGTACAATGCAGAATAGAAACCAAAATACGAAATAAATGCAGGTGAAATCACCTAGAAAATTTTCACAGTAAACCCTCTTACTCAAAGTCAGTCATAAATGCGAAGAAATATTTCGCGATCGCGCTGCCGCCACCACTTCTGCCACGGCTTGCACTGCACCTCTACATGTAAGCGGGAGATGGGGGCACCACGGCTGGTCTAGAGGAGAGTGCGCAGTCGTGCTGCTGCCATTAGACCAGTCGTGGAGAGAGAAAACTTGAATTCAACACGGTTAAAATATCACTACCAGAAATTTTTCGAGTGCAGGCCCACAATATTTAGCAAACAATGTGAACTATGAACTAAAGAAAATTAAATGAAAATGTTAAGTGCATGTTTAGCATAGTGTGCCACAATCTTCTAGTCACAGTAAATATGCAAGCCTACATATGAGATGTATATTTATACAGTACAATCTCGATGATACAAATCTCATGGGGTCGCTAAAAATAACTATAACCTGAAATTCATGTGCAAAAGTCTGGGAAATGCATTTCATGCTCATCTGTCTGTGGCTGGTGGGATTTTATAGCTGTACTCCACCGTTCACTTGTGAAGTCGGCAATGTGTGGACTGCGCGCTATCGCTCACTGCTTGTGGCGAGTACAGCATGACTGACAACCATGGCGTCACTGACATGCACGGAGTGCTTGGTTCTCGAAGGTGTAGTCACGACTCGGCATTTGTATCATTCGTGATGGCATGCGAGCGTGTTTATAACATTTGAGATTCTGCACACTGTACACAATGCACTCTGGCCAGGAACTTTTATGAATTCACATGAACCGTGATCACATCATAGAAATTCTGCTATATTATTTTTTTCAACTCTGCAAACAATTGTCCGCATTTTACAAATTTCCAACTTCGAGATCACAAAAATTTTACCACGAGCACACACAAGGCAAAGAGGTACAACTAATTCCACTCAATTATCTGCAAGACACAGAGTGCTTACATCCACCACATAGGCCTTGAGGTTTTGCAAGAACAAGAAGAGATTCGGGGGCTTTGTGTCAGACTTGGTCATTCTCAGCAGGGCTCCCTCATGGGACAACCTTCTTGGATGAGGTTCCTGCAAAAGATCCTTCTCTTAGTCGCATGCCTGAAGTGCCATAACAAAGAAATTTTCCTTGTGCATGCCACATACAGAATTGTCTGATGTGCAAACACGCACAATGTGGTGATTACATTCTAAAAAATGCAGTCTACAGATAAAGCAGATAGGAAATTTTGTTCTTCTTGATTGTAATGTCTACACTGCCCACCACTTTCCTCCATACGTTGCAATGCACAAAGCAACATAACAACAGAAATGATTCCTTCATGCCATCTGCAAAACACACCCACATAATTTGTTCTTTATAACTATACAACGAATACCCTCTGCACCCTCTGTATGTAGCACACACTAATATAAATATGTGCATGCACATATCATTTGAACAGTATACAGAGCTAGACCACATTGACGTTTTCTTAAGTTACACAATGTAACAACCAATTTGTGTTACTGAATATCTAGTTCGGCTGGAGGCCATATCATAAAGCCATATAAACGCACATCTGCAGTTCTAAAAATCACATCACAACTGAAGCAGCTTCTAGATTTTTTTTCTTTTCTTTGTCAGTTTTCTGCAGCAAAACCCAAAAGAACTGTGAGCAGACCTTCAGCAATTGGCAAGGTGTCTGGCCAAAATTGTTGATGATTCCTTCAGTAGCTTCACGCTGAACAGGGTCCTTGATGGCATCCAGGTCAACAGCACCTGCCGAGCACAGCATTGGCACCTACTTAGTTTCCGCCATTCATGCGAGGCATCTCATTTGGACAGTAAGCTCTGACATACCTTCGTATGAGACGTAGTAGAAGACATTCAGTGCCTCTACAGCTGCGGGTCCCTTCTGCTTGTAGCCGAAGATAAGGTCGATCCACTCATGCAGGTGGAGTGATACATACTCTGATTCCTATCGGAGGAGGAGAAGCATGCGTACAACACTGAGAAAGCAAACATCTATGAGGAGATAAAACCTCTTTCTGAAAGGTAAGTTGTGCACAGGTCTATTATGTATGCTAACTGTCATAGAGCCTTTCAGGGAGAAACAAGTCTTTTAATTTTGATTTTAGGTACCTTAACATGTTCACAGTGACAGTGATTTTCGATGCCCTTATTACCGTGCGTCACGACCCTTAAATTTTCTAGTGTTTTTCTTGGGCGTGGCATGGCCCCCCAGTGAGCCTCCGGCAAAGCCAACTTGGAAACAATAATAGATTGCAATAGCGACCTGGCATGTGTGTTTTTCGCAGGCTGTCTGAAAAACCTTATCTTTCCCACGGCTTCAATGCACCACTAAGTATTTGTGCTGCACAGCAAGAATACACAACGTGACCCACTGGTGACCCACGATGCAGTGAACGTGCTAATTCACACAGATTTTTCTAGCCCCAACTAGGTTCAATTAACGGAAGTTGTTAGTAGCAGCACAGCGCTCCTCTGCTGCAGGAGAAAAGAACCCACAGGCCATGGTGGCAGGCTTCATGTGGGAGGACGGTTTCACATCTCAATAAATAAGCTATCCGTTACCAAGCTAAAAGCAACTACAGTGCGTGGCGAGTTTTTGATCTCTCATTGAAATCGATGCTTTGTTTTATGAAAGAAAGTGTGCAGTAAACACACCAGTGCTTTCCTATGCTTGTAGATAAAGTCCTCGGGGGAGCTGGCCCATGCAGGGAGCCTGACATCGTCCACCTGCTCCTTTGTTCCCTGGAGTCGTCCCAAGTCAAATCCTGAAGGAACAAACAGCAGAAGTAAAAACCCATTACACGTTTTTTTTGTTTGTTTTTCAGTGCACTCCAAAGGTTTGGTTTAGTTTTATTGGGTTTAATGCCCGAAAGCGACTCGGGTATGAGGAACGCCGTAGTGGAGGTCTCTGGTAACTTTGACCACTTTTTAACATGCATTGATATCGCACAGTACAGGGGCCTCAACCATTTCGCCTGCATCGAAATGTGACTGCTGCGGCAGTGTACTCCGAAGGAAACTTATTAACAAGACGCAGCTTCCAGTTCCCATACATCAAAGTACGAAATGTTTGCCAACTGGAGCCACATCTTGTTAACTTGTTAATCGAGTTCTCAAGAAGCACTGCAATAGTAGGCAATAAATGGTCAACACTATCAAAGCAGAACACTTCTCAGTTATTGCACCACATCCTGCTGCAAGAAGCAACAACTGTATATTATGTCATGCTGGAAAGAAAAAAATTAAATACAGTTGTAAAAACATTATAGAAAGAAATACAACATCTCCGCTTATTCCAATGAGAGATTTATTTGTCAGTAGTTTGCACCAAGCTAGAGAATGTTACATAATATGAGGATGCTTTTTTGAAGCTGCACTTCACAATTTCCTCAACAGCTCCAACGATGATTTTTCAATCACAAAAGAGAAGCAACCCATACTGAGTCTGATACATCACAATCATGGATCATGCACTAAATAGAAAAATGCCCTGAGCCTAGCCTACACTGTGAGGCGGCTTATTGCATTCACAACCTCTTGTTGCATACACTGTCATTCGAAGCAATAATTTTGCATTCAATGTCTCACTGATTCATGGTCTTGCTTTATGTGATACACAAGCAAAGTTTCAAAAGAAAGGGGTTGGCTACACAGCCACCCAGTATATTAGGCAGTCGATGTAAACGAAGTTACACTATGCTGTACAAAAGTACACATGAGCACGCGATGATCAGTAAAGAGGAACTTTCAAAGTCAATAATTTTTTGACACTGTGATAAACAATACGTCCGGACAAAATTCAAAATTACCAAATGTATTCCTTTACTGGGTCTTATATTAATCCTGACATACATCAACCATGTCAGCAAAAAAGTACTGTGGCTATAAACATAGCACGGGAAAGGATTGCACAGTGCTTCGAAGCAGCAGCTTTTACCAACCAAGAAGCTGACAAAAATAGGAACAAAGTGAAAGGCAGGTACCATTCATGTTTGTTAAGAATTCCGGGAGGTAGAAGAACTCTGGTATCAGCTCTTTGACATCATTGGGACTTTCCATCAGCATCTTCCAAGTGCCCTCAAAGGAGTGGAATTGTCGATCGGCCACATCAAACCTGACCCAAAAAAAAATAAGACGTATGCAGAAGCCTTCATTGATCATTCTTTAAAACCTTTGTCGTGATCTCCTATCACAACACTCAGAGAAAAAATATAACATAAGCTTGCTGCACAGAAGGGTCATGAGTGAAGCTCATAGAATTAGCATAAAGGCCAGGGCAGGACATGCAATAACATTAGAAATACATACACTTTCTTCAATTCCTGTAAGGTTTGCACAGGCTAGTCACTAAAATTTGATAATAGGGTATATTGCAACTAATTGCAACAAACACAACTGAGCAGTTCATTGTCTGATGCTTGCTGCTATTATGGACATCTTCAAATAGATCTGCTTACTCTAATGCTGGGGACTTAAATTGACTATGCAATGAATAAAAAGTCGCTTGTAAATGTTTTCAATGCTTAGAAATGATGCTAAGAAGCATTCACACCAAGTATGAGTCTACAGAACTGAGCCGGCAATTTATTATGAATTTTTAAAAACAGTGTTTTTTAAATTTCGCGGACCGATTGGTGTGCTCGTAGTGACCGATTTTGAAACTAAAATCGTGAAAAAAGACGTCACTGTACCCATGACGTCGCCAGGCCACCACACGCTGTCATTCACTGGAGCCACGGCAGCCACGACGACACGGGCACACTTCTGATAGCAGTGAAAATCGTCTGCTCGTGCCGCCGCGCGACCCTCTCGGGCAAGCACGAGCAGGGCATTGCCTTCGCGCATATGGTTTCAATTTTCCTCTGCTGCCTCCTTCTGTTGGGAGTTTCGGAGCCACTCGCAGTGGCTCGCCGAGTCGCTAATGTCGTCGCTGGCGTTCAGCCGATACGGCGTGAACGCATAGGGCTCGATGCCCATCGCGGCCGTAAGAGCGAGCAGTTGCGCCTCGAGGTACGGGTCCATTACTGCTAATATGCGCGCCGCAATCACGCCACCGACGCTGCCGCTGGGGTGCTAGGAGCGACAACCGGAAGTTGCAAAAGGAACGTCAGCGGATGACGTATTCATGGGTGGGACCCAGTCCCAGAGTTGTTTTCTTTATTTCTGTCTGGTGCCCCGCGTGGACGAGTTGAGGGGGGAAGAGGAGGAGTGTAATTTTTAATCGTCTATATCCTCGTTGCCATTGATGCTAGCTTAAAAATTCTTGCGTTGGGGTGACGAGTGATGAAATGCCTATCTCTCGTCTGCTTTACGTAATCTCAACTAATTTAAGTGACTACGGAACCACTATATTTACCTCGGTGCACCCCAGGAGAAGGCTGCTCAATGCAAAAAGTCTAAACTGCATTCCATAAATGTATGGTGCAAACAGCCTTAACCAAGCCCTAGTTTCAGCTGGCCAATGCTTTAGTGAGTACACTATGTCCCATATGCCACTACGCTCTGTACTCCACGACACACACCTTGCACACTACATCCCATGCAAGCCAATACAAACAATTCCCTGCATCTGTGAACTGCCACTGGGAACCGCATGTATACTAGACCTAGCAAATGACAGTATACATATCAGCAAAAACCTAGGATGCTTGCCTGGATCGCCAGACTATAGCTCAAGAGAGCTTGACCTCGCATGCATACATTAATAAGCATGCCCTAATTTCAAACCTCATATATCGATTACGCTGAGGAATGAACCCGTTGCATTCAGTTTATCACTGCCATGGTGTCCCTTGCAAATGAATGAAATGAATGTCCACTATTAGTTTCGGTGCCCTAGATACAAAGCGCACACACGCAATAAAGCCTGACCACCACAAAAAGAAAATAATAATAGTATGCCTTGTGCTACAAGCCAGTGTTGGAATGCAACCCGGCAGCTATGTATCACCTCGAAAAGCCTCACCTGCCGCTCTGCAGCTCGATGTGCAGAGAGGTGAAGGGTTCCAGGCGCACCAAATAATGCAGGACGCCGGCTGAGTTGGAGTAGTGCGTGCCATAGTGGAACTTCTCCACTGTTCCTGTGATGTCCACGAAACTGTCGTACCTGGTGGTGGTGCAGTAAGGAAACAACTTTTCCTAAGCCCTGGCCACAGGCTCGGTCTCACAAGGCTAACTAGGATTCAAACACAAACTGTTCACTCAAGCCACCCAGTCAGTCATGATCTAGGCTCTAGGCAGATTAAAGGCGCTGAGGACAGTCAACGGGTTCACTTAACAGGTATTAAAATTGCAATTTGACTGGCTTTAACGAAAGCACAAAATTTTTGTCTGTAAAGCTGGGGAAGACTGTATTCCAGCAAAAGTTATACAGGAATGTGTTATCTCTGAATGCAGGTTTTATGACAGACGTCTCTGAAACCTGTACACTATTTTGCAGATTTTTTTTTACATTTTAGGATGCAAAATTTAGGTTTCGTATTTCACACTGCATTTGACGGTCAAATAATGTTCAAAGCAAAATTTGCGATGCTCTGAGAGTTCCAACCAGTAGAAAAGCAGTTTACCGCCAGGAGAGGCAACAAAGCAAAGCTATTTTCATGGGCAACAGAATCAAGGACAGCGATTACAAGAGGAGTGCAGTGCAACTGAATGTGCTTTTAAAGCTACATACCTTTGACTGCGTATATAGGTATAACTGACACTTTTCTTATAAGCTGCCATCAGATCAACTTGTATATCATATTCGGGCTTGTACACCACGTTTTTTTTTTTTTTGCATTACATGCATGAGCAGTAGTAACCCTGTGCAAAGTTTCAGTGTGTGAGACTCCAATTGTTCAAACAATTAAACACTGATATTTGAGGTTCAATTAAAAAAATGATTTTTGAGAACTCCCACAAATTTATTTTGGAGTCAAGTACACTAAGATTTCTCGAATGAAATTCAGCAAAGAACTGACTGCCCTCAATGTGCAAAATAAATACAAAGGTGATGTTTCAGCTGCACACAGCAACCTATACAGCTTTCATTTTTTAAATGCAATTAGCTGGTGAAGTGCACACAGAACAGTTCATGGCCAGCCTTCAGCACTCTTTATGTCGCTCTACTATCACCGCCAAAGAAAGGAGTCCAATTCCAACAATAACAAATGTGACATCTAATTAAAATTGCCAGCAAAAAAAAATAATACACGTCACGTTCAATGAGCCAGACTTCACTGGGTTCATTTATAAACGTTAAAATGGTTCAAGCGAGCATATAATTCCTACCAGATATCAGAATAGCTCAATAAACATAAGTGACTATGCATAATAATATATGCATCAAGTTTATGTTTGAGAGAAGGCACAGTATTAATGTTCTGTATCTGTGCACACAAGTTTTTCTGTTCCTAGGCATTTGAGAGTCAGGATATATACTGAACAGACATTCAATCAATGATCTGGAAAGCATGAAAAAGATATATACTACTTGTCAGGAACAAAACAACAATGAAGCTGAAAGAGACTTACTTGGCCTTAACTTCCTCTATGTTCTTTGGGTTGATTATGCCAATGGGACGGGAGAGCTCCCGGTAAATGGCAGGGTCCTCAAAGTCCAGCTTGGGAGAAGTGTAGTCTGCCAGTATCCAGGGAAACTGAAACAAAATGGTTAGTGGTGTGTCTCAGTGTGCAATGCTGTGCCTCCCTCATATATTCTCCAGCTTGGCTCACAAGCAGCAAGCTAAGGTGGTTTCATTTTATCACCTTTGTTGTGATTAGCAGTGTCACCATTTCCATTTGATGGTTTATTTCAAAATCATCAGAATCAAAACCAGCAGTCAACAGCATTTAGTAAAAATATAAAAATGTCTTCCTCCACAAAACTGTTCACAGCCTTCCCACAAACAGTTTCGCAAAACTGAAAACACAGCAGGCAAAATGGAGACTAGGCAAAATGTGTCCTACTCCCGTGACACTGTGCTGTTTTTTTTCCATTTGAGCATTTTTTTTTATGAGCAATTTCCATACCTCACCAGTGTGTTGAAGTGAACAGCCAGTGTACCAAAAAAGGTGTTATGCTGAGCACTATCACTCCAATGACTTCAACACAGAGCGAAGAGGTCATTAAAACTGACAAATGAAACACTCTTGGCTCATGATTGGCTGAACTTACCACAGGGTACTGGCTGAGGTCGTTGTAGGTACGTCCTGCAATGGTGTTGAGGTGCATGAGGTACTCAAAGTTTGAGATCTCCCGGTTGACCCAGCGCTGGGTAAGGCCCGATGCCCGCAGAAGCTCAGCTGGGGAGCGGGTGCCAGACGAGTAGAGCAGGTTGGGCGGATGCAGAGCCACAACCCGACCAAATATTTTGTTCCGTGTCTGCATAGCAATGAAATGGGGACCAACAGTTTTCGACGGCTTTGGCAGTCTCAGGGCCATTTCCCGCTGGCTGTCATGTTCACCAGCACATTCAATGTGTTCAAGTGAGCTTTTTCATACACAGCTACAGCAATGATAGCGTTCATGTCCATTACAGAATGCAATTACAGATGCTACTCTCCCATGACTGCTGTACAGTTGTTTACTTGGGGGCTCCACAAACTAAGGCTGAGCACTGTTCAGGTACTGCGAAAAATATTTAATACAAAAAATATTTAATACAAAAAACAAAAATAAGGCACAAATACAAAAAAAAAACACTATTTACTCCACTCCTCTCTCTACCAGCAAACTAGCTAAGCAAAGTGAAACCTTTAACAAATATGGCTGCAACATTAAATCTTTTCTGGCTGTCTTTTTGAAATAGATTCAACAAATTTGGGATCGCCCAGGGAAGCCAATAGACAAAAATGATACAGAAGAGAAAAAAAGATGAGCTAACAGTTCCAATCGACAAATGTCATTATGCTTGCTTTTGCATAAGAATAGAAAGGAATTCCTCGCGGATATTTGTACACCTCCCTTTAAAGGGGCCCTGCAACATTAATAAAGCATGAGATCTTTATTGTTTATATGCAAAGTATGATATGTTGTGATGCCTGAGTACCCAAAGAGATCACCGAAATCACATTATTTAATATTTTAATCTCCAGAAATCCTCATTTCAAGCCGATAGTGTGGAAACAGAGCAGCGATTTTCGGCAGCAGAAATGAAATGGCAGCCAGATTCGCCGTTGTCTTTCTGATTGGTTTGGTGTCTAATTTGAACCAACTTGCTTTATACTCGGGAAATGGATCCAAAGTATGACGTCTCTGAGTACTGTACGCTTTTCACATGCAACAAAAACTGAAAAGCAGTGAAAGCAATTGAAACTTAATAAGAATACTACTAGGGGTGACACTTCCCATTTCACTTCCAGCTGTTGTGGAGGCGAGCGCTGCTCAAACCGTATTGAGAAGGAAGCAAAATCGACATACCTTGCCCAAAAACGTAAGGAGAAGAACCAGACAGAAGGCAAAGTTGGGGGAAAGGGGCGAATGTTAGTTTTCCAATCCTACCAACAAAGAAACATCAGGGAGTTTCCTCTGTCAACCCGACCTACCCCCGCCCTATCTTTGGCACGTACACGGCGGGCTGACGCCATCAAAATGCGCGGCTGTTGGCTGCCCTAGCAAGGCAACACTTGCATGCAAGCTACCACTGTGTGTGTGCAAGATGCGGTTCTGACCAGTAGAGCCCAAAATCAGCTCTGGGAGAGTGAAACGCAGCTTCAACTGATCTTTTTATTTCGAATTTTCTAAGTGGAATAACTTTTGTTTACATGCCCCAATTTCAATCATTCTATTTGCACCAATCTCTGGAACGCACGAGGAATATATTTAACCTGACAATCAACAGTGATCAAAGCATTGTGGTGCCCTTTTAAGTATAAACAGCTGAAACTGAGTAAAAATTTTTAACATTTCTAGAGATGGAAAATTACTGGCAGCATACCATAAGAAAACTGGCACACAAACATGATTGAAGTTGCCACTACTGACCTTTGTTGTGAAGTTAAGGAAAAAGTTGGTCTGATCAACTAGAAAGAACTCCAGAGCAGAGCGGCGCAGGTTGTAGCGTCGCAAGTGGACTTCTCGAAGCATATGAAGAGGATATGTGAAGTCATGCCTTTCACCTGCAGAGAACAGTTTTCACTACTTTGTCTCGATAACGATGACAGCCACTTTGTGTTGGTTCCATGAAACAAGACAGCAAGCACTTGTGATTCAGAGCTACAGTGGGCAACTCTGCAAAGTCTTTAGCAATATTACTTGGCAAATGAAATCTGTGGCCTTGCTTCAATTAGAGATGCAGTGCAACATGAGCATAGTGTAAGGTATATGCTACCATGTCGGCGGTCGGTGCGTTAAATGGATTCAAGTCTGCAACCACCATGAGCAGAGGCTTATCGTAAAACAAGGAGGGGTTGGGGGGGGGGGGGGCTCTAGTGGCCCGAGGAAGTTTATTTTTTTAGAATAGAAGCACATACAAACTGCACGCAAAATCACTAAGATTTAAGTGGAAGCCCTGCGAAATGTAGGCACAAATTTGTGTACAAAACAGTGCAAAGCTACATCAGGAATTAAAGCAGAAAATTTTCGGCATTCTGTCTTTCCACCATTAACGGTAAACTGGCCACATTACATTGTAGCTCTGCAATGCATTTTTTTGAGCTATCACTTTGCTTCTTCTCAGCAGCCTTTCTCACGTTCAGTCTCTCCAAAGCCTCTTATGTGGCCTAGTCTAGAACTTTTACATGGTTCATATGGCACCAACACCAAATGATGAATTAATGATTACACAGCTAGCTCACAACATAAGTATAATAACTTGTGAAAACACAGACAACAGGATACAGATATGTGTACGTCCTGATTTGCATAACAACCCCTCGCAACTGCCCTGCAAGGGGCCCAAGTGCATATCCAGGACATAAACAAGGCTGCACAACCTACAGGCAATAAAGCTACTAGCCTTACTGTTTGTGGTAATTTGCATGTCCTGCATTAATAGCTGTTTCTCACCAGTCTTCCAAAATTTGAAATGGCCAAGTTTGACCAAAACCATATAATAAGCCTGTGGCCGTTACCTTCTTCTCTGACTGGCGAAAGGTCAATGAAGTAGATCTGAGTGGCAGTGACCTCAAAGCGGCCTTTCACTACTTTCATCAGTGTCACCAATTCACAGTCTTCCTCAATGACAGGCTTCTTCTTATCAATGGTGCCCTCTGGATGCTCCAAGCTGAAAGATGTAAAAGCTTTCTGTTAAGAAAAAAGGTGCACTGAAGTATTTTATCAGTACTCAATCATGTGATGTTCTTGGAAACAGCATAAAAAAATGTGATGAATAGAAAAGAAAGAAATAAGAGGCACTGAAAACCCATAACTCCGTGGTAGCTGAGAATACAGTAGAACCCTGCTGTTATGTTCCCGGGTGTTGCATTTTCCCAGCTGCTAGGTTTTCATGAGCCAGACCCGTCCAGGCTCCCATAGAAACCCATGCAATACAGACTCTGCTGTTACATCGCGACTGTGGCAGCGTTCCTGCATGCTACACCACGATTGCCACTTCAAGATAGTAATTTACTCTGTGCTGGCATTTTGACAGCCTACGTTTAGCACGTGCAAAACGATGACGGCAAACACTGCCAAAGCAGGGCTCTTAAGACCCCACTGGTGCTTGGCCACCACCATGTCCGGGGCCTTTTGGCGGAGGTGCACCTGTACCAACACCGAGCACGCTTACAGGTGGCATGAATCTTGTTGCAGCAGTTGGTGCAGTTTCTTTGCAGCTGCAGTGCAAGCGCGAATAACTGAAGGCTACAAAAGGAAACTATGCCGCAGCAGACAGTGCTTGGGCAGAACTGTGCAAGATACAGTGTAGGTTGGCTCCAAGGCATTTTCTGTCATCTGCGATTTCCTTGTTGCCTGCAGCTTAGAAAGGCGGTTCTTTGTATCCAATAGATTAGGACTGCGTAGATTTAAAGCGGCTGCTGCGAAAACAGCGCAGAAGTGCTGCCCAAACTTCACCCACTTCGCGCCCTCCCTTTTCGCTGCTGCCTCCCTTTCAACAACAGCTGTTCAGGCAGAGGGAGGGCAGCCGCAGGGCCTTTAGGACATTCTGTGCATGCGAACGATCACGAATGCTGTTCTTACTAGAAGTAAAAGATAAAAAGGGCAGACAATGATGTATACTTTTTATCACGCGCACTTCTGAGCTACTATGTTTCCCAGCTGGTACCGTAGAAACCGGAATATAGGAACTTCTTTAAAAAAACCGTGGCGAAAAGTCGACCCCCATCTTATATACCAGTCATTGGCGGAAAAACGACTAAGTCTTGCAACAATGGGCGGCTGAAGTCAACAGCCTCCATCACCATCGCCATCAGCAGCAGTGCGGCGTGGCGACGTTAGCGACGTTCTCGCACCACCATTTTGCGTTTCCGTTGTTGCAAAGCTATTTTGGTTAAAGGCTGCCTTTTCACATTTTGTTTCAAAATGAGCAGAAGCCGACGGCAATTCACCGTTGCCTTCAAGAAAAACGCGACTGAGTATGTGGAAGCTCACAGCAACGTGGCGGCACAGCATGAATTTGGAGTATCCGAAAGGAGCATTCAGTACTGGCAGAGGTAGAAGCTGTGTATTACAACTTGCAGCAGCCAGAGAAAACATCATTTCGAGGGCGGACCGCAGTGTATCCAGAATTGGAAGGAAAGGTTGTACTGCGTGCAAGATCGCTGCCTGTGACTGCCGAATGCATCCGCGTGCCTCTAGACTCACGAGGGCGCAATTCAAGGGCTCGCCATGCTGGGTGCGGCGATTCATGAAGAGGAAGGGCTTTGCTCTACGGCGCCGTACTTCTGTGTGCCAGAAACAAACATGCAAGCCGATGGGCACGCGACACTGTTACAAAACTCATTGGGTGTACACACGAGCAGCATTTAAATGAAAATAAATACTGTCACCATTGCACAACCTGTTGAGTCGCATTTGTTTCAAGGTAAGGGTGTCTTTCGGTACTTTTTCCACTGAAAAAGATTTTTTTCATTATTAGAATTGGTTAGTTAGGGGGTCGACCTATATTCCGGTCCGACCTACAGTCCGGTTTTTAAGGAACATTTTTTTCGCTACGGTCCCATGAAAAACATAACAGCACAGTTCTACTGTAACACAAACCGTATCCCCCCTACGCCAAGTCATTAAGACAAAAACATATAATAAAAATCATTAATGTACCACGAATTTTGCTAAGAAGCCTCTGATAGTTTGTCAACAGCCTAAATTAATCTTTCAGCCAAGCTAACCGCCGTCCTATGTCTTCTTTTAGTAAAGAATACTGGTTTATTTTATTTATTTATTAAGAGCATACAGTTGGCCTCACAGTGGCTGCTACCAGATGGGACAAAATTGATACACATAATAAACACAGCAACATTATATCAGCAGCTTATCAGCAGCAATCACGCTTTAGTAGCTCTCTTAGCCATTTAGATTACCTAGTGTGTGTGGTTTAATGAGGAAATTTAATCTGTCAGCACATTTTGTAGGCTTTCAATGACAGCCACGATGCATCAAGAATCAGAATTTGCACTTCATGATGAAAGACATATTATTGTTCAATGTGTGTTTTGTATTCCATATGTACGTCCCTCAACCACCCTAAAGAGCCCCTTGCTTTTCTTGTTTCTGGTACTCACAATAATAAAAGGAGGCCAGACTGATTAAAAAGGGCTTTACAAAGCTTGCCCTGAACTCAGCACTCAGGAATGGGCAGAAGGGTTGGGTTTGCACAGGTTAAGTGTTCTTTCTTCAATATTCTGTTTTTTTCAAAGAAAAAGTACTTATGTACAGTCGAGCCCACATATAACGGCCCCCCTTAAGACGAACTTTCACTTATAATGAACGAGACCTGTGAGACTGTGAAAATAACATCGTTTCAATGGCACAAAATCGCACGTATAACGAACGTCATTAAGCCCTGCTGATCGGTTACAGCAAACGGACGGCATAAACCTGGCACCGCGATGCGAGATAACCTGCCTCCGACCCCTTTGTGCGCCCGGCGTGCAGCAAGTTTTCCCGAGCCTCATCGCAGGCGAACTGCCTGTGCTGCCCACCCCGTTCGTACCGCTCTCGATTGAGCTACCCTTTCCCCGCCGACGCGCCTACCAAGATTGCCCTCCCGCCCCTCCTCGTAACTCCACTCGCCACTCCTCACTCTCTTGCAAATCCGCACATGGCCTCCGCAATCAACCGCTGCGCCGCCGGTACCAATCGCGGAGGCCACGCTCCGTGAAGCAGGCCTTCTGTGGGAGCCAAGAGGTGGCTGCACTGACGCTCATGGACACCCCTCATTGGTCTCTCCGCTGCCGCTGTGCGTCTGTATGTCTTTAGCTTGATTGGCTTGATTGCCGCCTGTGCACGTTGCACGTCTACCCCATCGCGTGCTTTTGTCACTCTTGTTGCGGTGCGGGCGTTTCGTTGGCTTCTTTCTAATCTCGGGCCCTGGTTGCAATTCAGGATGGCGGACGGGAACACCATGCCCATTTACATTGTATTCAGCGGTAGAGATGATGAAAGCGGCTGCCACTTGCGTGCGGAACTGCTTCCGCAAGGCCGGCTTCGTCGACAGTGTCTGATGCTGAGCCTGATGCTTCAGAAGATGACCAGCCCAGCGGCAATTTGTGGCAGCACGTTGTCGACTACGATATGGGGGGTCATGACATTGATTGTAATGATTTTATTTCTGTCGATGACAATGCCGACACCGCAGAACCGTGCACAGATGAGGGCATCGTTTCTGAAGAGCGGGACGAGAGTGACGCGGAGGAATCAGGATGAAACTTCGGAGCCAGCACCCATAAGCGCGCCTGTAGCAATGGGCTACATAGACAGCCTCAGACAACTTGTCTATGCCAAGGGCCTCGGCGAAGAACACGCTTCTGCTTTAAATAAACTGGAAACCTCCCTCATCCGAACTGCGCTGCAAAAACAGACGTCCATTACGGACTTTTTCGCAAAGAAAAAAGTTCGTGTTTTGACATGCAACTGTCTCTAAAGCTGTGGTCCAGTTACTACGAACTTCGGGATATAACGAACGGACGCCGCGTGACGCTTATGTTCGTTATAAGCGGGCTCAACTGTATTCCCATATAAAGTTGGCACTTAATAATCATTTTGTTCTCCTGAGAAAGATGATAGAAGCACATGGGATTACAGGCCTCTCAAACAAGTAAAGGAGTAGAGAGTTTGCAATCTGATCTAAACAGTGACCAGTCATGAGAAAGAGGCCCCAAATCTGCAGCACTAACAAGCCTAGAACCAACTGGCTCACTCCTGCACTTGTCCCTGAAGAGCTTGGATGTCTTCTTCGGCCACAAAGTCTTCCTTCTGCAGCATGGCTCTCGCCTCGGCCGAGATTGGAGGAAGCCAGCTTGTGCTCTGGTTTGTCAGGATACCTGCCAGGAGTGTGACAGCACTTAACCGCACGTTAACAACCAAAGTTGCAAATGCGAATTTTAGCAGATAGCACAAATAAATTCGGACATTTTGACTATTCATACACCTCGTAACACAGTTACTGGAGAGATTCATGTTTTCAGGCAGCTTAGCTCTTCTTACTCCCCCCCCCCCCCCCCCACACCCCTGTCTACTACAAATCCAAAACATTGGTTTGGCAGCTGTAAGGGTGCAGTTAAATTTGCAAAACGCAAAATAAATGCATCAGTGACCAGTTAAACTAAATGTAATTTCACCAGCACCAAGCTTGTTTCGATTCTCGCTTCAATAAACCAAACAACCAATGTTAGGGGATTTACAATGCTGAGTAGCAGCAACACTTCACCAAGGCATCTGCAGTAAGAGATGAGGCTACATGGGAAAATATGTGTACCAATATGCCAATTAAGCTATAGGTCTAAATATCAAAATGCAGCGCTACAACAAAAAGTGACCATTTTGTCACTAGGTAGGGAAGTACAAGAAGCAGAACACACACAGACGAAAGAGACTCAGTTGTTCCAGTTTAGCAGTAACAGTCATAAAACATCCCTGTCAAAAGTATTTAACAAAAACTTTATTTCGCTACAAACTCTAGCTTTGGTCTCCGAGGCTATGATTTCTGGAAAAAATAACAAATACACACTCGCAGTTACCTCTAACCAAAGTATACCACAATTTTTCGCCCTTTGTAAGCATTTAAAAATTGTGCACACTGTGGCAATCGCTAAAACCATTTCATGAAAAAAAGAAAGAGAAATATGTAATATACTGGCAAAAACTTAAAAGAGTAGAAATACCAAACTTTGGTTGTGTGTTCCAGCTTTGGAATGATGCCATGGAACACCATGTGGGATTTGCCTAAGCATGGCAAACAATTTATAGTTCAATTTTTTCACGTATGTGGTTTCGGTTTCAACAGCCAAGTGGTGGCTATGATAGCACAGAAAAGTTGAGACAATGTTGAGGCCATGCAAGGCAAACAAAAACTGCAATAAAATAGCTGCTTTGTCGTTTTATTTCTCTCCTACTTATGCCTGTTTGCTCCAAGAGCTGGAACGAAAATATATGAACAAAGAACTATTATATCAGTTGCGATCTAAAATTTTGTATGCCTCACATGACCTCATGCCTAACATGAGCCGCAATGTCTAGGCTCGTCTGTGATGTCACAGCCACAATTCGGTAGCTGCAACAAAAAACCGAACTGAGAGAAAAAACTGAATTATAATTTATTTAACGAGTGCAGGTGAATTCCACATGGTGATCTGTGGATACTAATGTTTAATCCACCATTTCAAAGGAAAAACATGCAACCAAAAATATGGTGTCCCTAACCTTAAAGAGAGGGAAAGAGTAAAGTTGAATGAGCGGAAAGGTAAAGAGGTCGGTTTCCTCATCCTTAAAGAAAAACCAGAATGTCTAAGCACCTCCTCAAGCCTTCCCGTGATGCACATTACTTAGCGGTTCAATAAATGTGAAGGCAAATGACTGCAAAAGTGCCCAAACCTTGATTATCTCTCAGACAGCTGGCCTGGTAATGACTGTCAAAGTTGTGGTTCAAAGTCAGCTTAAGCCTCATCCTGGCGAAGTTTTCCTGCTGTGACAGTTTCCAGTAAAGTGGCTTGTTGATACTAGGGATGAAAAAAAAAACAGCAGGCATGACATAAAGCAATGGAGAATTGATGAGGTCATCTCACTCCTGGCATGCGGAATGGAAACAAAATTTACCGGGTCTCTATTCGTCAATATCAACGTCAAAGCTAGTAACCTGTGCAGCTTTGCACAGGCTGCATGCAGCCTACAAAGAAAATTTCAGCTTTTGTGCACATGCTGCCCACGTAAATCAATGGCGTTGAAAATTAACTACAATAGGTTCACTATACCAAATCAAAGAAATCTAAGACCCAAGCAATACTTTTGTACTTTCTTTGTGGCATCCAAAGTACTTAACTGTAAGTTCACTGGAGTTGGCAATTATGAAAGACAGTGATAGAACTTAACACGAAACAGGCATGTAAGCCACCTCACTCAATAAGTGTCCGATTGTTTAATGTGTCTCCAAACAAAAAACAAAAGAGAAGGATTAGGTCATATTACAAACTTGTTACAGTGCCAGCACAAATATCCGATGCCAACCTTGATGACCAAGGGCCACAGGGACCAGTGAGGAAAAGCTTGGTGGCCTTCCAACGTCGGCAGATGAACAAGTGTTGGTTTCTGAGGTTTGTTTGCACTGCAAGAATCCGCTGCTGCTCCTCCACAAGTCGGGATTGAAATGCACTCAGTACCTGCGACTGTTCAATTTTTCAAGTTGGTGAAGCAATAAAACACACAAAGCATATGCACACTATTGGGCTAGCTGGTTCACGTTCTCCGTGGTACCAAGTACTGTCAAACTGGATGGCCAGCCTTGGAGTTTATCTCGAACGAATTATGCAAACTTTGCAAGCTCTTATAATTTATGCACCCTGAAATGCGATTAAAAAGGTCCAATTGGGAATTTCACTAAATTTCTCTAAAGCCAAGTTATATGATGCTCAGAGTCTCATAAGGCATACAAGACACATTTTTAAACTCAATGCTTTTGCCTACAATACTACTGAAGAGCTCTTACAACTGGGCTTTCATTTTCACATTATGCCCCATGAAAGGTCTCCATATATCTGGGATTATACATTATAATCCCAGGTAAATTACATTATAAGACATGCAAAATTTAGCTCCGCAGGTAAGCTTTGACAGAAACTTTAGCTAAGCTGATTCTAGCTAGGTGCTAGAAAATATTTTGGCCACTAGTAAGTAAAACCTCACTGTAGTAAATTTACATATATAGTAAAACCACGAGTATATTAAATTGAAACTGCGGTCCTATTTTGCCTTCCATGACCAACTGTACATTTCTTTTCCTAGTGTCTAGATAGTAAAGACATCTTTAATAAAGAAATCGTCACAGTAAAGTGTCAAGGCGACATACTTCCCTTGAAATGATGACATCGTGGTACACGTAGAGTCTAGGACATCTCAGAGCAATAGATGCACAATGTTGTAATTGCAAAGCCAACAGTTGGAGGCGAATGAATATCGATTTCGAAGAAAATAAAGTGGCGCTCTTTGAGATGGCTTAACCCCCATGCTCATGAGCTGGGAGGAGAAGGCAACTTTTTGAAGCCTTTAAGGCCACGAGGAAAAGCCCATGGCATGCGAAGAAAAAAGGGGGGGAGTGATCTTGGAAAAAAGGCAACGTGGGCCGCTGAGAAAAAGAAAACAGTTAAAGGACATCTTCAAAGCCATGCCATCACCAAAACTGACATAGTATAGAGATTTCTGCTGGTCCGAGCGACTTTATTATAGAAGGGTTCTAGTTACTAAAGTACTACAATGACTTTGGTCACTATGCTTTGGTGCAGAGATGACAACATTATGGTCAACTAAGTAACAAAAGGGTGACAGTGTACTACCAAATATAATCGAGCTTACCTGAAAACGAAGCTTGCTCTCACCAACTCCCCTGCTTCGTTTATGCATGGCAACCATGATGCCTTCATAGCACTGATTCCAGAAGCCATTCATTGCTTCGTGTTGCTCCCTGATCAGCATTGAGCCGTACTGCTCCTGTACTGGCTTCACCTGCAAACAAAGCGTTAGGCAAAACTGTAGCAACCTAAACTTACCAATGTAAGAGCACAAAACAGGGAAGCATATTCTCATTAATGCTTGAAAGCGGGTCACAATTCAATGATGTAATTGAAGTCACCTTTTGGCACAGCTAAAAAGCAAGAGCATTAAGTGATCTTATAAATGATTAAGATGGACAAAAAAAAATTGCAGAAACGCATGTAAGACTGCTGCAGGTTATTCGCACTGATAATCCCCAAGAAACCTTGTAATCTATTGAGGTCATCACCTTTTTTGTCGACTATGCCTGCCTCGTCTCCCAAGTTCAACTGAATAATATGAATAACATATCCAAAGGTAATGCTGCAAGGTGCGGATGTAAAACGAGTGAAAATCTGGTGCTTAATGCCTAGAATGCATTTCTGCGCTAAAACAGCGTGTGCTGCTATTCTCGGATACAGAATTGCACTGAGTCTTATGAACTACTAATATCAATGGCAGCACAGTGGCACTCCAGCCGTGATGAAAAAGTGACACTAACCACATTGGAGACAAACGAGCTCCACTCAGATGTGAGAGCATACTTCTGGAACTGGTCAAAAAAGGCTGGGCCAGCATCCATGTTAGGCTGCGACGGCAAGTGCTGCCAGGCACGCAGCCTCAGGCCCACTCTTTCAAGCAGAGCACGCACCACGGGAATGACGAACGAGTACTGCTCCTGGTCTCCATCTGAAATGGTGACAAGGCAACAACAGCTGAGTGCTGATGTGGGCTGAGCTGACTAGCAAATACAGGGCATCTGTTTAGGAAGCACACCAGAGGTGCTGTAGCAACAGAAGGCCACACCTCAAGCGACACAAAGCTGCAATGCCACATGAATCCAAAAGTTGTACAAGCCTCTTGTTCTTCTTCCCCCCGCCTGCTTTCATCAGTGCTGATTAGGCCTACTATTAAAAGTACACCTCATTAATGAATAATTTGTGGCCTATCGGTATGTGCAGAAACCCCAAAACATAAAACTCCATGAATTGTATAAAACAGTATGTGAATAGCAGTGATTTCTGAGTTACAGCTAAAAGACAGAAATTAAGGCCGTTGTGTTGGTGCTACCAGAACTGCACATCTTTTTCGTTCTTTTTTCATTTCCACAAATTTCAGAACTGTAAATCTCGCCTCAAACACTCACACAGATTAAATTTGTGCAATGGGCAATGTATTACTGCTAGTTTTCAAATACTGCCTGCAATGCAAAAATTAATTTTCTTTCACAACTGATACACACACACAAAATATAAAAAACTGACAATATAAAGAAAGTGTTACAAGGAAACTATTAGCATGCAACATTTTGGAAATTGCAAATAGTGCGTATGCTAAAGTGTGTCACTCCACAGCCTATCACACCTTATTCTCGAGGCCTCAATCTGGGTAAGGACTAAAAACGTGGTAAGGTGCAAAACGAAATTCTAATTAATGTGTGTGCTCACAAAATATGACACGAGCACATGACTGGATGATTACAGTCCCGGCCATACTCATATGGAGCACACATTGACGATCAAAGTTTTCTCACGCCTTACCTAGCGGAAATTCGGATGTACTTTTTACATACGCTAGCACATCTCGCTGGGGCACTCATGTATAAACCCAAAAAGCCATTATATCTTCTCTGCAAAGTGCGAGATAACTTAGAAATCCGAAGACTACTCCAAAATATTTTGGAAACACCTACACATAAAGGAAGTGCACCATTTCCGGCTTCAACTTGTTTCTCGTACAAGTTTTGATGCAAAGTTCAAAGGTGTTGCGCAACATTAAAAAAAATATTTGGAGGTAAAGTCTGAAAAGCACAGTGAACAAAAACTCAAGAGCATTTCCTGTTCCAAAATGCTGGTAGCATGACTCACAAGACAATTTGTCGTAAGGAATACCAGCTGACCTTTGACTGCTCTGGCGAGGACGGCGTTCACCCCAGTGAGCAGGTAGCAGGACTCCTCTAGCGATGCGAACGGGCGTGTTTGCACGAGCGTGTGCAGCCGAGCCGTGGCCATGGCACAGAGCTCAAGCTTGTGGCTGCCAGCACACACCAGCAAGATGCCCAAGGCCAGCTTGGACATCTCCTCCCAGCCCTCATCTCCAGGGGACTCGCCAAACACCATCAGCAGATCCATGACCATCAATACATGCTCCAGGAGCTGTAAGAAAGTTGGAAGTGAAGAAGTTATGAAGAGGGACATAGTCACCACATGTGCAGGTTAACTGGTTTGAATTAAATATGAAATCAGAGACTGCATTCCCAATTTCGCTCGTAGAAAGCCAATTGTGACATTCTATTTAAAAGAATGCCATAACAGCCAATGTGATGCAAACGAGAGAGATATGAAAGTGCAGTCTGTTGAGTGTTGAGACAATTAAGTAAATTAAATTAGCTAATAAGCTTTTTTATCTGATTTTAGAGAGCAAGGTTATATTGTGAAATTGACGGTCATCAACATTAAAGGTGATCGCTGTTCTTAAACTTTCTTAATCAGCAATGTGGTTCAAAATATTTAACGTCAAAAATAGGCATTTGAAAGCTCGTTCACTTTGGCTTTTCAGCATTGCATATTTATAAAATGGCATCTTTCGCACTTCTTATGCATTAAATACAGGTGCAGTTAGTGTATTTCATGATGTCGAAGTTAACTTGATTTTGTTGATGATACCACACACACAACAACACCATTTTATAATTAGGTAATGTGAAAAAGCCAACTGAACAAGCTTTCAAATGCATAATTTTGACTTTAGGTATTTTAAACCACATTGCTGATTAACAAAATTTAAAAACAGCAATCAACTTTGATGTTGATGGCCATCATTTTCACAATATAACCTTGTCCCCTAAAATCAGAAGAAAAAAATTTATTAGTTAATTATTCGTTTAATTACTGATCCATACAAGGTACATAACGTCCGCCTTGCTGTAGAATCCAGCTCACCAGATTGCATTTACTTATCTCTCAAAGTTTTTAAAATAAAAATCTGCATAGGTTAAAAATAAATGGTTGTGGTTTAACTGTGCCTAAGCCTGAATATAAAAGCGAAAGCTTCGTGTGCTTTGGCATTCCGGACCCTTTCCAGTGAAGCAGCTCGCCGGGCGATATCAGCAGAGTGGTCAGATGCTGCTTTCCGACGATGGCTCAAAACCTCCCACTCCCGCGCAACGCTCAGAGAAGACGGCCCGGCCTCGCTCTCATGAATGGACAAGCCCGCACTGACTAGGCCAGCGCAGAGTGACGTGGTCATGTGTCGACCCAGCTGCGGAGAGCACATGCGCCAAGCCAGCGGCAGCAGCAGCAGTGGCGAGTGCATGTGGCAGCAGCTAGCGAACGCGGCGGCGTCGTTGTCAAGGCTACATCGCAGCTCTCGTCAAATGAAGGTCAAACTGCAGCCCACGGCGAAATCGGTGCCACTAGGTCAGTAAAGCTTTCGCTTTAAAACTGGGGGAAACTTAAGCTCCACTTTTGGTTTGAATAACGCGCTACACACTAACAAAACGACAACTGGAACGGGGGGACACAGGACAAGCACGCACTAACAACTGAGATTTATTCTGGTACAAGGGTACATAAATACATTTCATGAACATGCTGAAATAATCAATTCATTGCCAACGGCTATGTACCCTCGTACCAGAATAAATCTCAGTTGTTAGTGCGCGCTTGTCCTGTGTCCCCTCGTTCCAGTTGTCGTTTTGTTAGTGTGTAGCACGTTATTCAAACCAAATGTACAACCAACTAGCCTGCATTGCTGCCTTGCTTAAGCTCCACCTTTAAGCGACAGCAGTTCCTTTTGCCCACGCAGGCACTGACATTGTTTCCACTTTCGTAATTACAATCATCTGAAAGACCACACAACATTAAAAGCTCCACTTTAACCAAGCCATATAAACGTGTCTGCATGGCGTAGCTGCACCGTGTCTGACTCGCCACCCAAAGGCCTGAGGGTTAAGGGTTTCCGATGTGCCGCTGGTATGGCCAGCACCATTTACGGGAGCCTCTTGTAATCGACTAGTCCTAGTTTTTCCGTCACGCCATCGACTAGTCCTAGTTTTTCCGTCATGCCAATGACAATGCCGACACCGGCTTTTCTGCAACACAGGGCCTTTACACTTTCGCGTAAATATCACCCTGTATATAACATCAAAGGGTGTTGAAAAGATAGCTTCCGGGCCATTCAGGTGCATACACTGAGTCAAGTACATCTTTTCAGTTTCTGCTTCCTTGCTGAACAGTATAAAAGTAAATAGCCCACTGAGCAGACTGCTCACAGGTGCAAGCCTCAAGCCTGGAGCTAAGCTATAATGAAGTTACACACCTCGCAAGAACTTCATGTCAGAAGTAAATAAGCTTTGTGTCTCTGTCTGTCTGCACTGTAGAAGCATTAAAAAATAGTGCTCACCTTCTCACTCAGTCGGCTCTCGTCCTCAACATTTTCATGGCAGACAAAGTCGAAAACCAGCTTCATCAGCTCAGACGCATTCTCGGCATGGGTAGCATTAGCCTGTCCTGAAGAGAAAAATGAGAGAGAGACAAACGTTAAGATCAAATCAAATTAAATCGTGAGGAATTTCTATAGTACAAGGAAATACATTACAAAATATTAAGACCGCTAGCCATGCGGCCAGCAGATGCTCCAATACAGGCGGCAGTAGTGAGTGCAACATAACAATCAGAAAGCACACTTAAACAACTGGTGGATAGCTGAGAGGACAATTGTCAAGCAAGTACAATGAAATCATGTTAATTTGAACTCGCTTATTCAAAACTAGCACTTTGGTTTGGACAACATCAAGTGCATTGAAGAGCTCCAGTTATTTCAAACCCCGTACAGTTAAAAACAACTGCCTTTTAAACTAACCCTGGCTTCAAGACTGCCTAACAAGTTTTTACAAGCGGAATCAAAGAAAGTGAAAAAAGGTTTACCGTAGGTACCTGATTCCTGCAGGCTGGTGCAACAGGCTTGAAGCAGCCTTTCAAAAAGCTGCCGCTTGATCTCAAGGTGTGACGCAACAAGTTCATTGGTCAAGGCAAGCTTGTTGACACATACCAACACTTGACCTCGTTCCTGGCGCACCAAAATGTAAGAAAAGAACTCATTAGAGAAACTGCCCAAAAACAGTAAAAAGAAGGATGTTAATAGAACGCACAGCCGTAGACCTGTCTTCAATCACACTAGAACTCAAAACACAGCTAGGCGTTTTTAAATAAATTTGCAAACTTTTTGCGTATAAGGCTAGTATGTATTTGTTTGGCTAGATAGAACGTTGGCTACCATCACAATGGTCTTCGTTAGGGCTAGCATGCAGGTACTAATCAGTCATCATGGTCAATCATGAGCCAGTTATGTATGAACAGCTCTGCGAAACTGAGTTCGAAAAGCACCGCATGTTCATTCTTCCAGCTACCTTTTTTTTAGTTTACATGAAGCAAGTGCCCCACACGGAGGCTATATACTGCATGTGGACCGCATTACATGCCAAAATTGAGCACCCATGTCAAAAATCAGAAAGCTATAGTAAAATAGCTAGATGTAACAACATCTAAATAATGATCCATGTAAATCAGTGTTTAGCTTCTGTTTCAGCACGTGCTGAACTAACATAAAGCTGAATTATAAATTACGCTTGCTTTATGCTTCAGTAAACCACACCAATTTACAGCATAACAAAAAAGTACTGTTCATCCCCCTCAACTAATAGTGATAAAGAAATTATCAGATTGCACTACCATATGGAGTGTCAAAGGTAAATTTTTTGAAGTGTTAGTTCAATTTAGTGACTTCTCCTTGAGCTAAGAGCAATAGGCAACACATGCAGAAGGTGTGCGCATATGTGCCACAAATGCCTTAAAAGCAGTTAACTACGTGGTGCCTTTATGTGTATATAGTAAGATGATAACGATTCAGATATGAGTAGTAGGTAAAATCACGGAACAGAAAACCCATCGCTCAATAACGAGAACAACATACTAAGTGAAAAAAATTATGCTGAATCTATTACCGCCATCACAGCTATCTTGTGACAGCACTTAATTTTAATAATTCCGGCCGAGTTCAATATGATGCTCTTGGTTAACCATTACAGCCTACCAAAATTATTGCAATGTGCTTGAGTTCTTTTTCATACTGAGCACAATCGGTAACCTGAAGAAGTTTGTGCGCTTAGTGGTTGCTAAACATGTCGCCTGCTATGAGGGTCCGCCCTTGTACGAGGGTTCAGTTGATGTGCCATCCAAAGACAAGACTGAAAAAAGATGAGTTTGGGATGAGCTGCTGTTAACCGCAAACATGACTTCATGTAATCTCACCAACATCTCACCTTGTATGCTGTTCTCTTAATTAAAAAAGATGCCCTTTTTAATGAGGAACTGTTTTTATGAGTCAATGACAAGCCTCATCCCTAGTGTAAATTTTACTGGACCTGACAGAAAACCTGCATAATTTGCTCAAGACAACCAGCAGTGATTCACTTCCTCTCCTACTAGATGTACATGACTCATCTTTGCAGCGAAAACAGAGCCTGGTAAGCAGTCAGCCCATGCTTTAATTCGCCAATCCCTCCCTTTTTTTCCCCCTCACCTCTAAAAAAAAGCATAAAAAAACTTATCGTCACAGAACACATCGCTTGCCACTGCAATCACACTTGTTAGACACAAAACAACAGAACTATTGCGCAGGATATGCTCACAAGTTCAGACCAAAATGCAGAGAAATTTGCGGCCTGTGCAAGTTATACGAAACACCCTAGCACTAAATCCGCTGCTACTACAGGTGTTGCCTTTCCCAAGAGGTTTCTGCATGCGTAAGCTTAAGCAGGACTTTGATTTCAAAGCCACTTGGTTACTGTGACCTTGAATACAAATGATATAATTTCCATAAGCCAACACAGTATACCCAACAAAACTGCTGGTATGCTTGAAGAGCTAAGCAGCTAACTTGTCCTTCTAGCTAACGTTATCTGTTGTGATGCTGAGCTGACAATTAAAAAAAGCACAAATTTTGAATAAGCAATAACAGCCAAAAAGAAAAAGTTATTTTCAATGAAACTTAAGTTCGGAGGGAAAAAGAAGGGAACACAGATAACTTCAGTTATACTTCTGTCTGATCTAGAGCAAAATATTTTCCACCTTTTGTTTCAAATCTTAGTGTAGACAAATAGGCAAGAAAATGAGAAAATGAACAGTACAGTGAACTGAACCAGGCAGTGAACCATGACCCACCATCCAAGACTGCTTAGAGGAACCCTCGATGCCTCGCCAAGCAAGAAGAAATGCCGCCTCCACAACACAGCTGATCAGCTGTTCCTCAATACCACCACTCAGGCCATTTTCTACGGGGCTTCGCACAGGTGATGTACCCAACCTATAGGACCCAAAGACAATGGGATGAAGAAACAACGTTCATGCACACACCAACATGCAAGCAGAAAGAAAACAAAGAAAAAGCCAGGGTGCAACATTTGTTCGACAGTTGAAAGAACTGTATTTACACGATTGTAAGTCGACCTATTTTTCGAAATTTGAAAATCCGAAGTGGGGGGGTCGACTTACAATCGAAACGGAAACATCGCACTATAAGTAAAGTCGAGATAAACGAGATATCGGTCATGCTACAGCGTGGCTGCATTTTTGCTGCGCGGCTCTGTTGCATCGCTCTTGGTGCTGGCCTTGAGCAACTTCTATGTCAACGCGCAGAACTGGCATCCCTTCCTCGCGCGTGCGGGAGGCCGCCAATGGCGGCTATCAATAAACAGCAAACTGGCACCCCACACGTGGCTGCTGACTGCGGTTGCTGATAAGTGGCGGCGGCCCGATAATGCAATCACGTTCTACGGGGAGCTCAAGCGTCCAACAAGTTTTCTTTTTACTTTCAAATGCATGCTCGGCGCTCAAGGGAGCGTTGATAGTTGATGGAAGGGCCGCTGTTCCAACCGAGGAGGCACCCCCACTCGGAACGGCAGCGGTGCCAGGGAGTGTCGAGAGCCGACGGAAGAGCCGACGCCATTCACGCGTAGTTTCTCTTTGGCTACTGCCGGCCGCGTTTCACAAGTTTTAATGTAGTGCTTCGTCAGTCTTCATATGTGCTCCGTGTCCGGCAAGCGACCAGCACTCGTTCACAGCTACATTCAAGATGGCTGCCATTCTTACACAGAAGAAACGAACAGCTGTGCATCGGGCTGCAAGTTCGACGTTCGCAACGGATGATGCAAGTGTGGCAGCTGCAGCGAGGAAAATTTTCAGCTGTTCCACGCAATGTCATGATGTGGCTGTTTGCGAAGTGTGGGATTTCGCTGGACGACGACGTTAGAACGACGTGCTGTGGGACCGCAGCAGCGATCACGACGGCAGCGCTAGTGAGGACGATGGTGCAAGTGTGGACGAGTAGTCCAGTGACTAATACATTTTCATTTTGAAATGTGCCCACGGGCACGCCCGCGTGCGGCAGCCGATAGTGGCTGGCGATAAACGGCGGCCGCTGGATAATGCTATCACGTTCAACCATTGAAGGCCAAGCAAGCTTAAACAACCTCGAAGTTTTTTTTTTTCTTTCGGAAATGTGATTCGGGGGGGGGGGGTCGACTTACATTCGAGTCTACTTACAATCGTGTAAATGCGGTACATATCAGGACAGATTATGAAGGGCACCCAGAGGAAGCCCTTGTCCCCATATACAATACTGATTTGGTAGGGGTACTTTCAGGGTTCCTGCAACTCATCCTTATTTACCATGAGGAACACCTTGGAACCGTTAGGGTTCCATATAAATGGTGTTATCCTCAAAGAATTTGCCCTAAGCACACAACAACAGGGAAATTAAACACATAACACATAATATTTAGTTTTCCCAGTTTCTTGCAACACAAATTCTCTGCTCCATTTTCCTTTGAACTGCATATGTGGCAGCAATTCCCTGCCAATGAACACCATAACCCACCAGCACCTTTGTCCATCATGTTTCACAGAGCTGGTGGCTTTGTAAGGATGTGTGGACCGGAGACTCACATCTGGTTAACCTCCCTGCGTTTCCTTCATTCTCTCTCTCTCTCTCGTGCCCCATCGTTTATTTTTTATGTGACAGCATACGCTGCACAGAAAAGGCACTGAAAGAAGTTAAGGAGAGATTTCTATGCAACTTTGTTCATGAGCTCTACACACAGTTCAAGACTGAGTAACTTTGTTACAATGTCCTTGTCTACATATTCTACTCTTAAAAGATTTTTACAAGGTTCCTTTAATACTGTTCACTTTAGCGTAACCATCGACCACCTCTACTTTCCAATCTGAGCCTGTCTAAACCACAACAAAGCCCATCCAAACACTGAGACAGCCTTATGAAAAAACTTATAATTCATCACAGGCAACAGACACTTTTAACGATAAATTCGTAATGAGTAAAAACATCATTCGTGCAAGTTCGATGGCCCCTAATACTGCACACAGTGTGTGTAAACAAGTGTCCATAATGAGAGCAAGAACTCTTTTTTTTTTTTTTTCCCCCAGAGAAAAGCATTTGCATCTTTGGTAATACTGGAACACCACAATACAAAAATTCTGGAAGGGTGGTGCAAATAAAATATTCAAAATACACATAGAACATGCTCAAGTCACCTGAAAGATGACACACCAACATGCTTGCGGCATCCAATGCCCACCAAATGTGTAACCAGAATGTGTGACAACATATGTAAGGCACTGATATTATTGACAGAGTGGCTTTCAGCCAATCAACAAAGATATTTCTCAAGTTCACTGCAGTAAAATCTTAGGAGACCATACCCTCTTAAACAGTATTTCCGCTTTAAGAGTAGTGAAGTCAAATCCTTGACTCGGCTCCCATTGAATGTAATGCATTTTGTATCCGCAAAAATCGCGCCAGCTTATTGCATACATATCAGTTAACACATACTGTTTCCATTTTTAGTCATGCGCAAGCGTGACGAAATTACAGCGGTTGTGTTGCCTCAATGGTGGCCCGGCAGACTATTGCGACGCAGCAACGGTAAGTCATACGGTCAATGGAAAACTATAGCCAAGTGGAGCTGCAATGGCGATGACGACCGCCATCCCTGGAGCTCTCTTCGCAACAAGAACTAAGCATGCATCAGCCCTTCAGCAAAGTGCATCACGAGTTCAAAGCCCATGTCTTGCTGAAACTGGGACAGAAACACTGGGTGCTCAGCGTAAGAAAAATGTTGTAGTTTGCGCTATTGAACGTGGCACAAAGAAACTGATGCTGGCACGCGAGAGAGATCCTTCCCTTCAAAACTACCAAACTCTTTGCTGTGCGGTTTGCCTCTAGTCAGTCGGGCCGCACAGGAGGATGCCGTTTTATTGCCTTTTATCTCCATTCACCTCTGACTGCCGGCTTTGCGATCGTACCGTTACACATTTATACCACACTTTGCGAACAGGTTGCACTTATAATAAACAAGTAGTGTGTTTTTTTTATTGTTTACTTTTTTATAGCGCAAAGGGGACAGTCAATAAATCATCATCATCATCAACTTTGCAGCTATGCATGGGTGCCTAACACCAGTGCCTAACATTCATTGCAGATGGGCAACACATGGCTCACATCTTTTGCGCCGGAGAGACGCGGGGGCTCTGGTCTTGGGCCCTACGCAAGGGGGAGGGAGTGACTGCAATGGGGCTGCTTCGTTGGGCTGCATCGGAAGCCAGGTCCTCCTGGCTTGAGCACTGGCTGTTGGTGCGGGACCGACCACTGCACACACAAAGGCAAGTAGGATCAGCCAGATGGAACGTGGAAACATACAAAGACCGAAAACTGCTGACCCAGAGTTTACAACTGACTCGGGCGCACCACTGCAGCTGTGACGAGCACACACTAGCAAACAGGTTTATCAAAATAAACACAGCTAACGCTGTAAAAGGTGTGGGGATTGCCCAAGCAGATCCCTTGTGTAAGGTGATGTCAATGTTGGGCGATCCTAGCCTTGCACAACAGTTCATAGGGTTTATTCTGACTCTTGTGCGAGTTTAATCCGGCTATCTAGTTATGACCTTTTTATGCAAAAGAAGACCTTCTAGACTTCAAAGAAGTAGCACCAATAGGTCTGACCCACCTGGCTCACGTAAGTACATAGGCTGCATCCTTGAGAATGCCCTCCTCAACTTGCTTGGATAACATTCTCACCACACAGAAATGAATGCAAGAGTTTACAGTTACGACAAACAACGATGTGGATGCCATTTAAACTGGGAAGGGGGGCAAAGTGGAGTACAACTGCTGTACAAATTAAACTATAATGCCTGAACGCCTAGGCCATTAAAATCGATACATCCCAGTTTGACAATAGTGCATATGCGCAAAGTGAGAAGCATGCCCTATGAGGATTTTGCATTAAAAAATTTTCCCACCACTCAATCCAAACTGAATGGTGGGGCAGCCTGGCCTCTGAAATCTGTGGTGAAAGGTTTAAAAGCACCGCCGCTAACCTGAGAAATCCGTCGTCCGACGACACACACGCACGCACACGCACGCATGCACATGCACACACACGAACGCACACGCGCACGCACACACACACATACATATATACATACACCGAATTAATTTTTCAGAACTCTAACCAAGAAAGGTCAGTATCCTTCAGATGTGTGCCATAGCTTGTTGGCTATTGAGTACGAGTTAAGTCGGTCATAAGAAGGAGTTAAAAAAGAGTGGAAGCAATCAGCATGATGAGACAAGGGGATTGTTGGATAAACCATGGTACTGCAGTTGTACTTTTTGAGGTATTGCTCCGCTACTTTAGACAAAAGCCAGGTGCAGACCAAGACACTCCCGTTACCTCGTCAAGCAGCTCCGTTCTGATAGCACAGCGTCTTGTTTACAGACTGTCATCATCTTATCAGGACCTTTACTTGACTAAAGAGTTTTCGCACAGCATGAAAAGGACACCGACAGTGAATGGAACCATAACAGGCCACTGGCAACACAATACCATGCACAAGGATCATGAAAAAGTGCCATGCTCTGGCTTCCTTTTGCTATGGTTCAATAGCATTTCCATTGTTGCCATCATTATGCGGACTACGTGATTGGAGGCACTCCAACTTGTCCTGGATTTCAGCCACAGTCACTTTTTCTTTCTTTCCAATCCGAAATTTTGTTACTGTGAAGTGTTTACTGATTTCACAGTTTATTCTGTGAGTTTAGGAGTGAGCACTGCAGAACAAGCACCAAATACAGTAGAATTTATACAACAACCAGATATCTCCCAAACAGATAAAGCTATTTCTAAATGAAGATTTAAACAGAAAGGCCTGGTTCCACTCGCTTTAGGGGGGATGCAGGGCTAAAATACCAATTTTTGGAAAAAAAATTTTGTTTTTAAGTTTCAGTTGTGTTGGAATGCTGGTTTAATGAAGAATATTCTCACCAAGTTTGGTTGTTATCTGAGTAGTAGAAAAGAAGAAAATTTGTCTAAGAAGAAAATTAATTCTTTTCACGAGGCAGTGCCACGCATTTGCCATCGAAGGCATCTATGAACGCGCTTCTTAAGACGCAGCCGCAGTGTGGGCAAAAAACCGAATGCAAAGTGAATGCCCACGTTAGAAAATTTGTTTTTCACGCTTTTTAGTCACGGAAGACCTTTATTGAGAATACGCAAGGCTACTAACGGAAAACTAAAAAATAAAGGCATATTTCTGGCTGCACCAACTGCAGAGTGGATGGCATACTGAAATAGAAGCTCGGATTGGCGGAAATATACCACGTGACCACCCAGCACTGTTTTCGACGCTTGCTGTCTGTTACCTTTTCTTCCTTCTGTGAGTTTATTGCGATCAACGGGTGGCCGGAAGATGCCGGCAAGGGAGGCTTCAACTCGGAGAAGCCTCGAGAAGCGAAAACGCACCATGAAAGCGAGAGGCCTACACAGCACAATCGATCACCAGCAAGTGAGCGTCTGCTTGTGCGTTCGCCAAGCCCAAGTCTACCGCCGAAAACTGACGCGAACCCTTCGAACTGCGATGATGCATCATCACCCGAAGACCGAATCTGCATCACTAAGAACTGTGGAGACTGCGGCAGCCTTGGCTGTACTAGAATTTAATGGGGCGCACGTGGCATCAAGAGAGTGTTTGACAAGCTGGAACTAGAATATGGAGTCCAGACGATGAAGCACTTCCAGCAAGCAACCCATCAACGTATTTCATGAGTGAACGCAAGGGCGATGGACAGCTCTAAAGCTGAAGAAAAGAGAAAGAAAGCTTGAAGCAGAATTTGCCACACAACAGCGTCGTGTTGAAAAGGAGGGCCCGACATATGGACCAGGACACTTTAAATAATTTTTTTCTTCCCCAAAATAAAATAGCATGTTCTGAAACCTTTGAACTCATTTTTCTCAGTTTGCACTTTTTGGGAAAACAAAACCGTTAGAAAAACGCTATCATTTCCAAACTGCATCGAGAAAAGCTGCTTTCAAGGTGGTTTCTCCACTGAAATTTTCTCAGGAACAAGATAAGGTGCCTTTCAGGTCGCTATGTACTTTCTAACGCAAAATGTTTTGAGATGTCTGACATATGTAATAACAAAAAAAAATTTAACTTTATTCTTAGAGTGAAGACATTTTTACAGAAATGTAAAAAAAAATATGCGACAGGCCTTATCCTGCACTATAAACTATCTAGAAGACATCTATTCACAAAGAATTAGTATATCTCTATTATTTTTAAAATGATAGTTTTCCTAAGCTGGCACACCTGGTTGCTCAGCATGACAGCTATAACTTTTTTCTCTTTGAGCTAGGGCGCTGAAATTTAGAATATAGTCTAATGAGAAGAAAATACTACACCATCCCTGAAAATTTTATCACATTTCGTGCAGTAGTTCAAAAGTTGAATCTTCAGCCTAGCATCCCCCCTTAAACAAGGCAATGTGTGTAGCCTCCCAATGACTTTCACCCATTTTTTTTTTCTAGTTTACCCATGTTTTAAAATAAACATTTATGTTTTTACCTTACAACCTAATCAATTTCCACACTTTACTTTTTTTATGGCATTAGTATTTCACATTGTGACCACTATAAACATAACCATTGGTGTGTCAATCACTTGCTCTTATACTACTCTCAGCAGAAAACGAGCCAAGATAAACTAGGTGCAACTTTTGAGCACACAAAGATGCCACATATACGATCAAACAAACAAACTTCATAGGGAAATAATATTCTCTCTCTCTCTCACACACACACACACACAGAGAAAAAAAAAACGAGAAGTTCGAGCTTTACTTATAAAAGCTCTGTTTTTAATTAAGTGAAAGTAGTGTCCTTGTCACTAGAATGTGGTAATTGATTGTTATAGGTCAACTTCGATTTGTCCTCAGTGCTGCTTCAATGTGCACAGTCCTCGTTTAAAAACCATGTCACACTAAACATTCCGATATTACAGTCAGCAGTGCACTCAAGTGTTTGTGTTTCACTGCACTCCTGTGTGCATCTCCGTCACACTCTTGTAGGTGCAGTTCTGCTCCAAGGACTTCAAGTTTCAAAAGTCAGTGTATATATGCTCTCATGCATGAGGTCGTACACCTTGGTGCACTCTCAATGAAAAGAAATGCCACCCACAGTTTAAGTTATGAATGACGGGTGCACAATCAAAAGAAGCCACAACAGAGTGGCCCATGAGAGGACCCACCTGCCAAGGAACTGGGTGATCTCAAAATCAAAGATGTGCTCCTTGAGGTGGGAAAGGATCTGTGATGCTTTGGGTGATCCCGGCAGGATTTCGTCGAGTGACTGCTGAGCGACCAGGGCCTTCTGGGAGAGGCGGTGAAGTGTGCCACGCTTCAGCACGGGTGACCCTGCAGATGAAAAGAATTGTCACGTTGGCTGAAGTATGCTATAAGGAATGTCCTTGGTGGTGCTCTGATTTAGTTGAAGCTCTGCAGACAACTCGGTAGCTTTTCCTAATCTTATTCAAATATATACAGTTGAACCTGGATATATCGAATTCTAAGGAGGATCAGAAAATAGTTCAATATAGCGAAAATTCGATGTACAGATAGAGGCTTAACCCGCACTCAAGATCATGACAAATTGTGGCTTACCGATCACAAGAGTCATGAACCGCTAAGTCCAGGCATGCAACGTGAAGGCATTTTATTTCACAAAAAAAAATCGCTAATTTTCAACAGCTTTTTGAAGTTCAAAACACTAGACTCGATCTTTTCGAGACTGTCCAGGTGTGACAGCATGGTACCTTCCATTTCGCCGCAACCACTCCAAATGACGCTGAACGCTGATGTCAGATCAGCGGCTGTGCATGGAGGCATCTCTTCTGGAACACAGTTGTCCATGTCGTCGCTGGAATCACCTTCTTGGGCGCCAGCTATTCCGGCCACAATGTCCTCATCAGCGAGGTCAGCTACAGCCTGAACTTCGCTGTCAGAATTGATGAAGTCCTCAACGGTAAGTTCTGAAGGGGCGACGCCGGAAAAATGGGACAAATCGCAAAACATGTCCTCCAAGCATTCATCATCGTCATCTAAAGCTTCAGGACATTCATCTCCAGCCACTTCAAGGCCTGCCTTGCCGAAACGCTACCATGGCCTGTTTTACATCGTTCCAAGCGCCGGTAATTATATGGATGGCGCCGAGCAAGTCAATCTTGAGATCAGTTCCCATGCGGAGGTTTATAAGGAGCCGCTGAACAAGTTGCCTTCAGTAGCCTACCTTGAAAGCCTTTATGAAACCCTGGTCCATGGGCTGCAGTCTTGCTGTAAAGTTCAGCAGCAGAAACTGGAGTTCAATGTTCTGCAGCTTGCAAGTCGTTTGATGGGCTCAGCAGTTGTCTAACAGAAGGCATACTCGGCGACCCAACCTGCCCAACTAGGCGTCCCACGCCTGCAGCCATTCAACAAAAAGTTGGCATGTCATCCAGGCCTTTCTATTACAGCCGTAGTGGACGGGAAGCTGCTTGCAAATCTTGAAGGAGCGCAATGACGTGCTCTTTCCGTTAACAAACGGATGCAGCTTGCACGAGCCATCCATGTTTGCCGGAAGCAGAACCGTAACACGCACTTTGCTCATTTTCCTGCCATGACATGAGCTCCCAAGGAGATCTGGTGTCTTATTCAGCAGCATTTGCCAAAAGAGACCAGTCTTGTCTGCACTGATGACTTCAGCAGGCAAAAACTTTGCAGTGATCTTCGGCCACTCCTCTGAAGGCCACCGCTGCATCTCATTGCGGCTGACACCCCCCTTTCGCCTGAAATGGATTTTCCCACAATGTCGTGGCGGTTTTTAAACCGTTGCAGCCACTCAGTTCCACCGCAAAAGTTCTCTTTGCCAAGAGCCATGGCAAACCATTTGGCCTTCTCCATTAACATGGGGCCATCCACAGGGATGTTTTACGCTCGGTCTTCGAGAAACCACACATAAAGCGCCTCCTCAACTTTGTCGAAAGCAGATGTTCTGCTTGTTTCTTAACAGTGTACTTAGAGTGCTCTGCGGAATGCCGAATGCATGTGCCACGGAGGACTTCTTTTTGCCATTTTTGACACGCCAGATCCCCTCAAACTTTGTTGCAAAGTCCAGATTCTTTCTCTTTTTTACGTCCGTAGATGCATAGCTCACTAGATGACAGCAGTCACGCACGCTACAATTGGCCCGTTGGAACAAAGCTACGCAAAAATACGACAGGCCCCGCACTGGACGGTGGAATCGACTGGCATCGGTCGAGGAGTCACAAAGGGAAATGAAGGAGAGAGAGGGGGAGAAAACTCGGCGGATAAGTGCCGTTGGTGCTAGTTGCGCTAGTCATGGGGCGCTGCGGGTGCAGCCACCGCCTCGCTCATGTCTCCGCAATCGGTTCCGGCGGCGCACGCGCGCGCTCCATTGCGGAGGCCACACCTGGCTCTTTCCAGTTCTCTCGTCTCCCTCACCAGTGAGAAGGCGCTGCCCTCACTTACGACCGGTTTTCTCTCTTTCCCAAAGAGGCATGGCTTGCAAACATCGGCGCTCGCCTCCACGTGCCGCGCACTGTGCGATTGGAGATGCAAGTGTCTTTGGAGAAAGCGCACCTCCCAGAGGCCTGGCGCAGCGTTGAAAATATCGAACGGGCTAAATATCGAATGCAACTGTCCTATACTTTTACATAGTATTTTCAAGGGGATAATCTTTGTGTTTGATACAGCCAACAATTCGAAATATGCAGGTTCAATATATCCGGGTTCGACTGTATAACGGATATGTAACACAACTGTTGTTCAGAAAGTAGCTGCCCCCCCCCCGCCTTAATGCACAAGCAAACACATACAGCCTTGAAGATTTTCATATGTATAAATGTTCATGTCTTTTTTGAGTGCAATGTTTCCTATGCTCCTTACTATACAGCACAACTCTTGAATGACCGAAATTATACCACTGGTTAAAGTCAAGTGAGGGTTAAAATTCAAATTAATTATATTCGAACAAATAGCATCTGAGACCAAACACGCTTAAAACTCTTAAGGGGTCTTCAAGATGGTAATAACGAATGCACTTTTCTTTCCAGTAACTCTTCAACGAAGGCTTTGAGGAAATGAGTTCGTTTTGTTTTTTTCATTACTGGAGAGGGACTGAAGGACAGCGTATAAAAAAGATCCCAAAAATCTTTGAAAAATTCTCAGTTTGACATGGCAAGTTTAAAATCTTACCCACCGAGCATCTTGCAGTCACCAAAATGCAGTCACCACAACCAGGAAATTAGTCCCTATATAATAACATGGCAACCAAGCTGCCCCCCCGTGCTTTAGCTGCAGATAGACACACATTCTGGACCTAGGCAAAATGCGAACTATGCACCTAAATAAAGGAGCAAGTGATGTCACCTGGTTTTTCAGAGTCTGCATTGGCATCGGCTTCCAGGGAGTTGAGGTCAATCAGGTCAAGTGTGGGAACAGTGGCCTGAAATGCGCGGCTAGCTTCCGAGATGGGCTCCTTGATGAGCAGGCTGAGGACACACTCCTGCCACCCAGTCTGTGCTGCCAGCTGTGGTAGCAGTGAGGCGTTGTCAGTGAGCACTGCAAGGAGCTGAAAGAACAGGACAGGTGAACCATCGTGTATGAGACAAAAAGAAATCAAAGTAAGGCTACTGGTAAGATATGCTCAGTCCTGTAGAACGTATCAACGCAACAGAACTCATTTAACCTTCCTTGCTATGTGATCCCTAACAGTACCAGAGAAGTTTTTGTATACTGAAACGCAGGAAACTTCATGCAGTGAAGCCATCCTAACTAAAGCTTAGCGGCACTCTCACCTGGCATGCTTTGCTTCAGAAAGGTTTCGTGGAAAATAATTGTACCTTAGTTTTAACAAGCAATTATTCCATTTATAGTCCACTGATAACAGGATTAGACATCTTATGATAGGCAGTAGCTGGTTCCAAACAACTGTACACTGCGGCTTACATGGAAAGCTGGTTAGGCCTGGCAATGCCTAGTGAGCGCTACACTGCAGCATGCCTTTGGGTGGCACGTTGCTGCAAGAAGCACATCACTAGAGTCGGTGCAATGTGATTTTGCTTGTAGGTTACACGTAAGGTTATCTATCGCCATTTTTTATACACCAAATTATCGATATATCAACAATTTCGCGATCCCCTTTGAGTTCGATATATCTGGGTTCAAATGTACTACATTCCAATGATGAAAATGCCACTTCCACTGAAAACACAACTTTTAAAAGCTAGAAAAGGCCAAAAATGAAATACAACTACCACTGCCACTGGCCATTTTTACAAGCAAAGTGTAATGACATCGACACAGTTGTCAGCATGCTTATCTTTGAGGCTAGGCCACACAGCCATTCACCTCCTAACAGTGACCACAGAGCCGTTCTCGGTATTGATGTCCTGAATGTGCATTTATTAGCGGGAAAAAAAATGCTCAATTTTTAAACCCAATTTTGTTGATAATAAATGTGACTTTTGCTGCCGAACAAACATTAAAATGGTCACAAAGAGGCAAACAATTGACGTTTGCTAACATCAAAATTTTGATAGAGTTGTCCTCAATGTCCTTTCAAAGCTCTGATATCTTTACTAATACATATCCTATGTACCTCATCTTCCTGTTCCTCCTGTTGTTTCTCCTGCTGCTACATGCACCATCATGCTATACACAACATTACGCTCGGTTTTATACTGCAGCAGCATTTAAGCCAGCCTGTGTCACGTGCTCATCCATTGTGCTTATTCACCAGAGTGTTATTTATACACAGTATACCATACTAAACCAGTATACCATGCTAAACCAGTATGCCATACTAAATCAGTATGCCATACTGAAGCAGTGAGCTGTCAGTGGTCACCTGCACCCATAAACAATTAAAATTATGCTGTTCATGGATTAGCTTCTCAGACGCAATAAGGAACAGCATGGTTAGGCACATGTTTGCAACCACAATAAATTAGCGAAGAACTGCACATGTAATGACAAAGCCAAGATGCAATCTGTCCGTAAATGTCAACAAAAAGACTCTTCAAAGCTACAGGTAAACTCTACAGCTTGTTTACCTTCTTTGCAGTGTAAAATTTGAGTTCAATGTCCATATTCTTAATAAGGTTCAGCACAGCAAGAAAGCCTGGAAAGGCTTGCGAGATATCTGAAATAAAGCAGCGTAAAGCATTAGTGCATTTTCCATCCACACTTTTGGCACCAACATACCAGCAGCATATCAACTCATAACTGTGCAGTAAGCACACAAACTCAACACGGCTCTCCAAGGGAGTCACTATGTCATGCCTCACTTTCGACACTTCCCTCTCAGCCAAAGTTTTTGAGTCATATTCGCTCTGCTGATACAATATAATAACATGCAAATGCATAGCATGGCTGCAGTAAATTGTTTAAATGCTTGCTTTTCAGGTGAAGTGACTCAACTAAGATGATAACATGATGATTTTATCTTAGCAGTGTAAGAGAAACACAGCCAAACGGCATCTAGGCTAACATGTTTGGTCTGCACGAGGTAGGGTCAAAGACCCATTTTTCCAAGCATTTCACCCAAGAGAAGTCAGGCATCAGGACAGGGGGACAAGGCTGTACCCACTGAAAATCTCGTGTGTATCCAGTGGCACCAGAGATATATTAAGAGCTGCACAAAAAAAAAGAGGATATTACTACTATCAGAAATCCTTACCTGACATGAGTATCAAGTTGACAAGTTCCCTAGCAACTTCACTAGTTACGTCATTTGATGACATTAGACCAGTTAGAGATGCAAAGCCTACTTCAGCGAGTCGTAGCCGTGATTTGGACTTCTCGTAAACCTTGTCGGACCTCAGCAATGCCTGAATCAACTGGAATCAATGAACAGACATTCAATGAATGAGGTTAACAGAATAAATCAACACAAAAGATTAAAGCAAGAAAGATACTGGCACTAAGGAGACCATCAGAAAGAGAATAAGAAAGAAACAGTAGCCATGTAAGAGTCAAGTACAATCACTTGTATGAAACAAACACAGCAGAAAAAAAAGAAATGTGTTCCCGAGAGAAGTAACTAGCAGGGTAACTGCCACAATGGTTGGCCCAAGGCTGTGTTTTTCCCTGAGCTTGCTAACAAGCTGTGCTCTGCTGCATTTCACTCTTCACACTATGCGAAAAGCAGATTGACCGACCGCACAGCTACCAAAACGAGTTCTTCAACAAACTGAATCCGCAGTCAACCAAAAGTACCCATCTCACCTTAAGAACCTTAACCTTGGTGCAACTGGAGAACTCTCTGTTGAGTAGAATGCAGTAGAACAGCTCAGCACAGTTCGGCTCGTAGAGGAGAAGCACAAGCTGATCTTTCGTCGTGGGGCTCTCGAGTAAGTGCAATAGCATTTCAACCATCTCCTTTGCCTGCAGAGTCAATAAGGCACTCTCAGCGACAATTTACCAAATCACTTAGGTCCTTCAGCATCTTGAGCTTTGCTTCAAGTTTGATATGAATCATCAAGAAAGCGCCAGATACTGAAGCTGCACAGCAACTACTTTCTCAGCTGGTGTTTTGTATACATCGCGCACAACAACAGACAATGAACAAATAAAAATTTAAACCTCAGTGTTACCTGAGTGATCAATATACATAGGTATCAGACAGGGGCAATGGCTTGCAGATTTAAAAAGCAGCACAGAGAGTTCAGAAAGCAGAATGTTTATGGTAAGAACTTGTACCAAGCAAACAAAGAAAGGAGCTCAGTGGCAGTGTAACCAATGAGTAGAGCTGTCTCGCACCAAAGCAGTATGAATGAGGTACAAGACTAGCACAGAACTAAAATCTGTCACTGTGAATAGGGACTTGCTATAAACACACAGTGCACTTGCACCAATAGGACCAAACAAACATAAGGTGCGCAGCAAGGTAACAACAAAACTTTTCAACCATCAGAAGCAGTCTTCCCATTTCCACACGTGACTGTACGGTTGGGTCCTAAAAATGAACCTCATAATCAAGTGGGATGCATTATGTTGGAAAGTCAGTAATCAGCAGAACTCAAAAAGATAGGAGAAGTGAGATAAATTTTTGAACCAAAACTGGTTACGTGTTTGTTTCTTAGCATGGGTCCAAATGAATACGGTTGCTTAAATGTTTATGTGTGCAAGAGTGCACCCGACACCAATACCTCTGCTTCAAGCCAAATGCTTCAGGGTTGTGATGTAAGAGGTCACAGACGGTGAGTTAAGAGAGAGTGGCAGCAGCTTTCAATTTTCCTCACTTTCACCACTAAATTCCTCATCACTCATTGCTGCACTTCCATCAGCGCAAACTTTCACGAACTCAGCATTCAACCTGACACACATACCTTCCTCTTTTCTGAGGATGGTAGAAATAGTTACTTTTGGTAAATTACAGTAAGACCACAAATATAGAACACAGATAATAGGAATTATTGGCTATATTGAACTCATCCTAAATATTTTTCAGAAACGTGCAATTTTCGCTTTATACACGAAAAGGGACTGGGAATAAAACAAATATATTGAGCTCCCCACACCAAGCTGTGCCCGCTCAAATGGCAGGCAGCAGGCTTTGGCACTCTACATAAGTCGCCAGTGGCAGCGCAACAAGCATTCTCGTCACGGTTCGCGCCTTTATCTCGAACTTGCCCACAGCGTCACGAAGATAAAGCGGCATGGAGGGTTGGTAGCCAGTTGGTCAGCACATGTTACGACCTCTCGCACCCACTGATATCGATGGACGCTATTCTGCATTCACGTCAGCCTTCACGGAGGAGGTCAAAACGGACAAAGCTTTCGTTCTGGCGTACCAGCTTCAATGTGACACTGCTGCAATGTGGGGAAGCCACTTGCTTGCTGGCAGTGCTGTAAGGGGAAGCCAACCTAACCATCGTTTGGCACACTGGTTTTTGCAGCTTCCAAACTCACCACGTGTGCTGTCAAAACAGCACTATATCTCAGGAAAAGCCTGTCCCTGCTCTCAAGTAGGTGTCGCCTGAGTTTCTGTCCTTTTATTGACTAAACTGCGCGGACTTTGTGCGTGTTTATAACAAAATTTTAATTACAAATTTTGGCCATACCTAACTATTTTGCAATATTTTTTAACTGTTTGTTGTAATTAGGTTCGACTAAATGCCTTTCAGACAAACAGCAACATACTGTAGTTTGAGCTCAGTCATCTATAGGGGCCAACTTCACTGACAGCTCCATTATTATTTTTCCTTTTGCATTCAATTCTAACAGATGTGGCTCACAAACTGCCATGTCAAGAACACTGCACTGCATGCCTGAGAACGTTCAGTCAAGCACTCAGACATAAGTAATGTGCCTAAAGAGACCGAGAACAAGGTACAACCTAAGACTTCTAGCACCATGACCGCTTTAAGTTAAAGACCAGCCACATGGCTGGCATGCTGACTGGAGGAAAGAAAAAAAAAGAAGGCTGCTCGACGTGAAAAGGAGCGTGCCTCAGTGTGCTATGCGAAGTAAAAGTCATCAAGGACCAAGGATGACAGCAGGCACGTGGAGGTAAGCACTACTGTCCAAGTGGATAAGAGGGCCCGTGCACATTCGCTCTAACGCATTTGTAAGCGAGCACATGTTTCTGCCATCTGACACGCAATGCTATTGCCTGCACAATGGTCAAGCTGCTTTTGTCCATAATAACCAAGCATTCGTTATAAGTGCGATCAGCTCTACTATATATCATGGCATTAGGAGTGCTAGCAAAAGCAAGTGAAACTCACCAATTCTTCTTTCCTCTGAGACAGCACATAAGACACAACTGCACTGACATCTTGGATGCTGACATCACGCATCATGTAGAATTTCACCAACGAGAGAACTGCCATGCGAATTGTCTTGACATCATCAGATGATAGTAGGCTGCAGTCACTGTCAGTAAGAGGAAGAAAGCTCAAGTGAAACAAGAAGACCAACATTACATGCAGAAAAAATTCCCTCCACTGGCCAGAGGTTTTACAGCTGCCAAACCTTAGCGTACACTAAAAAGAAAAAGAAAGAACTAGTGAGGCTTCAAATAAAACACTGCAAAGGAAAGATCAAGCTTTTGACACAAAACTTACATAGGCCATGATTTCCAGGCATGACTTACAGCCTTCGTTGAATATACCGCTTTTATTGCCTCCATAGAACAGTACCAATAAGCTTACAACTGAGGTGACAACATCGCTATTAGAGCTGATGAACAAAAAACTAACCTGTAAAACATCTGTACCATGTCCAGCAGAAACCGAGGTCCATACTTCTTCCTGAAGTACTTACGATCTTCTTTGATTATAGTGGTTAGATACTGAATGTGCCCTGCAGGAAATAACACATTCGTTAAAGGTTACAGAAAGGGAAAGGTAACGCAGCAAGTACGAAATGTGACCAATAAGGTCATGCTAGATATGCTGACAAAGCGTTACCACGTGACTTCAGCACAGAGACCAATACCAGCTTAACAGCATATCATGCATATTCTAAACCAGCAATGAACAACTACTTCCTCCACAAACTCAGCAGAGCAACCATACAGCTGTAGTTTCTCTTTAAGGATGTGAAAGAATAGATTTTTCACTCCAAAACAAATGTGAAGCTTACGATTCTAAATTTCAATAGCTTTTAAACTGAAGCCAGTAATCTGTAATTACCACATGGGACAGACAAAACTGACCATTCAGATTTCATCAAGTTGTGCAAATAACAAGCTTGGCTCATGATATTTCTGAAATGGGGCTCAAAGGAGTGTGCTTGTTAGAATAAGGCAGCAAGCCATGACAATATCAATACTGTTTTTATTTCTCTTTTACACTATCTACTGGATGGCTGTGAAAACCACAAGCATATTTAGAACAAACCAAATACAGTGCAAAGGTTGAACACCTCCTCGTCAGCTTGTTTGCAATGTTCCTGTCTGTGCCGCTGCCAAGGAATTTGTCACGGATGGTAAGCACAACAAATGTGTTAAACAATATGAAAAATGTTGCTCAGAGATAAACAAAACAGAAATGCACGAATTAAGATCCTCCTGGCATAAACCATACAGCTTTGTTCACATGTGTTCCCACCTCATTAGTACCGATTTTCGTTATTTTCCAGTGAATAAAGGTATACTGTAATTCTGAGGGCTCCCAAACTTCCAGGTAGTTAAAAAAAAGTCGCGCTGATGAACAGTTTCGCAAGACTTGAAGCCCAGACTGAAATAGAGCCTTACTCCATTTGATATGAGAGTTCTTTCAAATGTGTGCACAAAATCAGTTTCTTCCATCTCTATGAACAATATGCTTTAGCCACCAACCCTTCTTTAATAACTGTAGCACTGAAGTACAACAAAGTGGCCTATTCAAAGCATACCAAAGAAAAAGTGTGCAACATAATGAATTGTCTACATCAACAAGTGGCAATAAAACTGAAATGAACTTTAGCCAAATAAGCCAGAACTGCAGAACAATGTGAGCTCAGGAATCTGACACAGAAGAGCACGCATGAGACAGCTCTGAGAGTTTGAAGCAAAAAATATGCCCAAGCAGAGTGACTTTTGTTTCCCAGCTAAGACGATCGCAGGCAGAAAGGAAGTTGGCTCACCTAGCCTCACTGGAAAACTCCCCTTGCTCCAAATTCTGAAGTCAAAGAGGATATGCTGGTACACAAGCTGCAACATTTCCTGAGCATTTTCCACTGTGCTTGCGTTCTCTACCAACAACTGCACAGCCATCAGAACATTCACGTCGATGCAGTGGCCTGGAACCTGTGGGCCGGGTAGTACGACACATTTCAGCAATACAAGAAGAAAAGGCGCAAAGCCAACTTTGAAGACACTTCCATGCAAGAAAAAGACAAGCTGCAGGAACAGAGAGGTACGGCACTGTGGTGTCTACTCTCTCCTTATCTGTGTTTGTCACTGCAATGTTACCAAAGTTCCAGTGTCAACATGAACAGCTTTAAAAAACAATGGGCCAGATTTGACTGCAAGGTTCAGTTTCTGCACTTTTTGCCTAACGAAACCAGCAAACGTATATGGTTTTAGAAAAGTTTAGCGCAATAAACATGATGCACTGAATAAACTCACCAACACCATACAAATGGATATCAATTAGGCACATTTAAAAAACACAGATGGCCAATTTTTGTTTACACAACAGATAGCTTTGTTCGGTGCTTTGTTTAGGGCATTTTCTGTCCCCTTAAGTTAAAACTGCAGACTGTCTACTGTCCACTTAAACCAGTCCACTGAAAACTAATAACAACACCCACCATACCTGAAATTAAAAATTTATTTCAAGTTGGAAATGACTCCCTTAGATCTACAGTCTGTTAGAGCACTGCAAAGCATGAGCGGGAGGCTACAAAAATGCATAAAAAACAAAGATGAATAAAGGTAATAAACAAGCGCAGTGGTTTCCCTTATTCACTCCTCTGTGCAAATGTGACATTTGTTGCGCACAATTAGAAGTACTAGAAAAGATCACTAGGTGCTGACCCTTTGCATGAGGGCTCCAATGGTTGGTATCCCGGTGCGAGCCGAGAGCTGCATTTGGTTCTCCGAGCTTCCTTGCATAAGATGCTGTACAATGACCAGAAAGCTAGAGACTTGATTTTGAGCTAACCTCAAATCTGCAAGGCAAAAAGGAAGGAACCAGCAGGTAAACAAAATTAGCCATTTTTCTCTGGGTCAGCAGTTGGCAACACAAATGGGGAAGTAAAAGACAGTAGTACAGCAAAAAAAAATTTCAAAAAAAGGCAGCAGTTTGATAAAGGCGCTATGATGGAACAACAGGTGATCTACACAAAAAATTTTAAAATTTTCTCGTCTTAAGTGCCTTCCTCAGGACAAGTATAATCTGCATGCAAAGCTAGGAAGCAAGAACATGACAGTGTTCCTAATGAACAAACTCTGAACAGTGCGAAAAAAAAAAATGCACATGCACATCTGCCACATGCGACCCAGCTCCCATGTTAGTAGAGTGTTTGGTACTAAAAAAATATACAAAAGTGTGTTTGCATCTACTGTCAGCAACTAATGAAAAATGTAAATATACCCTAAATGTGGCAGAGACGTACCGTGAAGTCCCCCCATGCAAAAACAAAGCACCCTAGGATCCAACATAACGCGACGTGAAACAGTACATAACACAAGGCTTGCATACCAATCAGTTCAACATGAATTTAAATGCTTTGCAAGCTGTCAATTCCAAGCTACATAATAATGCGCACAATATATCTAAAGGTTACATTTATAGAGCAAGGAAGAGGCTCCTTAAGGTTTCCCAACCAGCAGTTTTTTTATACAGTGTGCTACTACATTCATTTTAAAATATTCAATTTAAAAGGCCTCTGCAATTACAGTCGTGTTTACAACCATGCAATATGTGGATTACAAATAACATCGCCAAATACTTAAGAACTTCTATACTTGAGTAGTCTTGTTAGTACAAAAGAATCTCAATGATACGATCTCGGTTGATATGAATTTTGGGATGATAAGAATTTGTAAAACGACCTGGCCGGAGTGCATTGTGTGCAATGGGAAGAAATTCAGGTGTTATGAACAACCCCCTGCCACAATGTGGATGATATGAATGCGCGAGTCGCGACCACATTCTCGAGCACCAAGTACTTGCTGCCCGTGCATCGCCGACACCGGGATCACCAGTCGCGCGGTGCGCACAGTGAGCAGTGAGTGGCGGCACAAGGCCCATACATCACCTATGCCACTACAGCTAGTCGCGTGGAGCGCGACCAGCATAGCACCGACATCGTGAGTCAGCGGTGGCATGCGGGTGTAAGTAAACCCCGCCAGCCAACAACAGCCCTCAACCGAAAACAGATTTGTGTAAATTCTTCATACAAATTCTGTTCGTTTTGGATGATACAAATATTTTTCGTGACCCCGTGAAATTCGCATGATTGAGATTCTATTGTACAACACACTAACATCTTCAGACTTCATTATTTTGTCAACAGCACATTGCTAAGCGCATGACATAGTAGCATCTGCCTTTAGAATCCATTTATCGTACCAGTTATGAGGCTTTGCTTCAACTTCTGGCCATTTTGTGTCGCCAATTTGGGGATGCTAGAAAGCACACATGCTATCTGTAAGTGATGTGTGTGCATGTCAGCACACGCATGGCTTCCAATTTTTCACCTTGTCTAACTGCCTAGTCTAACTGCCACAGGTGATGTGATAATTTGCAGGTGTATAAATTTTGGGCCTTTCAGCATGCAAGGCACTGAAACACAGTCACAATAATGCATACTATCAGCCACGCTCTTGCATTACCATTTTGTAAACAGCACTTCAGAGCAAGCAGGAAGCAGGGAATACAAGTAAGCTGACAGTAGACGAGACAACAGCAGGCCAAGCAGGACAGAGAGCCAAAACGCATTTTCTGGAGAAGCGGTTAAGTGTAACAGCATGCCTGACCCTTGGCAAGTGTTTTAGGGTCGCCCTCCGTCTCACGCAGCAAGTCCAGCAGCACGGATTGCGGTCCTAAGCAGAGAAACAGTCAGGTGTGTGCGCTCCCTCCACAGTGCAGCAGTCATCACATGCCCGCATCACAACAAGGTGGCGAGCAGGGCAAGGCCTGTGTGCTCTGCAAATTGCACTAAATACGCACACTGCAGCCAGTGACATTTCATCTGCAGATCTGCCAACACACGACACTGACACCACCAAGAACGCAACTTGCACAGTCCTTGTTAACACTAGAGACATGCAAGCATGCAAACAGTGAGCCCACTGATTACTAGAGTAGCTTAGCACATCATCATAAACATAAGCTAGCAATCCCTAGTGTTCGATAGTGGTCTCACGTCTAATTAGCCCTCTGTAACTTCATGTGACTGTCCTCTGACTGTAGAACTCTACATGCAGAACAAGTAGTAAAAGTGATCTTAAATATTTGCTCTTAAGTGTAAAATTCTGCTTTTGAAAAAGTTTGCGATGATTAATTCTGATAGAGATGGTATGTCACAACAGACAAGTGGCTTAAAAAGGTAATGCATAACGAACAACAGCAGGTGTTAGCTAGGTAATACTTGCAAGGTGAACGCGTCAATTACAGTCCAAGAAGCTGGCTTAAGCTCCCATATACTATCAGGCACAAGGATATAGGTGTTGAGTGCAGATTATGGGGACAATGAGTTATTAATGAATGCTATGATGAGTAAAATACAGTTGTTAAAAATAAAACTACTATGTACACGCCTTTTAATGCCTTTCCATGCATTGAGAAATATTGGACATGCTTAGGTAACACAGTAGCCAGCACATGACCCACACTGCACTTTTTTTTTTCTTGTAAAAGCTAAACAATGCATGCAGGCAAGATCTCCGTTCCTATTATTCAAGTTGATTCGATCAATGAAAATACAGCAAACAGAAAGAAAGGAAAATCTTGCTGGAAAAGCACAGCATTGAAACCCATGAGCATGACTTGCCAGAAAAAGAAGATGATGATGATGGGACTACAATCCAGTCATCTACAAGTTCTTCCGAGGCTCTGTGGTTGGAAGGCGTGCAAGGAGTCTCAAAGCTCGGAGAGCACTTCGGGATGGGCTTCCCAGAGTTCTCCAGGAGAACATACAGAGTTGGAAAACCCCCAATCAAGTTGATTGTATCCTGTTAAAAAAAAAAAGACAGAGCTATGAATTTCTTATGTGTACCAAAGGAAGATAAGTATGCCATAAGTCTAGCTCTGAGATGTAGTCTGTATGAGACACTGAAGTGCAATTCCAAAAAGCCTCTTTTTTTTTTTTGGCTAGTTTAAAAAATATCAATGCATTGTTTAAATGTGAAAGTCACCCCTGAGCTATGAAGCACACTGCAGTCAAGGACTCTGAGCTGAATTCCACCAAGTGGTGCACTTTAAAACACACCAAACTCTCAGTACATGGGTGTTTCTGCATTTTTCTTCCATCAAAACATGGCCACTGTGGCCGGGTACCAAACCCTCAAGCTCATTCTCAGCAGCAAGAGAATGCATTAGCCACAGAGCCACTACAACGCATCTCTTTGGCCTGTGATTAACTTTACTGTAATTATAATCATTACAAAAAAGCAGGCAAATGTGGTCCTCAATGCCAAACAATGAAATGCATCAGTTACCATTACAAAAACTGCAGTCTGACTCGAATAAAAAAATACAGCAAAGAGGAATCAAAACTTGAACTGGCCTTCTTCGAGAGGCTATATTTATAATGAAATGCTAACCAAATATTCCATGTGCTCCTGAGTAGTACTATAAAAGCAATAATGTAAAAGCATATGACTGCTCATGTTGCCAAACAAACTGCTCCCATTAGATGCATGCCTCACTTACCAGCAAACATAAAACATACCTTGACATTTTGGGTGTGACAGTAGCGGCCTCTGACTGTGCCGTCATAGAGGGACAAAGTTGGGGCAAGGTTTGTACATGTTCCATCCAAAGATGCCTGCATTTGGCAATAAACATATTGCGTGCATTGCGTTTGAGTGCACAAAGCGGAGCGAGGCTCTGAAGCAAAAGCCGCAGAGCCTCTATATATCACCATATGACATGAGCACACTAAGCACTCATGTGCTTACAGGAGCACATTAACACATGAATAAAGTTGAACCAGTAAATAGTGATATCTTTTGGCCCAAGAATTATAATTATTTTACAGATTTACCCAAAGTATTTACCTCTCTGTTGCATTTGGACTATTTAAAAAAATTTCGGCGCTCTTATCTATAAAAGTGAAACCCTGTTTATAACTAAGCAAACCTATACTAACAGTGAACAAAACAAGCTGACTGCAATTTGTAAAAGATAAAACAATTAAAAGCACATGCCAGTAAAAAGCCATACCTTTGCATCATAATACAGAACCAGCTTCCCTAGCAGCTCTGAAACCTCTACAGAGTCTTCATTCTTGAACAGTGTGTAATTCCTGGGACCTATATTAAAGAAAAAGTGTTTGTGGCAGCAAAAAAACTTGGAAAATTTCTCAAAGCAGTAAGCTGTAGAACCATGAGGAAAACAAGAATTGTTACCTCCAGTGTACATCATCTTCACTTGAGAGGCCTGGAGCGGCTCACTGAAGAGACACAGTGATCCAATTTGGCCTTTGAGACCTCTTGACAAGCCCCAAACCTATGAAAAAAAAGTTAGACTGAAGAATGAAAAACAAAAATGCATCAGCAATAATGGCTGAGCATAAATGAACACAGTCCGCAACCGAAGGCCCTGGTCAAGAAAGTGGTCAGTGGTAATTAACTAGAACCTGCAGTCTGCAACAGCTCCGCAGAGTGGCTCTTATGTACAAGGTTTTTTAATACCTTTTTGTTAATTACTCTCAAGCATTTTCCCAAAGAAGGAACCACGAACACAGCAGCTAAACTGAAAACTTTGTATTACCATTTCACACCCCCGTTTCCAAAACGAAATCCAAGAATCAAAAGTAAGTGGGCTTTAGAGCCTTTTGATTCTTCCAGCCTGGTCTGAATCAACGAAATTAATTCCTTTATTCAAGATATTCAATTATCCTGCATAGCAAACTGTACATTCTTTTTTTTTTTTTGGCTAATAGTGCTGTGGCAGTATAGATTGGGGCCTAGTGGTGGTGTACAATAGAACACTGCTGTTGCGTTTTTCATAGGGCCATGGAAAAAACCGTAGTAGCCAAGAAGCGCACGAGAAAAATGTACATCACTGTTTGCCGTTTCTTGCCTTTTGTTTTATTACTTCTAGTAAGGGCAATGTGAGTCTGCAATTAGCAAGGCTGTCGCAATCGTTTGCACGCACAGAGAATCCTAAATGTCTAGCAATGGCTTTCCATATGCCTGAGCAGCAGTTGGTGGAAGGGAGGCAGCAGCAAAGAAAGCGTGGGCGCAAAGTGGGCATTTCGGTACATGTGCGCACTTCTGTTCTGTTTTTGTGGCAGCTGCTTTAATCCTACGCAATCCTCGTCTATTGCAATCAAGAAATTGCGTGTTTAAGCTGCACGTCACAAGGAAAATGCGGATGATAGAAGCATGCACCGAAGCCAAGCTGCACAACTGCATTTCGTGCAGCACTGCCCATGAAACGTTTGCTGTGGCATAGTTCTGTTTCCGTGCCTTTGGGTATTCGTGCTCATGCCGCAGCGGCGATGGAACTGCACCAACAGCCAAATACGAAATTCATGCCCTCCTCAAGTGTGCTCGGTGTCAGCGTTTCTGCAACACACCGGAGGCCGCCGAACATGGTGGCAGCGCAATGCCAATGAAGTTGAATTCCGCTCTGGCCAGTGTGCCGTCGCCATTCCACGCTCACTAAACATAGGCTGCGAGATGTATCATGTGGGAAAGCTGCCACAGTTGCGACGCAACAGCAGAGTTTGTTTTGCATGAGTTTTTGTGGCAGCTTGGACGGGACTACTGGCTCATGAAAATGTAACAGCCAGGAAAACACTGCACCCGGGAACATAACAGTGGGGTTCTACTGTATTAATGTTCCAGTGGTGCTACTGGGCTCATATTGTTGTAGTATACAGCATAGTATTTCTAATACCTTGCTGTGGTAATATTTGTGTCCGCAATACAAAGAAAGAGCTCGGCAGTGGCTGTAGTAGCCACCATGGCTGGTGGTAATCAGAAATTAATATGAGAATCTTACGGCCAGCATCTAGTCCTACACACAACACTGAGAAAATTCCATAAGCACCACACCACCTAATCAACTTGATATCGCAAGGCTGCATACAGTTAGACCTTGTTGTAACAGGCTTGAATGGGCCCAATGATTACTTCGATATAGCCGCAGCTTCGTTATAGCCAGTGTTGATCGAGCTTCCAAGGAGAATCGTCATTCCTTCGTTATATCCATTATTTCATTGTAAGTCGTTTCGTTATAGCGAGGTTCGACTGTAGTCACAAAGTACAAATACGGTAACACCAAGCACCTCTGTGAAACAAAGACAAGCAATAAATACACTGCCTTGCTACAGCATCCAGGGTGCCACAGCAAGTACGAAAGCAAGCGAATGACTCCTCTCACTTGTTCGTGAGACTCCAGTGGTGTCACACTGACAGACGGGTCGGGGTCAGCATTGAAGGCACTTCGAAGGTTGACTGGAACACTGGGGGCCATGGAGAAAATTTTGTCTGTGTCCCAGCCACTGAGGAATGACCCAAGGGCACTGTTCCTGAGGAAGCCCCCGCTTCCTGCCACTCCCTGGCCAGGATGCTCTTCGCTGCCCCCAAGACCATGCTCGGGCAGCATACCAGACGTGGTACTGTCACCAGAGGCTCTGCTGCTTGCTGCTCGCCTTTCACTAGTTGGAGTGGTCGGTTCATTGGAATTCCCACAAGCAACATGACACTGTGAAAACTGTAACAAGAGATGCAATATGGGATTTCATATCAGCTACAATAGTAAAAACGGCAGCCATCTACAACAAGGCAATATCTAGCAAAATTGTACCATCATCACCACAATCAGTCTCTGCTGTAGCTGAACAATATTGGCACCAGCCTCGTAGAAGCCCCTACATGCTTCCAAGAAGCTGCCCCATATGCCCAACATTAGTTGACTGTCGATGAAAGGTTCCCACGGTTAATGACCAACACCATGCAATGTTCACTGTTTCTAAATGGCATGTAAGCCCCCCCGCCATAAATTGTATGAAATGGCATCCTGCAACCAATGATGGTGCATTAGACAGTGTTAACATGCCACCCCTACATTTCACCATTGGTGAAGAACTCCTTATATAGTCTTGCTAGGCCACTCTGTCAAGAAAGGGGTACAATAAAGACAAGCTAGCACACCTACCCTGAAACCTTAAACAACAAATGCAACAAGTCACACAAGTTAGCTCAAAAGGAATGACTTTATACACAGCTGATTTTATTCCACAAAAGTTATATGCCTATAAATCATGTTATTTGCTTTTTTTTATGCATTTGCCGATACTTCTCATGAAAAAAGTTGCTTCAATGAGCCTGCTTGCATCTTCTGCATTCTCAATACAACTGAAAGCCTCCACAGCCACTTTGTAAAAAAGCTAGTTTCAAGCAATAAATATTGTGATGGAAGCCATCTGCTTGCCTCAAACTGGACATTCTGTTTAGCCTGGCTGATGTCACAGGCCACTGGGCGGGCCAACACACTCAAGCTCACATGACTGAAATGGCAAGTGATCATGTTGGCAATTCATGCAACTGTAAACGGCATCACTGGACGTTTCCTCTGTTCCCGAGCTTTGATAGCTAAAAGAAAAAAACCTTGAGAATAGCCCACTGTCTAGGATTATACAACTTACTCAGCAAATTACAGCCACAATCATAATTCACTTCGGCGTCTTTTTAATGTCCACCCAGTTCTGACCCTATCCAGAGCAGCAGGGCAAAGCGCTGTCACTAACATGTCAGCAAAAACTTGAGCCATTCACACTCAAAGCATGCAAAACATTGCAAAACTGGCAAGCATTCAAGTGTGCAATTTTTCAATCACCAACCTCGCTAAGTGAAGGCAGCTTCACTTGCACGCTGACACGTTGTCGCCCATCAATGAAGACCGACATGGTGCTGTTTGTGAATGGACGGCGGGCTGGTGTATGGCACACATCCACACTATGCTGCAAAATGAAACATTGCTTGAATACATGGCAAAATGTACACAATTTTACTCCATGACTCCCATATGGAACATCATAGCATGTGGCAATACAGCAGTTCATGCTCAAAGGCAGCGAAAAATAATAGGGCATAGCAAAACAAAGAAATGGAACAAGTAGTGTGCGGCAATTGCCACCGCGCGGTTGCTCGCGTGATTCCAGTGCCAATTCTAACTCTTATGCATCGAGAGCGGGGACGATGGAGAGCGTCAGCAGTACAAGGTGAGGATTCTGTTTCCTAGGGTAACAGCGAGGGGAAGACTAAGAGAGAGAACATGCGGGAAGAAGCATGTGCCTCTGCGGTCGGTCAATGGCGGCAGCGCAGCCGAGCGCGTTTTCCTCTAGCTCGGCTCGGCTGCCCCCGCCTCCCCCAACCTCCCCACCCCACTCGTAGCGGCATTGCACGAGCCGTGGTGGAGGTGGCGGTGGCTGCTGCCGCAGTCACGCTATCAGCGTGATCGTGAAACGTTTCTCCGCGTTTATGACTTCGAGTAACGCCGTTTGCACACATTTTAAAGGTGATTTCACCTATACTTATTTCTTAATCTGCTGCAGTGTCCTTTCGGGTCTTCTTGTGAAAACTGCATGTAACGAAAACCTGGATGTAACGAAAAATCTCAGACTTTTTTCAATTTCGTTATAACCAGGTTTAACTGTAACAGGAACTTGACTGTCTAATACAGCCCATGATTATTTGAAATTTTCTAGAACTGAAAAATGGGAAGTTACTTGATAAATTTTTCAGGAAACTAGCATATGTCGGCATGTGTATGCACAAAGCTGTTTCTACATTTAGTTGCTCATCCTCTGAATAAGCTTCTACCAAGGTATATGCTGGCATTTAATTCAGCAGATGCAATCGCACTACTGTCTAAGCAAGGAGCAAAGGAACAAGCAAAGGAAAAATGAGCCCAACTGACCCATGTCTCATCATCCAGAGTAATCCCTTCCACAGGAATGGCATAGTAGTCTTTCTTGGTGGAAACAGCAACCACTAGCTTTCCTTGAGCAGTAAAGAATGACTCTAAACTCCCATTGGCGGTCGTAAAGCTGAAATAGTCAAACTTGGTAAGAGCAAGCATCCGACAGTGGTTTTAGTGCAACCAACTAAAATGTTTGGAAACTTTATGAGCTAATAACAACCGATTTTATTGTCAGAGATTGGGTTTATATATTACATAGCATTGTCATAAGAATGATTAGTTAGCTCAATGAACGTTATTGCAACACATAAGCTCACAATGGCCACAAAGAGAGGTACTCAGGCATTGTATAAAATGCCAGTACAATTCTGCAGGAATTGACTGTGCCTTCCGCTGTATGTTGACAGCAATCATATGAAGTTTTGTGTGGAAACTAGGAACACAGAGTGAAGACGTCCCACATGTTAACGGAAGCTGACATACCGCAAAATCTATCAATCAAAATACCCATTTGTCATGACATGCACATCTTAGATGGACATACAGCTCTTAGAAATCTTTTTATTGCATGCTCAAGAGAAAAACATTATCAGACACCAGGACAAAAGTCCTACCAATCCTAAACATTCAATTCCATATAACGCCACTGTGTGAAATGGATGCTGTGACAATGGGCTACATCACAATTTGTCTACAAGAGCAGGTCTAGAAAGTTTTTTTTTCTAAATAATCAATTAAAACTCAACAGCACCCCAATCTCCTTGCAAAATAACTACCTATTGCTTAGAGCCCTTTTGACATGAGCACACACCATATCTGCCTCGGCAAGAAACTGCTTCCTTAAATATGCTACAGTAGAACCCCTCTATAGTAAAGTAGCTCGGCAGAGCAAAAATCTTTACTATGTCAGGGCCTTTACCATATCAGTTGTTGGTGATGGCATGGCTCTGAGCATGCCGCCCTCTGCCAGCTTACTAAGCATGAAGTGTTGGTTTATAAAAGAAACGCTCAGAAATACCTAGCATCCAGCTCTTATCATCCCTTTATGTGATAATTATTTATTTTCAGTTATCGAATGTTATCACATTTTCAACTTCGTTTATGTCTTGTGGAAGTACCGCATTTACACAAATACAACGTGGCTATAAAAATAAAAGAGAGTTTGATTCCATGTGAAAACCCAAAGCCTGCATGATCACGGCATTGTCTTATGTGGCCTCAGCGTCACTTAAGATGCAGTAGTTAAAAAATGCACGTGACACTGTCAGGCACGGCAAAACCACCTATGCTGTGCCGCACTGCCACTGCTTCTTTCCGCTGCTTCCACATGCTTCGCGCTGCCGTGCTACGAAAGCGCGCCCTTTTCTTTCCTTTTCTACTACTCACTGTATTTTACCGACTACTTTACTTTCTCAACGACCCGCGCCACCTTCTTTCCATGTTCATAGCCAGCTTTCACTTTTTCCGTGCGCACCGTACGCTTTGCAAGGTCTTCGAAAAGTTGGCTCCTCCTCGCAGCTCTCCAGCAGTCACCTCGAAGAGCACCGTTTTATCGTATTCAATATCTATTTGCCTCGCGAACCTAGACTTCGCGCGGTCTGCGATGTCATCATTCTGCGGGAAGTACATCGCCACGGCCAGACCCTCTTCATTATAGCCGTTTCTTCGAAAAAAATCTTTACTATAACAAAAAAATTGTACAGTCATCTACGGAAGGCGAAATGGGACCGCAGCTTCACTTTACTATACCCAAGTTTTTACTATAAACGAGTTTACTATAGCGGGGTTCTACTGTAGTTGAAATGAAATAGAGTGACAAGGAGATACTGAGTCATTTATGGTATATTTGTTGTTGACTTATGGTATTCAAGGCTTAACTTGTATATGGATGCTGACAACAAATGGCAAATTCATTCATGCTATAGTCCAACCGCTATTTACATTGCTTGCACAACTACTGTGCCTTTTTCATCTTTACATGCAAAATAAAGAGGCCACAGATGCATTAAGAAAATGCATAACCACTAATACTTTTGTCTCAGGAGACGTGCCAATGTGATATCAAGAGAAAAAAACTTGAACCTATAGAGCTGCCTTCGGAATGGGGCCTCTTTCCGCACATTCAGTTTTTCGAGGCGCAGCCAAGCATGAAATGCGAACCCAGACCCAGGCCACTTCTTTATGTTTGGAATGACTATTCCCTGCAAGAAGAGTGGGGCAAAGTAGAGATTAGAGGCACTCACAGAACCAACGAAATATAAATACAAACCAAGAGTTTTGCAGTGTCTTAGCTCTCTACCCCCCATAAGGAGGCAATAATAATCAGTACATTTTCCCTACTGAAGAGAAGACTCTCACCTCATCTGGGTTCCTAAAGTCAAAGAAGTGACATGCCCCAAGCCAGCCATCACTTTTCACCATGCTGGACAGGGCATACATTAGTGGCAGTGTGTACTGGTGCTGAAAGGTCAAAGGGGAGGCTCTTTAGCGCTTGCAAATACTTACCGTACCATACTTACAGATTTTTTGATGAAATACTACAGATACAAAAGAGTACAACAAGACCATCACAATGCAACCTGAATGCCTGTTTCTAATCTGGGATTTTACAACTTCAAAGGAAAGGCCCACACGTAATCAAGACACTCTCGGTCACAGAATAAACATGTAAAAAGAGCTTAGTGCTTCATTGCCACAGACATAGCATGAACACCAAGGATTGCCACATCACATTTTTTCTTGCTCTGAGGCCACTAGTGACGTGGTGTGCAATTTACTCTCGTTCTGTAGTTAAGCTTGGCTTTCACTGGTCTCTTTGCACATCCAAAGCATTTGTATAATTTTCCAGTACAATGCAACTAAGCTTCTTTATTCGGTTATCGTATTGTAGCATTAACTGTGCAGCATTAGTTTGCAAGTTCACTCTCTTACCCATTACTGACCCTGCTTCACCGTAGTGCTGCTGCAGAGTTTGTTATTTGTTGTTATTTCTTTGTTTGTTTTGCTGTCTGTTATTTCCTCCAATGTAAGCTTCCCTTCTAATTAGCGCTGCATCACTGCAGCAATGTTTATCCTTTGCCTGCCCTCATTACTGCATAAACAACTAGTCTAAAGGGCCAAGAATGATCTAAAGCTTTAAACTAAACCGCTCTATTGCTTGAGAAATGAACCTTCATTGCAAACTATTTACCATTATTTTCAATGTATAAGCCATGTTTTTTTTTCCTGAATTTCTTGTAAGCCTGTCTTATACAACGCTGTGTCTTGTATTACAGCCAAGACGCACCACCACACATCACCTTTTGCCACACCCAGTAATTAAGCTTGAAAAGAAAATCGACATATCAAAATAAAATAACTGTTATTTTTAAAATGTTATCTGACTGGTAGAATCACAATCTCGCTGGACACAGCTGGACATAACACAGCTGGACTGAATGCAGCAGTTACTGTATCCAGTGCAGCTGTGTTCCCAAAAATTTCTATTTCAGCGTCCCTTCTGTTTGGCCTTGTGTGCACTGTTCTTGCTCAACATGACACTGCTTGCAAGTAGGAGCTATGATGCAAAATTCAAGGTGAGCGCAGTTGAGAATTCGCTGGAGAATGGGAACTAGGCAGCAAGGAGAGAGTTCGACGTGGGCGAGAAAACGATCTGGGACTGGAGCAAAGGAGCAGTGGCACTACAGCTGACGAAGTCAGCAAGAAAGGCTGACCACAGGAAGAAGGCACGCTAGTCAAAGCTCGAGAATCGTCTGCGCATGGCAGGTGCTGCAAGTGTGCATTTTCGTCGTACTCTCTGGCAAAGGGATCCTCAGCACACTTGCGTAATGCTTACTGAATGAACAGGTGCATCTTATACACCAGTGCGAATTAAGTGATTTTTTTTTTTTTTGGAAAATCTGCCATTTGCAGGGGGGTGCCAACTTGCAGACAGGTGGGACTTACAGACTAGAAATAGGAGCTTCAAGTCAATCCGCAAAGAGGTGTCATGTTTCAAAGCTGCCGGAAACAACACACAAACTTACTTGTTCTCCAGAAGAATTTGGCCGCAAAAGGTGGAAAAGTGCCTTCAGCTCGGATGTGCTTATGGAACATGAACCCAAGGTGACCAGAAACTTCAGCAGCTGTCCTGTTGTCACAAAGAAAAATGCAATGTCAACGAAAGGCTGCTGGCAAGTGTTTGCAACATAGTGATTGATTCTAGTAGTGATTGATTGATTCTGAGAATTAAGAAATGCCAGTTAGGATAGCCGGTACAGAGAAGACAGTCAGGAATGAACCTGTAAGCATGGTGTGTTTGGTTTATGGTTTGGTTTATGGGTCCCAAGGCGGCTCAGGCTAGGAGGGACGTCACAGTAGACGGCTACAGATATCAACCACCTGGGGATTTTTTATGTGCACTGAAATCGCACAGCACACAGGACTTAATATTTCGCCTCCATCAAAATGTGATTGCCGCGGCCAGGATTGAACCAGTGTCTTTCGGTTTGGCAGGCAAGCACCATAACCACTGAGCCACCGCGGCAGTGTAAGCATGATGTGAGGAAAGTTGCCTGCATGGTACAGGCAAGCATACTGATGTCAAGAAGTGAGGCAGAATACAGCAGCCAGACAACAAGATGCATTCTTGTTCTTATTACATGAAAGGTTCAGACATGTTATAATAAATAAAGTAATAAATGTCCCACATAATGTGTGGCTCAGATATAGATGGAAGAAAATGAGAATGATGGATATTGAAGCACCATCAGAAACAACTGCGGGTGCAATGCATGCTTGCCGTTACACTGAAAATTAATTCCAATGACAGAAATAATACAAAACAAGAAATAGCTGTTTGGCTCACATTTACTGAAGAGATTTGCAGTTATAGTTGTATAAGAGAGGTTCTCTAAAGCTGGCGACAGCATCCTTTGCAGCCCCGCTAACCAAAAGCTCGGTGACATAGTTAATTCACATGACCAAAGTCTGAAAGGTGCTCGGTATCATCCCTGCCAGAATCAGCAACTCATTATGATGGGTCACTGTGGACCACCTATCAGAATGTTGTTGCAGATAGCTAGTGATTTCACAGCATCACATGATTACTACTGTGTGTCAATTTGTCTGTAGGTATCGGCCAATGCTTGAACACAGCATGAAATGAAAAATGCCTGAATCGAGAAAATTTTTTTCAGGTGACTGATCCATTCAATCAGACTCAAGCAAAATCAGCCAGGCTGAGTACATGTAAAACCATCCCATTCTTAGCACTACTCTACAAAGAAAGCCAGAGAAACTCCTATGAACCTTGGAATATATCACTCAGCCATAACAGATTATAGGAAGAATAGAATTACATCCAGTGCTGAGAAGGCAGAGAGCAGTGAATATACATTATATATTATGGACTACAACAATATATTATGGACTATTTTTATTGATGTGTTCATATTTGGATGTAATCATTAAAAGAAGTAATTAATTATAGTTTTCAAATAAGCCACATACTACCTGCAATCCTTGATAGTATCATGAAAACCACAGCGAAAAATTCTACTTTCTTTCTGAACACATTATCTATTCTATCACGATAATTATAGAGCATGCACCAACATCTACGCAGTTGCATTCCTTGGGAACGCCATCAAGACAAGCAGTTACTCAAGCTTCATTCTATTCCTCCATAGCGTGCCCTTGCTGCTATCACTCATATGTTGCGAACAATAAGCTAAGCAGCTGCAATCGCCACAGAAGCTCCTCTTACCATTCAGGGCAAAGGGCTACGCACAATTAAATAAAACAGAACAGATTCACAGCTATGCTCTTGTTACAACAGAATACCTGCACGGCCATGCTAAAGCTGCAAGGAACCACCAGCCCTTACCAACAGCTTTGCCACCAATTGTGCTGCTCCTGCTCAACACGTGGATGACTGCTGGGATGACCCCGCCCCGTGCACAGTCCATGCGCGACCTGAGCGACCCTTTCACCATCGAGTCGAGCTGCTCAGCCAGCCAGAGCTGGAGGGCATGCGACTCCAACTGGGGGAGCCAGTGCAGCAGGTGGATCATCAGCTCCAGGTTGCGAAGAGTCGATGTCCCCGTCAGGCGGGGGGTCTCCTCAACTAGCTGCAAGTAGGAAGACACTAGAAGTAACTACTCCATACGTTTCATCCAACCACCAGGAGAATCTGTAAAGAAACTTGAAGAATACTGCTCCAGTTAAGGATTTTTTTTTCATTTTCTTTTTATACTCCTCCTGGTATCCGCCAACAGACACTGCCCAAACAAGTTTTTATGGCTCACTGATTTCCCTAAAGAATGTGATTCCACAACATGGAGTAAGATAGACAGGAGTGCCGACTCTGGCACGTCACAGTGCATTCGGCAAGAACAACTTTGCTACATGAACTCCTAGTGCGCGTTCGGCGCTCACAATTGAGCTGTACTCTCTCCCTCCGCTTATCAACATGGTTTTTTTGTGCACTTTCCCCCTTTCACTATCCTCCTAGTAGAAATAAGTACACCGATGTGCGATCTGTCGAAACTGCTGCGAAACGAAATGCTGTAGCGACCAGCACGCGAACAGCAGACGAAATACTATCTTTGCACATTGCCCGCTAACTGGGAAATGCGCAAGTGGATTTGTGGTTATTTTTCAGTGTATGCAAACTTGTTTCTTTTCTAAGATAATGCTTTTGCTTAGATGAATTCGCCGATGTGCATACCTTGCAAGCCAGCTCCGCAAAAATGCGTGTTCAATGACGGAAGCAGCAAGCTCATTTGGCTTGATTTTTAAGTTGTTTGATCACCATTCATATAGTTTTTGGGTGTCATCTGCCCGTGACCCATGAACATGACACAAAAGGGGATGCAGATGACACACCCACCCCCAAGACGACTGGCATGCAGATGGCGCGGCAGACGCGACAAGCACATTCTGTGCAGTATTATTTCAATGCTGGTACTGCGTACGTAAAGAGTAGGCGATGAACTGTTTTATTGCTTTGCAAACCAGTATATGGCAAAAAAAAAGAAAAAGTCCCCCTGTTACACCTGCCATCTATCTGATTCAAAGCTATTCGAATAGCGGAAACAGAACATTCCAAAGACCAACCGAGAATTAACTTGAATGCAAAGGATTTAGAGGTGCAATTAGAGTTGCAATTTCTGGATGAAGACAAACCACAAACGCAAGACAAAAGACAAATAACTGACACAAGATGTGTTGTCTGCATGGGGAGAACATGCATATCGCAGCTGGCGCATATTAGGTGAGCTGCAAGAAGCACACTACAAACACGATTCTCAATGACAATGCATCAGTGCAGTATCGCAAAGCAGATGACAATCGCGATGCATGCAGAATAAGAGGGAGAAAGCGTCAGGCACCATGGACCGCAGAACTGCCGGAGCTGCAGCGCAGCAGGAGCATTCTGCCAGTGCCAAAACCAAATCCAAAATTCACCTGTCAGATTGGCCACCAAACTTTCTCCGATATAGCAGAACTGATGCCCTCTTAACTGAGTCAGAGCTCCTGTCCATCTTACTCCCTGCTCCTCAATAAGGCTGCTATTGAGAAGATGTGACACCATACGGCATGGCTCATTACTGCATTGAGAAACTAATAGGGGAAGTTAAAAATTGACACATAATAATTCGCAAGACAAAGATTATCAATAAAAACAGAAGCTGATTAGCCTAGAGACTGTTGTAAAGTAATGCCTCCTGGCTTATTTTATGTAAGGAAGATGCAACTGGTTACAAGATTTAAAGTCAACATTAGAAAACCACAGCAGCTCAGCATAGAAAAGTTACACTACTAGTATTCTGCCTATATACTAAGGCAACCTAAAAGATGGCCTTTTAAGCCTGCTGTCACACAGTCCATGAAGTGTTTCTGACTAGGGTCTCATTACATGCGCATCCTGATGAATTGCCACCACCAGTTTCATGCCATCAGTTTAACACTGTAGCATTGCATAATCATACTAAGCTGGCCTTTGCATGCCTACCTTGCATAACAGAATTAAAGCACATCTTCAGTGAGATTGCCAAGACTGACACATTTCCATTTCTGCTTGGCAAGGATCACTTAGCATAATCATAAACAAGAAGTGGTTTGGTTTATAGGGTTTAAAGTCCCAAAGCAACTCAGGCTATGAGAGACGCAGTAGTGGAGGGCTCCGGATAATTTCTGCCACCTGGCGTTCTTTAATGTGCACCAAAATCGCACTGTACACGGGCTTATAGCATTACCCCTCCGTCGAAAGGAGACTGCCGTGGCTGGGATTGAACCAGAGTCTTTCGGGACAGCAGTCGAGCATCAAATCACTGAGCCGCCGTGGTGGCAATAAAAAGAAGTGCAAGCTCCTCAGATGTTACATAAAAACACAATAGAGCAAAACCTGGTTGCACAAGCAAATACGGTCTTGCTCGATCATATGACCCCATCTATCCAATGCTGAGCGAACTAATGGCAGGAAGAATGTATCAGAAATGCTTCACGGAGCTGCAGCTCAAAACACCAGTCAATACACCATCATCAACAGGCTTCCTTCGCATCTGTCCAGTCTTCCTGTTATGCCTTTTCCTGAAGCAACATAAGTAGCTATCCTATGCAGGAAAACAAGCTTACCCATTCCAGAAGTGTTTCCAGTGTACTCTGCTGAGGCTCCCCCATAGTCTTCAGTGTGCTAATCAAAGTACGACAACCCTGCATGCTTGAGAAGTGCTTCTGCAGGAAAAAAAGAGAAGGGTTTGCTTTCCACTGACATCCCCCAAGCACTGAAAAGATATTGTTTTATCTCTAAGCTTCCCATAACCTCATTTACACAACTGCCAGTCAGTCAACCACTACCCTTACAGATATAAATAAAGCACTCCCTGCTTAGAATGCCTAAACTTTATTTATTTCATCTTCATGCATCATACCTTTGCAAAGGGATAGTTGGACAGGAAGACGTGAATTAGCCGCACAGAGGAGGTGGCAATTTTTTGTGCACTGCTGCTCTTTAACTGCAAAGACATGAAAAACACAGCATGGATTATTCTTTTCGTCACTGAAGGTCAAACGAACATGTGGAAAAACTGGACACACAATTTTCCACCAATATAGAAAGTTATCTTTACACACATACACACAAAAAAAAGTAATACTAAACACTGAATATACCTTGAAATCTTGGCCTACCAAACCATAAAATGAATGAATGTGAACCCCAACCGAGGTTTATATCAAGCACTTCACCAAATAAGACAAGTATGAAATTAATCAAAATTTAATAGTATACATATTACAAGGTTAGTATCTCATACTCAAGAATAAGTACACATTTTCTTCACAAGCCCACATGATCAAGAATTCAGCAGCCAAGCATGACCTGACATGTGAAAACCTATCTGAATTAAATTTTTTTCAAAGCAAATTGTTCTGAGAAGCAGGAACAGGCCCAAATTCAAAAAGAAAAAAGCCAGCATGAGCAGGTCATACACAGAAAGTCATACTTTGGTTCCATGAAGAGAGCGAATGAGGCGTTCAACCAGTTCGTTGTCGTGAAACACCTTTTTTAAGGCCAAAGTGCAGTTCGATGAAAAGAGCTCTTGCAGACCACCTGCAATGGGCAGAAAATACAAAGGTAAGGTTTATCTTGTGTCAAGTTAAGCGAAGTGGCCCAGCGCGTTAAAGCTGCCTCTTACTCATCATCCACTGAGCGGTGTCCACTTGCGTAGGCCTCTCTTCTTCTGTCATCAGCTTTGACAGGGTCCCCAAGTACTCACGTACAAATGCATTCAGGTCCACCTTTCTCTGCACCATAACCAAAGTGCAAAATCTCTCAACTACTGCGATACTTTGTGCAACACAATCGATGCATGCAAAGATTTCAAACAGACTTTCTGGTTGCTAAGCAAGATGAATGTGTAAAGAAAATCATGAAACATCAAGTAAGTGATCAAGTATGGGGCATGACAGAATGAAACAGCTACATTATGTTCCATCTACAGCAAATGTTAATTTATATAAGGCCTTCACAAATCAGTACCATGCACTAACACTTATCTAGCATGATTTTGTCAACAAGAACAGCATTATTTATTGCTTTTCTGTCCATAGCTAAGTGTCAGTTAAACTACACAAGGTGCTTTATTGCTGCTAAACTCAAACACGATCATTAAAACAAGTAAACTATGCTGTTGGTTTTCACAGCCTTAATGCCAAAGGACAGCATAAAAGTTTAAAAAACAACAGTTACTAATAATATTCAAATTTCAGATCACATAAAAACAGCTGCAGCAACAGTTTTCACTGCATGCTCCTAAAGTGTGGCTGAGAATAACGAATGATTTCAACAAGCAGCTATCAAAACAGAAAACCCTAAGACATGACATTAAATGCTGAATAATATGAGTCTTATCATCTGTTCTCATATAGTTGGAATCAAATCTCCAATCAGATAATTAGGCTATCAAGAAAGTGCAAAAAATGCCACTATACTGCCGCGAAACTTTGTAGTGTTTGTCTATTCTTCAAAGCTGCCAGCATGCCACTTTACCACTTTGTTTGCGATGCAAGACGCGATCAGATTTATCCCGATTGATCGCATCCAGGCGGAGCCGATTCTACAATGTTCCAGGATGTTGTAGTAACTTTGCACGCTTTGTCTCGAAAGTTCGCTATCAGCTTTAAACTGAGCCCGGCCAAGAGCGGTGGGCATTCTGTTCAATGACCGCTGAGCACTCTTGTCACTACGCCGCCGCCGAGTGATTCAGTCTATTGTGGGCGCAAGTCAGCCCAAATAAAGAGTTTTGTTTAGATGCCATTTTCGCTGTCTTTCTGCTCTCCGGATTGCAGCCACCACTACGTGACAATATTCTGTAGCTGACAGTTAATGAAAACATGAAATGTTTGCAACGGTAGCCCAGCACCACCTACTGCTGCACGAATAAACTTGGTCCCGTCATATCCGCGGTCAATGCCATACCCCTACTGGAACACCCACAGTGGAGTGACAGTGTATTGCGTCAAGCTTCTATTCTATAACCTGTCACTTCTATGTCCCCACTCTATGCTACCTCTCTACGTCTACACTCCATGCCACCACTCTATGCCAACACCCTACGCCAACCCTCTATGCCAACCCTCTATGCCAACCCTCTATGCTAACAGTCTACGCCATTTTTAAGCCACTTTGATGGCCTTTGTAGAGACATATAGTGCGTTACTTTGGTTTTTCAAATTCACTTTGCAACGTCTGCAAAACACCTTCTCCATGCAAACTAAGCTTAGAAAGCCTGAAATCACGAGTGCCTTGATTGTCGCTGATGATTGATGATGATTATGGATTTTTATGGCGCAAGGGCATCTATGGCCAAAGAGCGCCATGACACAAGATATTTTCGACTTCTCAAGGTGGGGGTCAAAGACCCATTTTCCAAGCATTTAACCCTAAATTAAACGAGCACCAGACCAGGGAAAAGCTTGTACCCACTGTATCACTGGCGGGTACCCAGCAGCACTCGGGATCGAACCAAGCACCTCCCGCATGCGAGGCGGATGCTCAACCACTCGGCCACCGCTGCGGTATGCCTTGATTGTTGCATCTGGCTAATTTGCCCTCATCTCACTTAGTGGCATCCTCTCTACAATTTAGCAGCTGGATTGAAAAGGAAGTTATTAGAAAGAGAAACATAGGACGAGTGCTCACTGCTTCCGGCGGGGAGGCACAGAGTGTGACGATACCCTGCAGAATGCATCGAACTGCCGTCATCTTCACCTCCAGGGGGCACTCCTGCTCACGTAGTCGGTGAAACAGGATTTCTACCGTGTTCTGGTTTATTGCCACTTGAGCATTGTGCTGCACCAATAAAGAAACCAGAAGCACAGCACTAGATGAGACACACATGAGCTGTTAGCCCGGTCTTCTGACAAAGCAGTCCAACATCCAAACAAATTATGTGCGGACAGCTCTGTAATCAATGAAATGAAACTGATCCCAAGCCTATGCCATACTATTTACAGCAAGCACACGAAAGAACAATAATGAGAGAAATGAAAAGTTTGCAGAATGAGAACCCTGTCCAACACATAAACATGTACACATGCACAAACACAGGGTGTCCCAGGGAGTCCCACTTAACTGAAAAGGGCAATGTGAGAACTGTTGCATTTTGCAGGAGTGACATTTGAAAGAATGTTGGTGTAGCCTTCTTGATAAGTCAATATCAATAGAGTGATCATGAACAATCATGATCATTAGTCAATGCAGTGATTTTAACTACTGATGACAGGCAGCAAACACTACGATAATCAGATGTTCATGGAATGTACACACAAAATTTGGCAGGCGTAGGTCGAATAGTTCTTCCCTTCTGAGTTTTCTCCTTGTTCTCTGCTACTGTCCTCTGGGCCTACATATGCCTGCAACAGTGTTTTATGGTGTATTTTTATCTAAATACGCATTCTCTCATGAATGTATTTAACTAAGTATACGCCATAAAACACTGTTGCATGCTTATGTAGGCCCAGAGGACAGTAGCAGAGAACAAGGAAAAAACTCAGAAGGGAAGAACTATTCGACCTATGCCTGCCAGATTTTGTATGTACATTCACGGGACCACCGAGACTTGAGATATGTATTTAGATTAATGCTGACAGGCCGAACTTTAGCTCAGGTCTGACGAGAATATACATCTTGAGTAAAAACACACTCAAACTGTCTCTGCTCACTCTGCAGTGCATAATGCTTACTCACTCCAGGTCGAGACCAATAAAGGAACGTAAACGTGCACAATTTAGCTAAGCTTTGCCCCGACTGCTATAGCAACAGGAAGCAAAACCAAAGCAACAGTGAACTTTCTTGTCAAACACTTACTTCCACCATCTGCAAAAGTAAAGTTTAAAGTGACGTGAAAGCAGCAGAAAATATGCTTTTTGACAGCATAAGTGGCATTTGTTCCTATCACTAAAGTTAGGTGCACAAGGACACTCACCTGCGCTCCACAAATAATCGCACCAAAAACATGAATGAGCTTCATCTGTATTGAGGCAGGTAAAAAGCAGGGCTTTGAGGAGAGGCAATCTAGGAGAACAAGAAAACAAAGAAAGCATCAACATTTAATCTGCATAATGTTGCAGCATCCACAATAAAGAAGCAGCCTGTTAAGTTAGAAGCGTATATGGCGCCAGCGGGTTGTTTCCCCCTTTCGCCGGGAGGTTCCGTCTCCGTGGGAAGTCTAGAGGGGTTACAAGAATGACAGCGTGTTGCACGCTTCAGACACTGTACACTTGCCGCCACCACGTGCAGATGGCTTATCACTGCCCCCGTACGCCACTGCGCGTCTCGCCGTCTCATCCTCTGCTGATCGGCGGCCCACGAGGGGGTAGGTTGTTCTGTTGTACTGAGGCTGGCTCGAGGAAATTGCTCATTTCCAGTCCTCAGGCGACGTTGCGGTAGGCATCGAGCATAACAGGGAGTGAGACTACGAATGGCTTTGTCAGGGTCGCCAAGGGCTGACGACCTTCTTCCTCTGGGGAGGGACGAGCTCCCAAGTGGAGGGGAGGGGGTCATTAAAGTCGGCGACGTCTGACTCTGCTGTCAAGCTAAGCAATGGGTTTCTTTTTACTGTCCGCAAAGACAGTAAAGCCAATGCGGGGGCGCTTCGATGGCGCCTGAAACCGCACACCCTGCACGCTGGTGAGTCCTGGGCTCCGCCCATTTGTATGTGTGGTGCCGTTGTACTGCTATTGGTCGAAATTGGACGAGAGCTGGAATAGTAAAGCTCCGCCCTATTATCAAAGGGTTTAAAACCTGTGACGAACAAAGAGTTAGGAGGAGCACACTGAGTCTCAGTCTCGGCCGCTTTTAAACAGCCTTTTTTCAACCGCGTTTTTCCCACCTGCCATGTATTTCGATCCCGTCTTTAATAAAGAAGTTGGAGTTGCTGCCCCAACCAGCAACGCGTCGCCGGACAAGCGGACAAAGACGCGAAGGCTCTTCATACTGCTAACCGCCATGTATTCACTGGCCAGCATGCCATCCTCATTCACCGCTTGCGACGAGCACCAACCAACCATCAGAGAGTTGCGAAAACTTTAACTCAGCCCATCCCAAAAAATATTCAACTTTGTATTCTGTTCGGAAGGAAAAAGAAGAGAGCATGATTGCTAAATGCAGTTTTGATTAGCTGATTTTATCAATACAGCCTTGTGGTCAGAGCAATTGCAACTTCACTTCAACTGCATAGCACAATCCGTGCCATATTAACAACATGCTATAAAAAGCAAGCATTTTAAGCTGTTGCTAACATTAGATGCACTTATATTAAAAAAAAAAATATCAGGCTAAATATCTTAAAGGGTGTATATCGCCTGACTCTAATGCAGCTTTAAGGCAAAAATGTAAAGATGCCACAATGCAGTGCACAAGCACAACAGCCTATGTAACTACCAGCACCCGAGCTGGACAAAGGCACTATGCTGCTGCCAACACAATTTCCATGACGCTTGCTGCCACTGCCCAAATGACATGACAAATCTGCCACCACTGCTTCTTTTTAGCTATTGCCATACGAACAAATATAACAAGCATAAGCAAATGAAGGTAGGAGAATGATTTGTAAATGGTTCAACTTTTCTGCCATTTTGCAGAATTAGCCTACACACCCTACAGAAGCATGTGGAATAATTATCTTCTGTAAGCCTACACACCCTACAGAAGCTTGTGGAATAATTATCTTCTGTAATCATACTGGAAGTTGACCCTCTCACACTCAAAATTGCTTTGTGAAACAGTTATAAGAAAGACAGCACATCCTTTCATAACAAGCTGCAAATGAGTACACACCGAAGCAAGCAACATAATAAAAGGAGTGTGCCTAAGTAGAAGACACCGAGCCTTTCATGATACAAGAAGCAGCGTAGCATGCCGCACAGCACAATAACTCAGGTCACAACAAGAAGTAGCTGTTTCCCGTATATATGCTATGCACAAGTACTGAAGTGAAATCAAACAAGGCAAAAAAAGGCTCTTGTTCGCTGCCTTGCAGAGTGCAAAACACAGTCCATAATAAATTAAACAACTTCACAGGATAGTACTTTGCTATTCATTCATATCACCTGTAATAATGAAACAATTTTCCTTTTCCACAGCATCGAATAGAAAGCTGGTTGGCATTTAAGCATCATGCCACAGTTAGCCAATTCCAAATGCTACGATATTCCATCCTTCTTTGCCATACAAAGCAATTTTTATTTTAAGAATATGCATTTGCATGAAATGTATGCTTTTATTTGATGCAAATTATACTGAAGATTTTAAATGGCATATAAAAGCTCACCATAGAAAAACGGGATCACTTCAAGATGAAGATGTGATGGGCTAACTTTATACTTCGTTGACTCCAAAGGGACCCTGAAAAAAAATGTAAATGTTTGTTATTACAAACAGCGAACTGCATTTGCTCACTATGGATTTGTAAGCATTTTAAACCGACCATCTGGCTATTTTGAAGTGGAAATATGATATGAATGGTTGGGCCAGATCAGCCTATAACACCAAAAAACATGGTATGTAAAGACAATTGTTAAATGCACTACTAATAACAATGTTTGCCATTGATGAAAGTCGTGAGCATAGGCCAGCCATGTCATCGATGGAAATCGTGAGCATGGGCCAGCTAGTGACGTCATGCAGCTCTGCAATATGATGCTTCTGAACTGTGCTGGCACATTTCTATTGGTTTTTTTTTTTGTACATTTGGTTTCCTAGGCTGGCTGCATCACTCTAGCTTTCTTGCAGAAATCATTTATAAGCACAAATAACACAAGAGCTGGCCCATTTGTTATGCTGGCCAGGCGTCAGGAACTGCAGTGCCTCAGGAAACATTCCACATCCACAAAACAGTGTCCTGTAAAAGTTCTAGTGGTCAATGGTCACTAAAAAAATATCCGCCACTTCTCTAAGACACAGGGAATAGACAAGAAAGCTTTAAATGTTTAAGACAAAGCTTGACCATTTCTTCAACACTCATCAGAATTCATTCATTATTCATGCAACATGCATGTGCAAACTCCATGTGCGTAGACAAAAACTGCACACACAAAGAGAGAAAAAATCAATTTGTCTGAAAGAGAAGACAAATAATCTCAATTCAAACATTTCCCCCATCCCCCAAATAAAATGGGAAAAAATATAAATGTCACCACTGAAATTAATGTCTTTTAACAATGACAAGCCTCAGACTCTACTCTTCTCTCACAACATCAAACTTGGAATGCGGCTTTAAACATAATTTAGCAAGTTTGTTAAGTAAGGAAATGAATGCATGCTTAAAATAAACTATCCAACTTCATGGCTACCCATACATTTATATTTGGAACTTGAACTTACTTGGCACACATCTTCTGCCAGATGAGATGTGGGTCATATAGAACTTCGAGAAAGATGAGCACGGAGAGGAGGAAACCAGTTGTGTTCTGGTCTTTTGCATCTTTTGAGTGTTGAGTGTACTAAAGAGAAGAAAATGGAATAAAAGATAACTTGTGCAATACCAGTTACAACTGTTATGGGAAAAAAATATAAGCACCCTACCTGGTTGGCAACAGCTGATGAAATCACAATAACAAGAGGCACTGCTTCACTAGTTGAAACAAATGGAATGTTGCTGAAGTTCCTATGAGCAGAAAAAAAAAGAAGAAGAAGACTGTTGAAGCTGTAGACCTTGCACAAATAACTGGCTAGACAACTCGACAACACGAATAAGCTACTAATGTAAGGTAAGGAGAAACATGCAAAGTTTTCGGTTAAGTGGCAGTCTTTGATAACAACTAACACATAGCACCTGATTTTCAAGGGCTGAACTTAACTAGAGAAAAAAGGCCAAGAGCTACAAAAACACTGCTACACTTGATATTGCCATATGATTTCAAAAAGAAAACTGCTAGAAGAAGCCAAAGACAAATAAACTTTAGTACAACATAATTCTCTTTCTCAGGTTTCCTGACCTGGAACGTTGATAACAAAACCTCTGAAAACAACACAGCCAGGTGGGACACACATACTAAGTAATATGTGGTGTTATCCACTGCTCTAGTGTTACGTGCACGAAGCAAGCAACATAAAGGGAAACAATGCATACCGTGACAGTATGCTGAGCACTTGAACAGCCACGACGGCTTTCTGCACCGTTTCAACAGTGACACCCGTGTTGCAGTCATCGCTACACTCCCTCAGGTACGACTCCACAACCTGAAGGAATCCTTCAGGCAGGTCTATCAAGTGAGGGCTTGTAATCGACCTTTAAGAAATCAGTTCGACACAAAATGTGATCGTTATGACACACAGATATTCAACAATGAAAATGGTGAAATTATCAAGGAAACACTGCTCTTTGAACTACCTGCTTTCTACTCCTTAGACCTAAATGCTAACATAAGAGAGAATAATGAGCAAAAACAGAGGCCTGGAAACAAAACAATGATTGTGCAAAATCAAGCATTAAAAGCAAAGAAATGTGTCATGCACCACAGAATCTGGATAAAAATCTTTCCCTCAGGTATTTTATGCCAATAACATGCACTAAGAAATTTCTCTGAAATCTCAATTCATTTTTTTTTATTTGTTTTCAAGTTTGCACAGCAGCACTCACTGAAAGACCAGCTGTGCAGCAACATTTAACGAAAAACACATCAAAGGCAGCTTCCCATAACAACAGGGTGAGTTGTTGGGCTAGTTGGTGTTCGGATTTTACAGGCATATTTTTAGCGCAAAGGACGGGACGAGATACAGACAAGACGAGCACGGGCGCTACTGACAACTGCTTTATTGAAGAAAGATCGAGGCATATAAATACATATCTGGACTGCGCCAGCGCTACCTAACAAGGAACTTGGAATCACAGCAGATGACGCGATAGGAAATTGATCTCAGCATTATACAAAACGACAGACGTGTCACTAACGCAGTTCTGACCCCCTTTCCTGATAAAGAAAGCTTCCAAAGTTTCACGGGCAGTTTTTTGACAACTTCTGCCAAGGATTGAAGCACTCCGGAACCGTGGCTCACACTTGGTACAAGCAATGCAGTGGGCAACTAAATTCGTGCGTTCCTTATTGTAGATATCTTTAGCATGCTCCCGGAGTCGATCGTTTACGCAGCGCCCTGTCTGGCCGATGTACATCTTGCCACATGACAGGGGAATCCTGTACACGACGTTCATAGCGCACTGCACAAACCGTTTTTCGTGGTTCTTTTTGCAGCCCCTTTTTTTTTTTTTTGTCTTCGCAAGTAATGCGGCGGCTCAGCTGAGCAAGTTTCTTAGGGGCTGAAAAAACCATAGGCACGTCAAACCTATTAGCCACCTTTTTCAGGTTGTGGGATACCTTGTGCAGGTACGGTACCACTTCCGGCTTTTGCTGACCATCCATAGTCTTTGCTGCAGATGTGCGCTTACCAGGATTCATTTTCTTGAGGAGCGTTTCTGCGACTGCCATCACGACCGACCCAGGGAAGCCGGCTGAAAACAGCCTACCCAATTGATGCTCAAAACTTGCCTGCATCTCATGGACACACGACTTCCTTAGCGCCGAATCCAAGCAGAGAGTTGCTATGCCTCTCTTTACTATTTTCGAATGAGAGGAGTCGTACGGCAAGAGCTCTTTTTGTGCTCGGGGAGAATACGCCCGGCAGACGTGCTTTTCCCTGAACATAAGCCTCAAGTCTAAAAACTGAAGAATCCCTTCGACTGGAAGTTCGTAGGTAAAACTGAGGCCTCTGCCATGTAGTTTAAAATCATCAAGAACACACTGTAGTGTTCGCTCGTCCCGTCCTTTGCGCTAAAAATATGCCTGTAAAATTCCCATAACAAGCCTTCAGAGACAGCTCGAAGATACATATGGGCATTCAGAGCTCACAGATACCTGAGGCCTTGTAATAGGAATTGTAGAATAACGATCATACATGAAATTTTCACAGTAAGCATTAACTCAGGAAGAGTTTATAGTCATAGAGATACAAAACCATATGTGACCTGTTCTGTAAGGTCATGTGCAAAAACAGAAGAAGCAAGATGCTTCATAGCTGTACAGCCTGTGCAACACTCTGTTATCAAGATGGCGTTGAGTCCCCAATTACTCATGTGTTGTCAAGCCAACAGCCTACTTAGATAGCCTTTTAAGAGCCTCTATCGCAGCAACGCACCAAGCAAAAAACACTAAGGTGGTTTTCACCACAGCCACACAAGTAGTGCAGTACAATGCACCTAAGGCTGCGTGATTTGGCAGGAGCCAAACAGTCTCGCTAATGGAAAGAACAAGATTGCTTTCATCGAAGATCTTTTGCTTCGGCGGAGAGTACTTGTCCCAATTATGGCTTCGTTGGGCATGCGAAACGGGACAAAGCTTTAGGGCTTCACAAAAACGCACAGGTCGTTACCTGCTTGGGTTAGCTGGGAAATCTGTCTTCAAGCAGTCTCCGTACTGACGTCGAAACTCCACCATGTACTCCGACAGTGTGGTGGAATTCCGCTGCGGAACGTGAGATCGTCAGGTGAGGAAAGCGGTACAGCCAGTCTTTCAAGACTGCGTAAAATCAGGAACACTTCCACATGTATTGTAAGTACGGTTTCAGATGTGTGTGCATGATAAGTTCCAGCCGATTACTGTCAACGACATGATCTTCGATCTCAGCACCTACAACATCTACAACCGGTTAAAATGTCTGCATTCAAGGCTCGTTGGCACCCACCCACTTGATCAGCAATTCTAATGCACGAACTCACAGCCTAAAATATTACGGCTTAATGGGGCTACTTCAGTTTATTCTTGTTACCGTGACGCATTTCGCGTTTGTTTAACAGAGCGCTTCCAGATTGCGTAAGTTGCCTGGAGGAAGTGTAACATTCCGGTGCGGCAATCACGAAAACAAAACAGAACAGGTGGAGTCGCAAAGATATCTCAAAGCCGATTGCTCTGAAAACAGCCCACAGCAGCCCAGCTGAGCCAACCAAAACAGCTGGCGTCTGCTCAAGTGCACCCTGAAGCGCTTTCATATAGTGTTTTGTGTAGAGTAAAGGAGCTGTAAACATTGCTACCTTGATTTGGTAGGCACTCCATAGGGCTTCGAGGGCTTCCTTCGCTGACATTTTAGCAACGAGACCGCATCGCTGCCGGAGCTGCGGGTAGGGTCATACAGCCGCAGGAAGGCGCAGCCTTAAAGCACGTGGATTTGTCAAGAATCACAAGCTCGTTATCACCCTTCAGGAACAGTGGAACCAGCCATTGCGGGTCGGAGACTGCACTAACAAGCCCACACACGGATATGTAAAACGTCATTTCAGGTAGGCAGCACAGTACGACGGGGCCAGCGCCAGCGCTACCGCATGGTTGCAGTTGCTTCCACAATCGCCAGGTGCCGCCGCCATCAACACACCTTTTAGTGTGATTTATCGCAATGGCGTTAGGTGACGCTTGCTGTCCAGTTGGTTTTCGAGACTCGGGCACCCCGCGTTTTCTTGAATGACAGATGAGCGCGTTGGCGTCCGGTTGCAAGACTCTTGTCACCTTCGAAGACAGGTGATAAGACGGATGTTACAGACAAGAATGGAGTCTAGAGACACTCCAACCGGTCGCACTAACAATTGAAGCGCAAGACAAGACACTCCACCTCAGTGTGATGAAATTTACCACTAGCAGGCTCTAAACGAAAAAAAATAGATATGCTACGTTTTTCTTTTCGGGGCAATTTTGCTACTTTCCTCGATTCATGCATTTTGTTGTTACAGTTGAGGATCGTGTGATTGGGCGTATATTCATTTGACGCTTCAGAATGAAGTGATGCGAATAGGTTTGTTAATTTTCGAGGTAAATAATTAACCAATGATGACCTTCTCAAACTGGCTGTCGCAGTGAAACCTATTGTGGCTGCTTCTTTTTCTCTTTTGAATAACGAAAATAAAATAAATCTTAGCCGATTTGATTTCATGTTTAATAGGTCTCTAATTTTTAGATGGCTGTACAAAATTATTCGAAGATTTTAACCGTCATGAACACCATGTGGACACCAACCAAGCCACACCATAAATGCAGTTGGTGGCTCTACTCTGCGGTGCTATGCACCTAATGCTATTTTTTTAAAGCATTGTTTGCTACCCGCCTTAATTAGTACTGCAAACAACTGCCTCCTAAATTCCACGTTAAGTGACACTTCGTCGTGTTTGGATACTCGACAGGATACTAGGTTCTGCTGGAATTTGGAAACAGTGGCTAGGCTAGTTGGTGCAGGTTCGAGAACGTGATGAAAAAGCAGTTTTGGAACGCGACTGAAAATAGCACACATGAATGGGCTCAATGTAAAAGAAAGTGCTTCGTCGCCGAAAAAAATACTGCATGCCAACGACTCTGTGAGGTTATCCATATTCATACTGCCCCAGACCAGAGGCATTTGCAATATGAAAACAATGAATAACTGCGCAAAAAGTATGGGACAAGATAGAAGAACCACACGGGACAAGCGCAGTCTCTTGCCCCGTCCTTTTTGCACGGTTATTCATTGGTTTGATTATGTCGTACCAACTAGCCCCTCACCGCACTCTTCTGGCTGCATTGGCAACTCAGATTTTTCACCACTACCACCACTACCTGCAGATTACATCCATCCCAACTGCTACCCGAAGCTGACTTCACTGCTTGACACAAATGTTGCGCAGTGAAGAAAACAACCAATCATGGAAGAAAATTAAAAAAAAAAAAAACTTACGGACTTTGCTTTCTTCCGGCTGCGGAAAAGAAGTGAAAGCGGCAGCTGCGTAGTATACCCGCCACGGTGGCTCAGTGGTTAGGGCGCTCTGCTACTGATCCGTTGCACACGGGTTCGAACCCGACCACGGCGGCAGCGTTTCGATGGAGGCGAAACGCAAAATGCGCCCGTGTGCTGTGCGATGTCAGTGCACGTTAAGGATCCCCAGGTGGTCGAAATTTTTCCGGAGCCCTCCACTACGGTACCTCTTTCTTCCATTCTTCTTTCACTCCCTCCTTTATCCCTTCCCTTTCGGCGCGGTTCAGATGTCCGCCGATATGTGAGGCAGATACTGCGCCATTTCCTTTACCCGAAAAACCAATTTTCATTTTTTTTTCTGTATAGTATCCCTCGCCCCGGTGGAAGCGCCACCTTTTCTATAGTGTTCACTCTCCAGCCTAGAGTGCATTGGGCATATCAGGAGCGTAACCCTGCAACCCCGCCTCGAAATTTGGCTATTTCCCGTGGCCACTTGGTGGAGTATAGATAGTAGGCTGTCGCGACGACCAGGGACTTCGGAACTTTCGGTGCGAAAGCACTACTTTACGAGGTCTAACCGGCTAACCGAGTTTTTGCGAAGCTTGACCTTGAAGGTGACCTTGGCCAAACCATAAATAAATAAATATTGCCGTGACTGGCATTCGAACCCGCGGAGGCGCGAACAGATCAGCTTCGCTGGCCAATGAGCGAGAGCACTAGTCACTCGGCCCAGCCGATCACGCGTCGTGTTAAACTGCAACACACTCTCGCGCTGTGCACTGCACATCGTCTTCTTCATCAACTTATACTACTATCGAACTAATATCGTTCCCAGACGCGCCGACGACCCAGCAAAATAAAACCATGAGCCAATGATGCTAAGCACATGCTTTCGCGCGTCTATTCGGCTTTACTTTAAAACCGCACAAGTTTTTTGTTGAGTGAGGGAGACAAGACTTCGAATTTGTTTTGTTATTTGTTTATTTATTCCATCATTTATTTGCGTATTAAACTTTACATTTCTTGTATATATTTCTCTTATTTAGCAATATTCAAAGGTTATTTTTTTAATCCATGTATAAGTTGAATCGAAATGGCCAACTTTATAAAGAAGTGCAACCAAGGAGTGATCGGCTGCGTTAAAAAAGTTTGCGCATAGCCTGTTTCATGATCATCTGGTTTCGGTTAGTGAAACGAAATGCTTTACGACTGACTACGAAACCAACTAGCTCAGCCCCGCTGTGGTTTTCATTAATGACGTCCTAGAATTGAAGCGTTTGCGCTTGAACTCAGAAAAAAATCCGATCTGAGTGCGAGCATTTGGAGGCTAAGCGGAAAAGGGAGGGGGGGGGGGGGGGTGCGCTGCTCCCTCTGGAGAAATGTTTAGGTGGGCGACTGCCCCTCCCCCCCCCCCCCCTTCCTGTTCGGGGTCAGTGACGCTGACTCTGAACTGGGCTGTCAGCTATCGGTGACACCCTCTGCCTTTAATTTCTCTACTATATTCTCGGCTTGTGCTGCGCTGAGCAGTTCTGAGACGCCGAGGACGTTG